>NW_016107853.1:63203-71270 GCF_001604975.1 Cebus imitator
TCACCATGTTGACCAGGATGGTCTTGATCTCTTGACCTCATGATCCACCCGCCTTGGCCTCCCAAAGTGCTGGGATTACAGGCGTGAGCCACCGCACCTGGCTGATTTCTTTTTGAATTATGGTGCCACATTGTATATTCCCTTAACCTTTTTTGGGTTTTTTGGAGTGCTTTCATATATTAAACCATACCAGATTCTCCTCAAAATCACATAAAGTAGAGTATCCTAAGACAAGAAATCTATGGAAGCATAAAGAACTGATTTTATTAAAGTCACACAGTAAACGACAGAGCCAGAAATATTCCCCTTCCAGTGTCCTTTACCATAAGCTTAATATAGCATAATAATTTTCTCTATGTGTATATATATATAATTTAAAACTTAAAAATTATAAGCATTAGAACCTGGTTTTAGCTGAAGCATAATAATTTTCTAATTCCTATTGATAAATAACCCTTTGAATTTGAGAGTATTATTGTATTGCCATTAACAAAGCTCTCCTGAGTATCTCTTTCTCCTGTTAAGTTTACCTAGGAGATAACCTGCTGAGTGTGGTTGCCACTTTGGTTTTTTCATATAGGCTAAATGTCTTGTTTTTATTTAGGCACTTAAAGAAGGTCTAGGTGTTAACCATAAAATATATTTTTATGTCTTTTGTTGATGTATACTAATACATATAGAAAACTGCACATATCATAACCTTATACACCTTGAAGAATTTTCACAGGCAGAACGAATCCATGTGACCCAGCATTCAGATCAAAAACAGCATTATCAGCGCCTTTAGAAGCCCTCCTGGCAGCTGCTATCCTGACTTTTGATGGCATAGATTAGCATTACCTGTTCTTGTCATTTTATAAGTAAAACCATACTGTATATTCTTTTTTTGTACAGCTTTATTGCGCCAATTCACATTTACATCGTACAATTCATTGGTTTTTATATGGTCACAGTTATGTAACTATCACCATTGGTTTTTTGGGGGGGTTTCTTTTGAGACTTTTTTTTTTTTTTTTTTTTGAGACAGAGTTTCACTCTATTCCCCCAGGCTGGAATGCAATGGCACATTCTCGGCTCACCGCAACCTCCGCCTCCCAGATTCAAGCAATTCTCCTGCCTCAGCCTCCCTAGTAGCTAGGATTACAGACGTGCACCACCATGTCTGATTACAGCCCGGCTAATTTTTGTACTTTTAATAGAGACGGGGTTTCTCCAAGTTGGTCAGGCTGGTCTCTAACTCTTGCCAGGTGATCTGCCCATCTTGGCCCAAAAGTGCTGGGATTACAGGCATGAGCTACCATACCCAACCTCACCACATCGATTTTAAAACATTTTTTCCACTCTGGATGGAAACCCAATTTACTTAAACTCCAAATCGTTCACTCTACCGGCCCTAGGCAACCCCTAGTCTACTTTTTCTCTATAGAGACAATAAATTTGCTGATTCTGAACATTTCATAAAAATGGAACCATATACTGTATGGTCTTTTGTTGCTGACTGTCTTTCACTTAGAATCATGTGTTCAAAATAGCATCACGTTATTTATGTTTAGCATGTGTCAGAACTTTATTCCTCATTATGGCCAAATATCCCATTGCAAGGATATATGACGTTTTGTTTACAGTTGATGGACAGTTGAATTGTCCCTTCCTTTCTGCCGTTATCAATAATGCTGCTGTGACCATTTGAGTACACATTTTTGTGTGGATATAGGTCTTTCTCTCCCCCTCCTCTCCCCCTCCCCTCCTCCCTCCTCTCCCCTCCCCCCTCCTTTCCCCTCCCCCCTCCTCTCCCCTCCTCCCTCCTCTCCCTTCCCCCTCTCCCTCCCCTTCCCTTCCATTGCCCAGGCTGGAGTGCAGTGGCACAATCTTGGCTCACTGCAACCTCCACCTCCCAGGTTCAAGCAATTCTCCTGTCTTAGCCTCCTGAGTAGTTGGGACTACAAGCACCTGCCACCACGCCTGGCTAATTTTTTTGTGTTTTTTAGTAGCAACAGGGTTTCACCATGTTGGCCAGGCTGTTCTTGAACTCCTGACCTCAAGTGATCCGTCCACCTCAGCCTCCCAAAGTGCTGGGATTACGGGCATGAGCTACCGCACCCAGCCAGTTTTTTTTTTAAAGGACAGGATCTCATCATATTACCCAGACTGGTCCCAAACTCCTGGGTTCAAGTGATCCTCTTGCCTTGGCTTCCCAAAGTGTGGGGATTATAGGTGTGAGCTACCTTGTTCAGCCCCTTTGCCCATTTTTAAATTAGATTGGCTTTTTATATTGAGTTTCAGGAGTCCTTTATATAGTCTAGATAAATGTCCCTTATCAAATCCTTTATTTCCAGATATATTATTCATTCTGTGAGTTGTCTTTCCTGTACCTTTTTTTTTTTTTTTTTTTTTTTTTTTTTTTTTTTTTTTTTTTTTTTTTTTTTTTTTTTTTTTGAGATAAGGTCTTACTTTTTGCCCAGGCTGGAGTGCAGTGGCACAATCACAGCACTGCCACCTCAACTTCCTTGGCAAAAGAGATCCTCTCACGTCAGCTTCCGGAATAGCTGGAATCATAGGTATGCACTATCACACTCAGCTAATTCTTTCTGTTTGTAGAGACAGATCTTACTGTGTTGCCCAAGCTGGCCTCAAACTCTAGGCTCAAAGTGATTCTCCCACGTCAGCCTCCCAGAGTGCTGGAATTATAGATGTAAGCCACACCCAACCTGTCTTTTCACTCTTATTAGCGTCTTCCTGCCTCAGCCTCCCAAGTAACTGGGATTACAGGCACCCACAACTATGCCTGGCAAATTTTTTTTGTATTTTCAGTAGAGACAGAGTTTCACCATGTTCGCCTAGCTGGTCTTGAACTCCTGACCTCAGGTGATCCACCTGCCTCAGCTTCCCAAAGTGCTGGAATTACAGGTGTGAACCTGTGCCCGGCCAAAATATTGCCATCTTAACAATATCGTATTTTAGTTTATGAACATAGATAAATCTTCATTTATTTATGTGTTCTTGAATTTCAGCAAAATTTTGTAGTTTTCAGAGTAGAACCCTTTTACCTCCTTGGGTCATTTATTCCTATGTTTTAAGTTCTTTTTGATGCCATTATAAATAGAATTGTTTTCTTAATTTTATTTTCAAATTGTTGATTGAGAAAGCATAGAAATATAAGTGATTTTTACGTATTGGTCTTGCAATTTCAACTTTGCTAAATCTGATTGTTAGCTTTAATAGTTTTCTTGTGAATTCTTTAGGATTTTCTATATATAAGATCACGTCATTTATGAATAAAGATCGTTTTCTTTCTTCTTGTCCACTTTGGGTGCCTTTCATTTCCTTTCCCTGCTTAATTTTTCTGGCTAGAACTTAGAGTACAAGTTGAATATAAGTGGCAAAAGCAGAAATCTTTGTCTTGTTTTTGATCTAATAGGGAAAGCTTTCAGTTTCATCATTTAATATGATATTAGGTGTGAGTTTTTAATAAATACCTTTTTTCAGGTTGAGGAATTTCCCTACTATTTCTAATTTTTTAAATGGTCTTCTTTTAAAAATTGTGAAAGGGTGTTGAATATTGTTGTGTTCTTTCTGTATCAGTGTAAATGGTCGTTTGAGTTTGGGGTTTTATTCTATTGATGTGAAATACTAATTGATTTTCAGATGTTAAATCAGCCATCCATGCCTGAGATGAATCTCACTTGGTCATGGTGTATAATCTTTTCAATATGCTGCTGGATTCCATTTATTGGCATTTTGTTGAAGATTTTGTATCTGAATGCTTAAGATAACATTTATACTCCATCAGAAATCAATTGACCATAAATGTGAGGATATATCTGTGGGTTCTTGATTCTCTTCCATTCCGAAGATAGAAATACATCCATCTGTATGTCCGTCTTTATGCCAGCACCATATTCTCTTGATTGCTATTGCTTTGTAATAAGTTTTGAAATCAGGAAGTAAGAGTGAGATTTTGGTATCTGAGTAACAGTTCTCATAAGAGTTAGTTGGAAAGTATTCCCTCTTCTTTATTCTGGTTCCTCTTTCTTTTTTACTTAACTGCGTATCTTGGAAATTGTTCCTTCTCAACACATAATGAGAGTCCCTTTCCCTACCTGCCACCCCCGCTGTAAAGAATTCTGTAATTGTCTGTTCATTTATTTTATTAACCTATTACTTAGTCATGGACATTAAGCTTGTTTATGTCTTTTATTTTAAACAATGCTGCAATGAATAATCTTGTATATAAGTCATTTTCCATCAATATGAGTCTGTCTGTAACTGAAATTTTAGAAGTTGAATTTCTAGGTCAACCTATGGCTCTGTATTTCACAAAAGTACCATTTCTGGCTTTTCTTGTGGAGGTGGAGAGTAGGAGGTAGAATGCTGGAGGGGAACTTGCTGTACTTAGCTAGCTAGTCATTTTAGAAAGGTTTCCTTCGCTTCTTTTTGTCATATGGCCTCACCAAGAATCAAAAACATTCCTATTTATCCTGTAAACGTACTTTAAAAAGGCTTTACTATCCAAGATACATATTTCTGGATGGATGAGAGCTTTTCACACTTAGGAAATTATGCAGGAAATTATGCTGCGAGTACAGCACACACATTTGTTGGAACTTAGGTCATTAAGAATGTTTTATAAATTCATATATTATACATTTTATTTTATTGCTTATTTTTTGAGACAAAGTCTTCCTCTGTAACCCAGGCTAGAGTGCAGTGGTGTGATCTTGACTCAATGCAACCTCCACCTCCTGGGCTCAAGTGATTCTCATGTCTCAGCTTCCTGAGTAGCTGGGATTACAGGCATCTGCCACCATGCCTGGCTAAATTTTGCATTTTTAGTACAGACAGGGTTTCACCATGTTGATCATGATGGCCTCAAACTTCTGGCCTCAAGTGATCACCTGCGTCAGCCTCCCAAAGTGCCGGGATCCTTGTATTGGGTAAAAGATGAATATTGGCGGCTGCATGGTGGCTCATACCTGTAATCCCAGCACTTTATGAGACTGAGATGGGAGGAGTGCTTGAGCCCAGAAGAGTGAGGCTTCAGTGAGTTGTGATTGTGCCATTGCACTTCAACCTAGGGATTACAGGCTTGAGTCTCTGTGCCCGGCCTCTACATTTTAATATTGTGTATTCCTCTTTTAGCTATAATGTGAGGTTACATTTCAGAGTCATTTCTGTTAAGCATCTTAGTGGTGATGAGGTAGAGTGAAAGTTATTTCTATTTCAAACACTGAAGAAAATTTTGTACAAATCTGTCACATTCCAAGCCCAGGACTGATTGTTTCATACACTTCTAATTTTACAATTTCTATTGTAGTCCAGCGTGAAAAAAGCCAGTATTAAAATACTGAAAAATTTTGATGAAGCGATAATAGTGGATGCTGCAAGTCTGGATCCAGAATCTTTATATCAACGGACATATGCCGGGTAAGCCTAGTTCATGTGTAGAATATTTACAAGTGTAAGTAGCTTTGCATCTTTTTAAATTTTTAATAAATTTTACATTTTTTCTAATCTATTATTATATGCCCAGAACTTTCACTTAGAGTGTGCAGTGTAAGGTGATGGTTAAGTGTAAAGTCTCTGGAGTGACTTCCAGGATTTTAATCTTGGCTCTGCCGTTTATCGGCAAGCTGCTTAACCTCTTGGTATCTCAATTTTTTCATCTATAAAATGAGAATAATAAAGTAAAAAGATGCTACATCATTTACTGTATGCAGCATAACTGATACTTGGAAAAATTATTTCTTTGAGTTTAAGAATTAACTTGGTTGTTCATTTTAGCCTGTAATAAAAAGATAGTGATTCATAGGATATTCCACTTACTGAAATTTACCACAGATCTAATCATAAAATCACTTTCTCTTCACTAAAGATGGCTTGCTTAACATGTAAATGCGTGTAAAGGCTTGATGACCCTTCCCTAATCCGTACCTCAGTTCCCAGCAGTACTGTGAAAAAGGGATTTCAACATATTTAATTGCTTTCAGTAGAAAGTAACAGTGGTTTTGGGAGACTGAGGAGTCTGGAAAGTACTTGAAGGAAATAAAAGATTTGTTTGACCACACTGTCTTTCGAAAGCCAGCTTTTTCATCTGCATCAGATTTGTATAGTGATCTTTATTTCTTCTTTTAGAAAATAATGGACAATAAACCTAAATGAGTTCATTCCCAAAGATAATGTTTATTTTAAGGAGTGGTTCATTTATTTAAGACCTTACATAAAGTCTATTAATTGTGCAATGTTTTACTTCTGTAATTTTGTGTGTGTAATGTAAATATATATGTATTTTTTAAATGTATAAAATGAAGCAGAAAAGAGAAATGATAATTTTTCTTCATTTTTAAAGATGATCTTTGCTGGGTGTCGTGGCTCGCATTTGTAATCCCAGCACTTTGGGAGGCCAAGGCAGGCAGATCACTTGAGGTCAGGAGTTCAAAACCAGCCTGGCCAACATGGTGAAACCCCATCTTTATTAAAAATAAATAAAGATAGTTTTTAGGGCAGGCACAGTGGCTCATGCCTATAATCCCAGCACTTTGGGAGGCCGAGGCGGGCGGATCACGAGGTCAAGAGATCGAGACCATCCTGGGCAACATGGTGAAACCCCATCTCTATTAAAAAATGCAAAAATTAGCTGGGTATAGTGTACACCTGTAGTCCCAGCTACTAGCGAGGCTGAGGCAGGAGAATTGCTTGATCCCAGGAGGCGGAGATTGCAGTGAGCCGAGATTGCGCCACTGCACTCCAGCCTGGTGCCTGGCGACAGAACAAGACTGTCTCAAAAAAAAAAATTAAAAAGATGGTTTTTAGCATTTGTTTTAGTTATATGATTTTAGCATCTTCCTGAAAATTTTCTTAAGGCAAATAAATTTCTATCAGTTGGTATATTGGCACTCACATCTGAAATAACTTATTAGGAAGGATATCTCTAAAATAAGATGTACTTTGCATGAAATAAACTGATTGTTGATGTCACAGAATTTTTCTTTTAACCAACTTGACAAACGCATTATCCTTGACCTCAAGTGATCTGCCTTCCTCAGCCTCCCAAAGTGCTGGTATTACAGGCATGAGCCACCGCACCTGGCATTATCCTCATAAAAAATTAAATTCATAGTTAAGTTTTGCCACGACCAGCTGGGTTGTAGAGACCCCAACCCAGGCGGCACTGAAGGAATTAAGAAACAGAAACAAAGGTAGTATGTAAAAATGGGATCATAGTGGGATCATCAGGGATCTGCCAGCATTTCCCAGCTGACAGCCCAGAGCAGACTCTGACTCACGTATTTATTCTTGTGAACAAGTGATTTTTTTTTTTCTTTTTTTTTTTTAAGATGGGATTTCACCATGATGGCCAGGCTGGTCTTGAACTCCTGACCTCAGGTGATCCACCCAGCTTGGCCTCCTAAAGTGCTAGGATTATAGGTGTGAGCCACCGTGCCCAGCCACTAGTAATTATTTTTAATAAGCAGGTGCTCAGTGTTTCTTCATAGAATAAAGATAGACTACACAGGCAGATAGTGCCTATTCACTACTAAAATAGAAAAAAGCTAAAAAACACTCTGCAAGTCAGCAATGGGGACAAGGTCAAATATCCTGTGTTTTAGGAGCTGGTTTAACTAGTGTATGACCAGTACATACTGCTTGCTTATTCTAGCAGTTTCCTGCCTGGGGATGGCTTGATGTTCCTTGCCATTGCCTCTCAGCAAACAACATATACTGGTGACAGAGCGAGACTCCATCTCAAAAAAAAAGAATACTTCAGACTTTTAATTTTTTTCCAGTCTTAGGTTTTTTGCTAAAGAGATTGGGTTTCTTTTGGTATATCTGTTGATCAGGTTTTTTCTTCTATGAATTGACTGTTCATCCTTTTACTTGTTTCTGTTGGGTGGCTTTTAATTAGTGACTTGTTAAAATTCTGGATGTTTCTTTCGCATGACCCTTCATTATTAAAAAAGAATTCTGTCTGTTTCTGGATATTAAACTTTGGTTGATAATATCTTAAAAATAAGACACTTACTGTGTTACTGTGTTTCTTGCTTTTTTTTTTTTTTTTTTTTTTTTTTT
>NW_016107853.1:71655-72842 GCF_001604975.1 Cebus imitator
AGTTAAGATTACAGGTGCATGCCATCACACCTGGCTAATTTTTGTGTGTTTTTTTTTTTTTAAATTAGAAACAGGGCTTCACCATGTTGGCCAGGCTGGTCTCAAACTCCTGGCCCCAAGTGATCCCCCTCTGCCTTGTCCTTCAAAAGTACTGGGATTACAGGCATGAGCCACCACGCCCAGCCATTTTTTGCTTTTTAACTTTGTTTTATAGTACATTGTTAGAGGAGGGCCTACCTGTTTGCTGCTGCTTTTATAAAATTGTCTTGGTTATTCTTGTGCCTTTTTTCTTCTCTGTCTATTTTAGAATTATGAATTACCTGTTAACTCACCATATTTTGTAAACCTTTTGGGGATTTCAAATGAAATTGCATTCAATTAAAGATTATCTCGCTTTCTGTGCCACAACATTTTATTTCAAATAAGTCCTATTTTGAATTACACAGGGTGGCTATAAATTGTGTTTCTGCTTTCTAAATTTAGATGAAATGCTTAAAAATTGATTTTTTTTCCGCTGGGCGCGGTGGCTCATGCCTGTAATCCCAGCACTTTGGGAGGCCGAGGCAGGCAGATCACAAGGTCAGGAGTTCAAGACCAGCCTGACCAATATGGTGAAACCCCGTCTCTATTTAAAAAAAAAAAAAAATTGATTTTTTTCCTCCTAAATTTAAAACTGATTGTTAGAAGTTATATTCTTCTGTTCATCCTTATTTAGGAAGATGACATTTGGAAGAGTCAGTGACTTGGGGCAATTCATCCGAGAATCTGAGCCTGAACCTGATGTAAAGAAATCAAAAGGTTTGTAGTGTTTTTGTACTTCGTGTTAAGCCTTTACTCACATTATTGATTGGCTGTAAGTCAAAGAACACTTAAGATTTAAACTGTTTATTTTGTAAAGTAACCACTGTATCTTTCACTTTGTGTTTATAGTCACGAGTGAGTACAGCAAAGGCTTCGTTTAGTCACATCTCTGTACAATCTACTCTGAATCAAAAGAAGGTTAACTTGCTTTGCCACTCCAGAAGGCACATGAATATGGAAAAGCACTATCTATTTTTTTATTTAATGGCAAAATGCCCAATCAAGTTGGACTTGATGTTTGAGACCCTTTATTTTATTAAATTATTATATTTTTTTCCTTTTCTTTTTTTGGGACAGTTCTTGCTCTGTCACCCAGACTGGAGTAC
>NW_016107853.1:75195-76999 GCF_001604975.1 Cebus imitator
GATCTCTTGACCTCGTGATCCACCCACCTCGGCCTCCCAAAGTGCTGGGATTACAGGCGTGAGCCACCGCGCCCAGCAAAACAAAATTTTTTTAAGGAATACTGGGAAGAGATCAGTGGTGGTTTGGGAACAGAGGAAGTACCAGATGACCTTTGTGAGGCATTGGCCAGGAAGAACTCTACAGTGTCTTTTGGTAGCTTCTGTCCATAAGGATAATGGGTTCTCCTCCCCAGTATTAATATAAAATCTCTGAGCTGTTTGGTTTTTTTTTTTAATCTGGTCTCATATCTCTGACAGCTCATGAAGAAGTGGTTCTACTTCATACATATATGTGTTAGGTATAGTGTAGGTGTTGGTGTTTACAGTTTGTTTCTGTTTGTTTTATATGAATGAAGGTGTATTATGAGCAGTTGAAGATATACAGGAAATTTTTCCCCAAACCACTGTCTCTGCTTATTCTGTTCATTCAGTCTCTTCATGTTATTCCTTCCTTCATTCATTCTGTAGAACAATGGAGTTCCTAGTATATGCATCTACTGCTCTGGGTCCAGGGGAAAACGAAGTTCCTGCTTTCATGGAACTTACATTATAGTGGAGGAGAGAGTAACAGATAAACAAATGCACACTGTGTTCATGTATTTAAACAAGAAAAGCAGGGTAGGGGGAGAGAGAGAGAGTAGTGGGGGTGCTGTTTAAGAGGCGGTTGTCAGGAAAGGCCTCACTGAGGAGGTGGCATTTTCAGTAGATCCGAGCACAGTGTGGGTGTAAGCCCAGGCAGCATGTAAGCAAGAGTGTTCTTGGTGGAAGGAACAAGGATAGAGGCCTGAAGCTGGAGACCTCGGCATAATTAAGGAACAGTGAGCCTCATGTGGTTGGAATGGTGTGAGCAAAGGAATGAGCAGTAGAAGGCGAGTGAGTCGGGAGGTCACCAGAGACCTGGCAAGAACTTGAAAGTCAGGAACACTTTGGAAGTTGGAGCAGGGAAATGATGGGATTTTTGTGTTTTGAAGGGATTGCTGTAGCAGCTATCTGGAAAATTGAGTGTAGGGCTTCAAGAAGAGAAGCAGAGAAACAACATTGCCATAGTCATAGTCTAAGTAAGGGGTGATGGTGGTGTGGATTAGGCCAGTAGTGAAGACCAGTTCAGTTTGGGTTGTATTTGAAGGTAGAGGCAAAAAGATTATATCTCTACCAGCAAGCCCATGTATGACATTACTTGTATTATTAATTTAATTGAGAGATGCTCACATAAACTAATGAATAAGTATATTTCTGCAGTTTGGTTAAACACACCCATATATCCTGGTGCTTTTTTTTTTTTTTTTTTTTGAGACAGAGTCTTCCTCTGTTGTCCAGGCTGGAGTGCAATGGCGAGCTCTTGGCTCACTGCAACCTTAGCCTCCCAGGTTCAAGCAGTTCTCCTACCTCAGCCTCCCAAATAGCTGGGACAGGCATCTGCCATCATGCCCGGCTAATTTTTTGTATTTTTAGTAGTGATGGGGTTTTGCCATGTTGACCATGCCAGTCTCGAACTCCTGGCCTCAAGTGATCCACCTGCCTCAGCCTCCCAAAGTGCTGGGATTGCAGGCATGAGCTTGTATTGGGTAAAAGATGAATGTTGGGGGCTGCATGGTTGGTCATACCTGTAATCCCAGTACCTTGTGAGACTGAGATGGGAGGAGTGCTTGAGCCCAGGAGGATGAGGCTGCAGTGAATTGTGATTGCATCATCGTATTTCCACCTGAGTCACAGACCAAGACCTTGTCTCTTAAAAACAAAACAAATTTTTTTTTTTTTTTTTTTT
>NW_016107853.1:77009-79453 GCF_001604975.1 Cebus imitator
GACAGAGTCTTACTCTGTCGCCCAGGCTGGAGTGCAGTGGCACGATCTTGGCTCACTGCAACCTCTGCCTCTCAAGTTCAAGTGATTCTCCTGCCTCAGCCTCCTGAGTAGCTAGGATTACAGGTACACACAACCATGCTTGGCCACAGTCTCTTTAAGGCAAGTATTTTTTTTGGTGGCGTAGGAGCCTAGAGATTGAATTTATTCTCTCAGAAGGCATTTGAGTGATTCCTATGTGCCAGACACTATGCTGAATGCCAAGGATGTAAACAAGAGGGCATGGTCTCAGTCTGTTTTACTCTGGCTTGGTTCCTTTTTAATGACCCTGACTTGTTAAGCATATCAGCTTACCTACAGAATGTTTAATCATCTGAACTTCCCCTCGTTGTGTTATTTAGCTTATTTCTCTCTCCTTGACATTTCTTGTAAACTGGAAGTTACACCTAAACTCTTGATGATTTGTGTTACACATTTTAGATTAGAACACATCGTAGGTGATGTTGTATATGGTGTTTTTGAAAGGCTCTCTATATATTGGTCTGTGCATTAAAATAATGCCTGAATGGATACACATAAAATTTAACAGTGATTACATTAGGGATGAGAAGAAAACAGGTGCCTTTTACTTTTCAATATACCCTTTTCCTCTACTTTTTGAATTTTCTTGCCCTATGCTTACTTTATTGCTTAATCATCCACCTCATCTCTTCCCCTGTGGCTTCCTGTTGCACTTGGAATGAAATCTATCCTCTCTGCTGTTACCTGTGAATGTCCCTTGTTGGCCTCTGTCACCTTACTTTGAATCACTCCTTTCATGGACTGAGCTCTAATTGGACTTTTACTCTTTTGTGAAGTTTCTTCCCTTTGAGGGCCTCTGCAGTTGCTGTTTAATGGCTGTGGCAAGTCATGTCATGGCTTTCATGCAATCATGGTTCCTCCTTCTCATCTCAATATTATCTCTTCAGAGAGAGACCTTTCCAACTCACATATCTAAAATCTTCTGTATGTACCACTCACTACCACTTTTTTCTTTTTTTTCTTTTTTTTTTTTTTTTTTTTTTTTTTTTTTTAGATAGGGTCTTGCTTTGTTGCCCATGGCTCACTGCAGCCTCAACTTCTTGGCCTCAAAAGATCCTCTCACCTCAGCCTCTCGGATAGCTAGAACAGCAGGCACACGTGCATACTTGGCTTATCATTTTACTTTTTGAAGAGACAGGGTTTCGCCATGTTGCCTAGGCTGGTCTCAAACCCCTGGACTCAAGCACATCTCTTGGCCTCCTGAAGTGCTGGGATGACAGGAGTGAGCCACCATGCCTGGCCTATTTTCTTATTCACTGTCTGAAAGTATCTTGTTCATTTATTTACATACTTGTTTATAGCTTATTTCTCAGCTGGATATGGTACCTCACACCTGTAATCTCAATACTTTAGGAGGTTGGGTTGGAGAAGTAGTTGAGCCTAGGACTTCAGGACCAGCCTGGGCAACAAGTGAGCCCCTATCTATGAAAAATTATTTAAAAATTAGCTGGGCATGGTGGCATACACCTGTAGTACCAGCTACTTGGGAGGCTGAGGTTGGAAGATCACTTGGGCCCAGGAAGTCAAGGCTACAGTGGGCTATGATCGTGCCACTACACTCTAGCCTAGTGACAGAGTGAGACCCTGTGCCTAAAAAATAAATAAAAATAGTTTGTCTATCATCACCAGGAAGTAAAAGCAAAAAAAAGAAAAAAAAAGATAGTTTGTCTATATTGTTTGGCACTGTATTTCCTGATCCCGAAATTATGCCTAGCATGTGGTAAGTACTCCTTAAATATTTATTGATTGAATTAATTAATACTTATTCATTTGGGATTCTCTGGTAAGATTATGGATTATATTTAAGAAAATAATCATTTTTTAAACTTGGTTGCCCTTTGCCACACTTACATAGACACTAAGTTTTCTTAGCCAGATTACTTCTGAGGATACTCACAGAGTCCATTCTCTTCTCAGTCCCCAAATAGTTGATATTTCTTAGCATTTTCAAGCTCATGCAATTCTTAGATGATATATCTGTGTATATCATCTCCCCATTCTACAAATGTAGAAATTGGAGGCCAAGACAAGTGGATCACTTGAGGTCAGGAGTTCAAGAGCAGCCTGGCCAACATGGTGAAGCCTCATCTGTGTTAAAAATACAAAAATTGGCTGGGCACAGTGGCTCACGCCTATAATCCCAGCCCTTTGGGAGGCCAAGGCGGGTGGATCATGAGGTCAGGAAATCGAGAGTATCCTGGCTAACCCAGTGAAACCTCATCTGTACTAAAAATACAAGAAATTTACCTGGGCACGGTGGCATGTGCCTGTTATATATATTTAGGCATGTGCCTAAATATATTATATATATATATATATGTATATGTATGTATATATATATATATACACATATATATATATATATA
>NW_016107853.1:79720-98721 GCF_001604975.1 Cebus imitator
ACTCAGTCTTAAGGAAAAAAAAAAAGAAAGAAAGAAAAAGAAAAGAAATAGCCGGGCACGGTAGCTCATGCCTATAATCCTAGCACTTTGGGAGGCCGAGGTGGGCAGATCAGCTGAGGTCAGGAGTTCGAGACCAGCCTGGCCAACATGGCAAAACCCCATCTCTACTAAAATTTTAAAAATTAGCTGGGCATGGTGGCACACACCTATAATCCCAGCTAATCGGGAGGCTGAGGCAGGAGAATCGCTTAACCCGGGAGGCAGAGGTTGCAGTGAGCAGAGATTGTGCCACTACACTCCAATGTGGGTGACTGAAAAAAAAAAAAAAAAAAAAAGAAAGAAAAGAAATTGAGGAACGGGGAGATTGTGATAATGTGATTTGTTAGGAATCACACAGCAGGTTAGTAGTAACTACAGGGCTTTGGTTCAGAATACCACCTGGACAATGGTTTGTTTACCGGCTCCCCTTCCTCTGCCTTTCTCTCCCTCCTTGTTGAGGGCAGCTGGAAACAGTTTTCATCATTTACTAGCCTGTAGTTTTAATTTGAGTTTTGAAACCCTGATAATAGAGCACAGAGGAAAAGATTGAGTTTTCTTTTTTTGAGACAGCCTCACTCCATGTCCCAGGCTGGAGTACAGTGACACCATCTCAGCTCATTGCAGCCTCTGCCTCCCAGGTTCAAGCAGTTCTGTCTCAGCCTCCCAGGTACAGGCACGTGCCACTACACCCAGCTAATTTTCTATGTTTTTGTTTTGTTTTGTTTTTTTCCGAGATAGAATCTTGCTCTGTCGCCCAGGCTGGAGTGCAGTGGCGCAGTCTTGGCTTACTGCAACCTCTGCCTTCTGTGTTCAAGCAATTCTCCTGTTTCAGCTTCCCTAGTAGCTGGGAGTACAGGTGTGTGCCAACATGCCCAGCTCATTTTTGCATGTTTAGTAGAGACAGGTTTTCACTTTGTTGACCAAGCTGGTCTCGAACTCCTGATCTCTGGTGATCTGCTCATCTCGGCCTCCCAGAGTGCTGGGGTTATAGGCATGAGCCACTGCGCTGGCCAATTTTGTATTTTTAGTGGAGATGGGGTTTCACCATGTTGGTTAGGCTGGTCTCGAACTCCTGACCTCAAGTGATTCACCCACCCCAGCCTCCCAAAGTGCTGGGATTACAGGCGTGAACCACCGTGCTCAGCCAAGATTGAGTTTTGAAAAGAGGCTTCTGAGTTTATGAGAAGGGCAAGCAAGGTAACTGAAGAAGTTACATTAAAATCATCTAGGATGCCAGGCGTAGCTCATGCCTGTAATCCCAGCACTTTAGGAGGCCAAGGCAGGTGGATCACCTGAGGTCAAGAGTTCAAGACCAGCCTGACCAACATGGAGTAACCCCGTCTCTACTAAAAATACAAAATTAGCTGGGTGTAGTGGCACATGCCTGTAATCCCAGCTACTTGGAGGCTGAGGCAGGAGAAACGCTTGAACCTGGGAGGCAGAGGTTGCGGTGAGCCGAGATCGTGCCATTGCACACTAGACGGGGCAACAAGAGTGAAACTCCATCTCAAACAAAAAATCATCTAGGAGACAGTGTAACAAGAAGGAATTGTAAAAGGTTGTTATGAGCATGTGCGCATGTAGTGGCAGTCCCCTGTGCTTGGATACAGTGGTGGGAGACAAAGCTGTACTTAAATTGATAAATCCCTTGCATGTCATTTTAAGGAGCTTAGAGTCCCATCATGTAGACATCAGAGATTTAACAGAGTACTAACCAGATGCATTTCCCTGTCAGTAGAATAAGGACAAATTGGAGTTGGGAGAGACTGGCATCAGGGACACCAGTCAGACAGTGGAAGTAGCTAGTAATATAGATAGAAGAAGAAAAAGATTCCAAGTTAGGTGGTGGGAGCAAGAATGAGAGGTAAGGTCAGATTTATGATACGTCCAAGGCTGAATTCTAGGCTGAAATTTGGTGATAGATTTCAGGTGTAAATGAGGAAGGTAGATTGAGTTTTTTTTAACATGGGTTCTCTAGATGAAAAAGTGACGTTAACTGAGATACACAACACAGGGAAAGAGTAAGTGGGAGGTAGATGAGTTCAGTTTTAAATAGGTTCAGTTTGATATGCCTTTGGACAATTTGGAAGTACAGATTTGACACTCAAGGGATTTCTAAGTTATTTGCAAATAGAAGGAAGTTAAAGCCACACAAGGGAATGAGATGCCCAAAGAAAATGTATTGAAGAAGAAAGGAAAACTGACAGGTAGATGCTGGAGAAGCTCCATGTTAAAGGTGGAGGGAATGTACAGAGGAGCAGTCTTAAGATGTGGGCTTGGAGGAAAAAGTGTCAGTCAACACGTGAAAAACTCAATAGAGTGACTCCACCTGGGGCCTGACGAGAGCAGTGCATGGGTGATTCAATAGCCCGTTGAGCCTTCAGACAGAGCATTTAACATTGTAGTTCTGTACACACTGGTTTGCAGTAAAATTCAAATAAACCAATATTTAAGCCCTCGGGTAATAATAAAAGTTGAGGGAAAAGGATCCAGATTTTGTATTATTTTATGAATTCAGTTATTGAATTAATCAGGACCTTGCCTCAAGAAATAATCTACCAACAATCCACTTGGTTTGAAACAAAGTTAGGAAGTGAGCCTGTTCAAATTATTAAATAAAAGGGATGTGTATTTCATTCATAGAGATAGAGGCTGGCCTACTTCGGATGATTCTCAGCATGTGATTACAGATGTAGGCTTGCACATCCGAGGAAGTTAAGGTGTACTCTGGCTTGGATAGAGTATGGCTCTTTGAAACTCTTCTCTCACCTCTCTAGTTTATATAGACTGGAGAACTAGAATGTAGGAGCATACTCTGTCCTACAAGCCCCTTTGTAGAGGAGCTGGTCTACAAGGTTTGAAAACAGAACAAATGAGTTGATGTCTCCCAACATGTTGCTAGATTCTTATCCAAGAGCAAGATCCTGATGAGGGTTTTGTTTTGTTTTAATGTTTGCTGCAAACTGACACTAGATGTTAGTTTCTTTCATCAAGTGAGGAGAGTAGAAGAAAAGTCCAGAACTCTGAAACACCTTTTCAAAAGTTTTTCAAGCCATGATGTTTGCAGGTTAAATACTCTGTTATGGAAACAATACAATCAGTTTTTATTAATGTAATGTTCCTTAATATTTTGGATGATATCACACAAGAGAGAATATCTGTGTCTGGAAGCAACAGTTTTTAAATAAGAGCATTTTGGTGGTGGAGGGGGTGGTTTTTTTTGGTTGTTTTTTTTTATACGGAGTCTCACTCTGTCACCCAGGCTGGAGTGCAATGGTGCGACCGAGGCTCACTGCAGACTCCGCCACTTGGGTTCCAGCAATTTTCCTTCCTCAGCCTCCCAAGTTGCTGGCATGACAGGGTTTCGCCATGTTGGCCAGGCTGGTCTCACTCCTGACCTCAGGTAATCCACCCACCTCGGCCTCCTAAAGTGCTAGTATTACAGATGTGAGCCACTGTGCCTAGCCTTTCTTTTTTTTCTCCTGAGATGGAGTCTCGCTCTGTCACCCAGGTTGGAGTGCGGTGGCACAATCTCAGCTCACTGCAACCTCTCCTCTTGGGCTCAAGCAATTCTCCTGCCTCAGCCTCCCAAGTAGCTGGGATTATAGGCGCCTGCCACCACACCCTGCTGATTTTTGTATTTTTAATAGAGACAGAGGTTTCACCGTGTTGGCCAGGCTGGTCTCGAACTCCTAACCTCAGGTGAACCACTCACCTTGGCCTCTTAAAGTGCTGGGATTACAGGCGTGAGCCACTGCACCCAGTCAAATAAGAACATTTTTAATGTAAAATTATGCATGAAATGTACATTCAATTTTGTCTTTGTTTACTAGGATCCATGTTCTCACAAGCTATGAAGAAATGGGTGCAAGGAAATACTGATGAGGTAAATTCTACTTTTAGGATAAAGAGATTTCTGTTTATAAATGCCACCCTCGTATAAGTAAGATTTTAAATGTTCTCTTTTTTAGTTCCCATGTTTAAGCAGCATGGCATATTTATGCTGTCTTATCCAGAATGTACCAAGAAAGGGTGGCCCTTCTTGACATCTAACAATTGCCTGGTAGTAGCAATGACTGTACTTCAGTCCAGAGGCTAGGACTGCTGAAGGATATACATGCATTCGTTTCCATCAGCCAGCAGGCATCAGTAATCAGTGTGTAGATCAAAAGCTACACAATGTTTCCTTCCCCATCATCAGTTTTACTTTAAGTACTGGAGGCTTGCTTTTTTTTTTTTTTGAGACGGAGTTTTGCCGTGTTGCGCAGGCTGGAGTGCAATGGCGCGATCTCAGCAGGCGCCTGCCACCATACCCAGCTAATTTTTTGTATTTTTAGTAGAGAAGGGGTTTCATCATGTTGGCCAGGCTGGTCTTGAACTCCTGACTTCAGGTGATCCACCTGCCTCAGCCTCCCAAAGTACTGGGATTACAGGCCTGGCCCGAGGTTTGCTTTTTTAATAGTTAGGTACATTAAGAGATGGGAAATGAAAAAAGGAAAATGTTTTATTTTGACCATCTAACATGAAAATAGTTCCAGTGTTGGGTGTCCAGTAGTTGACTCTGAAAGGCAGTGAATGACATGTTAATACTCACAGCCAGAGGGTGGCCCAGATTTTTTCATACATGGAAATGAACTTCTTATTCAAATGAGTAGAAATGATGTGCGTAAGCCATTTGTTCAGAGCACTGAGTATGTGTATCTCTATCCATCTAATGAATAACCACCAGTTTAAATTATTTTCTTTAGGCCCAGGAAGAGCTAGCTTGGAAGATTGCTAAAATGATAGTCACTGACGTTATGCAACAGGCACAGTATGATCAACCATTAGAGAAATCTACCAAGGTAAGGATGACTTTGTTTGTATAAACTGAAACGTATTATTTTCCAGGTATAAAAATTAAAAAGGACATAAGGGGCTTCTTTGCCTTTGAAGGATAACTGCTGTAGGGATTACCTTCTTATCATAAGCAACTAGAAAACAGATAAACTACATGAAACAACTGTTTCCATATATTGGACAATGGGCAATACAGGGAAACTGTACTGAAACTGAAGAGAGCCCAGGTGGCTTGCTGAACTAAAGAGTTAAAAATCAAAGTTCAGGCCAGGTGCAGTGGCTCACGCCTGTAATCCCAGCACTTTGGGAGGCCAAGGTGGGCAAGTCACCAGAGGTCAGGAGTTCAAGACCAGTCTGGCCAACATGGTGAAACCCCAGCTCTACTAAAAATACAAAAATTAGCTGGGCATGGTGGTACACGCCTATAGTCCAGCTACTTGGGAGGCTGAGGCAGGAAAATCACTTGAACCCGGGAGGCGGAGGTTATAGTGAGCCGAGATCGTACCACTGCATCCAGCCTGGGCCACAGAGCGAGACTCCATCCCCGTGAAAAAAAGAAAGCATTTGTATAAAACCATGGATACTATACAAAATGGCCAGGCACAGTGGCTCACAGCTGTAATTGCAGCACTTTGGGGGGCTGAGGCGGGCAGATCAAGTGTGAGGCCAGTAGTTCCAGACCATCCTGGCCAGTATGGCGAAACCCTGTCTCTACGAAAAGTATAAAAATTAGCCGGGCATGGTAGTGCACTTCTGTAATCCAACTACTTGTTAGGCTGTGGCAGGAGAATTGCTTGAACCCAGGAGGCAGAGATTGCTGTGAGCTGAGGTTTAACAAAATATGTACAAGATCTGCACAGTATAAACTATAAAACAACTGAGCAGGATTAAAGAATATTTGAAAAAAAGCAGAAATAAGTCTTGTGTGTGAATGAAAAGACTCAGCGTGGTTAAGGCACCATATTCTCCTCAAATTGATTGATAGATACATTACAATTATAATCAAAATTCCAGCAGACTTTCTCATATAAATTGATAAGATAATGTAAAATTTCTTAAAATTATTGGAAAAAAGACACATTAGAAGAATAACAAATTAGCTGGCTTCATATTGACCATAATGCTGCATGATTTTTTTTTTTTTTTTTTTTTTTTTTGAGATGGAGTGTTTGCTCTTGTAGCCCAGGCTGAAGTGCAGTGGCACAATCTCGGCTCACTGCAACCTCTGCCTCCCGGGTTCAAGTGATTCTTTTGCCTCAACCTCCTGAGCAGCCGGGATTACAGGCATGTGCCACCACACCTGGCTAATTTTGTATTTTTAGTAGAGAAAGTGTTTCTCCATGTTGATCAGGCTGGTCTTGAACTCCCGACTTCAGGTGAACCACTTGCCTTGGCCTCCCAAAGCGCTGGGATTACAGGTATGAGCCACCATGCCCAGCCTGTATTTTTTTTAGTAGAGTTGGGGTTTCACCATTTTCGCCGGGCTGGTCTCGAACTCCTGACCTCAGGTGATCTGCCCACCTCTGCCTCCCAAAGTGCAGGGATTACAGGCGTAAGCCATGGCGCCTGCCCCAGTTTCTTCAACAATGTGATTGTCTTTAACTTGAGTTGATTCATGAAGAGATTTAATGTGGTAGGAGAATTCCTTTTTTTTTTTTTGAGATGGTGTCTTACTCTGTCGCCAGGCTGGAGTGCAGTGGCACAATCTCCGCTCACTGCAACCTCTGCCTCCTGTGTTTAAGCGATTCTCCTGCCTCAGCCTCCGAAGTAGCTGAAACTACAGGTGTGCACCACATCCGGCTAATTTTTGTATTTTTAGTAGAGACAGGGTTTCATCCTGTTGGCCAGGATGGTTTCCATGTCTTAACTTCATGATCTACCAGCCTTGACTTCCCAAAGTACTGTGATTACAGGTGTGAACCACCGCACCCAGTCCTGAGAATTTCTACTTAGATTCTATGTGAACATATTAAACTACTCCTCTATCATTATATTCAGCAAAAATTAGGAGTCAGAGAAAATACTTTCAGATGACATCTCATAAAACCCTCAGTAGTTTGGAGAACTTGCATTCAGTTTGGGTCCATTACCACCCTTTTCTTTCTGACTTCCCAGCCAACTTCTTACTCTAAGAACCGTCATTACTGGAGCTTGATTTAATTGTGAATTTGCACTGAATTGATTCATACCAAAGCTCTGTTTACTTTTCCAGACTCTGCCCTCTTTTCTGCGTGAGGTTGATCATTTTTGTCTGTATTTATTTTATGTCTCAGTCAAACCTCAGATAGCCAGGAGCAAGCTACAAGTGTGTAAGAAGTGAGAGGTAGCTGTGTTTGTGTTATCATTATCATGTGCATAATCACATGTTCCATAATAAGAAACTGTTCTTTAGAAACCACTTTTGGAAAGCGGATGTTTACAATTCAGGCTTTTCGTTTGAGTTATCTGTTCAAATTTTGTTAGTATATGCTTTTCAGTTTTAGGATATACAGATATATTTCACTATATTTTGGTTTTTGAGCTTGCTAGGCCTTCTCTTTGACTTGTCAGATTTTCTGTCCTGCCAGACCCTCAGGGATCAGTAGTGCATTGGTGAGGGAAAAAAACAGTAGACTCAGCCCGAGGGTGGTGGCTTACGCCTGTAATCCCGGTACTTTGGGAGGCCAAGGCAGGTGGATCACCTGAGGTCAGCAGTTCGAGACCAACCTCACCGACATGGAAAAACCCAATCTCTACTAAAAATTTAACAAATAGCTGGGCGTGGTGGCCCATGCCTGTAATCCTAGCTACTCAGGAGACTGAGGCAGGAGAATCGCTTGAACCCAGGGGGCAGAGGTTGCGGTGAGCCAAAATCACACCATTGCACCCCAGCCTGGGCAATAAGAACAAAACTCCGTCTCGAAAGTAAAAATAAAAATAAACAGTAGACTTGCAGAACTAGCTGAGTCCTTCTTTGGGCAGTAAGTGTGACCTTTTGCAGGTGACTCTTCTTTAGTTCCTCATGTCCTCATCAGTAGATCAGAGAAATTCAACAAGAAAACCCCAAAAGGTTCCCTTCTGATCCTCATCCCATGATTTTATGAATATGTGAAGTCCTAGGCCTGTGAAGGAATATTCAGTAGCTCCTTATCCTGTGTGAATACTTCTCTGCTTCAACCTCCAACTCGACATTTGCCCATAGGATGTACTTGGACATTCTGCATAAACTACCTCACATCATTACTGAATTGCTTTATGTGTGCATGTCCGACATCACAATACCGGGGACCTTGTCTTCCATGATATTTGTCCCCAGTGGTGTGAGTTCAGGAGGGAGTCAGCCTCATGAGCTTGGTCTTGGGTGCCTAGCAGATCAGAGTTCATTTTTTCCTTGTAAGGACTGTGGGAGTATTCCATATTATGCCTCTACTGTCATTTAATGAATCCCTTGTGAATGATTATTTAGGTTCTTTCAGGTTTTTCTCTGTTACAATCAATATTTTAGTGAATGTCTGCATGTGTGTCTTTACCATCCCTCTTGAATATTCAGTAGGGTTAATTCCTAGTAGAGTTACTCTGTCAAAAATTGGCAATTTTGGTTTTTTTGTTTTGTTTTGTTTTGTTTTGTTTTGTTTTTTGAGATGGAGTTTCTCTCTTGTTGCTCAGGCTGGAGTGCAATGGCACAATCTGAGCTCGCTGCAACCTCCATCTCCTGGGTTCGAGAGATTCTCCTGTCTCAGCCTCCTGAGTGGCTGGGATTACAGGCATGCACCACCACGCCCGGCTAATTTTTGTATTTTTAGTAGAGATAGGGTTTCACCATATTGGCCAGGCTGGTCTCAAACTCTTGACCTCGTGATCCACCTGCCTTGGCCTCCCAGAGTGCTGGGATTACAGGTGTGAGCCACTGTGCCTGACCTAAAATTGGCAATATTTTTCATTCTAATATCTATTGACAAAATCCAAAGCAAGTCTGGATGCCAGTCCTTGTTATGTGACCCTTGGGTAAGTTACCTAGCCTCTTGAAACTTCAGTTCACTCATGTGTTAACAAGGAAAATTACAATATTTTACCTCACAAAATTGTAGTCAGCTGCTGGCTGTCATAAACTCTGGTATATAGTAAACACTAAGTGTTGGTGTCCATCCTTAATTTGTAATGATAATAGGTCACTTTTTAAAGAAATGTACCTTAACATTTTCTTTTCTTTTTTTCAGTTATGACTCAAAATGAGATAAAGGAAGCCTGCTTTTGAAAAATAAGAGAACATTTTTCCCTTGGTTGGATTCTTCAACACAGCCAATGAAAACAGCACTGTATTTCTTTTCACTGATCTGTCACTGTTGTTTCCAGGAGAGAATGGGAGACAATCCTAGACTTCTACCATAATGCAGTTACCTGTAGGCCTAATTGATGCACATGATGTTCATACAATGAGAGTCTTAAAGATACTAAATGGTATTGTTTACATTACTAGAAAATTATTAGTTTTCCAATGGCAATAACCCATTTATGAGAGAGTTTCAGCCCCACTGGAATAGACAGGGACCACATCCTGTGGTAGGCAGATAAGCATAGAACTGATACTTGATGTACATTCGCAGCAGTAACTCATCCCTAATAGCATCATAAAGCAGGTGCCATAAGTGCTTTGCTTTGTCCTCCCAAAGCTGGTGAGTCCGCCCAACCAAGGGCCAGGCAGCTCTGAGTGGCAGCGTGGTGCTAGCAGCTTCAGTGGAACAGGGTGAGAGTTTATTATGCAGTCTTCCTTCACAGTGGCATTAATTTGGAAGAAAGCTGACAAGTCATGGGTCAGGTTTCAGTGACTTCTTCCTCCCTTTGATGGCAGTATACAGTTTTCACATTTTAATTCCTCCTGAGATGCAGTATGCTTAAAACCATTCTCTCCCCTGCTAACAGAAGGGTGAATCTGGTTTACTCTGAGCATTAGGATTTGCGCCTCTGGAATTCTACACTCCAGTTTCTTAACTTTCCCTTCAGAATACATGGGGAAAGAAAGAAATTACAGTGATGACTCCAGTTTTTCCCCTGTGGCACCTTGAACAAAACAGTTTTTCCCAAATTATAATTCTTTTTTTTTTATTAAGGTGAGCAGGGTGGTTGGGGAGAGAGAAACATTCGACTTTGTTTGACTGGCTCCCCCATTCTTTCCTGTGAGCTGGGAAGTGTGCAGTTGGTGGTCTTTCTTCTTGCTTCAGGACAGTAGGAGACTTATTCACTGCACTTCTGCTCAGGTGGCTTCTGCATCGGGACCTCACAGCCATCAGCAAGGCTGCTCAGTTGGTGAGCACACTCCATTGAACACGTGGTGCCAGTGCTTCCTCAATGCACATGATTGCGAGAAAAGAAAGTTCTCTTAGATGTTTCTGCTTTTGCTCAGACTTTGCAAAAAAAAAAAAAAAAATTTATATATATATATATATATATATATATATGTATAAATATATGATTAATCACTTTTGTCCTTGAGAAAGTCTTGAATGAACAGAGAATTTATTCCATTGCAATATTTGATTGTATAGAGGCACACTGTTTGATCGACAGAAGAAGCAAAAAGGCTTTGTGTAAGTTTTTGGTACTATGTACCACCTCTGTTATTCTTCTAAAGCTGAAGTATTCATGTACTTAAACCATATGATATTTAATTGTGTTTGATTTTAAAATATATATATATATGAATTATATTTAAAATTGTGTCAACTTTCTGCTTTCAGGGCTTTTGTGGCTCTTCTGTTGAAACACATTGATTTTTCCAAATATTTTCCTTTGCTTTACAAAAACCCAGAACATGAACCACTACTAGATTTAGCCTTGTGTTTGGAGTGTATGGCATAAACCCAAGGTTTTTATTAGGTGTACATGCTGTGATTAATTCATTTTGTTCTTTTAATGAAATATTTCCATCCATTTCACATTGCTTCCATCTTTAATGGAAAAGCAATATCAAGATTATAGAATAAAATGTGGTTTTGGGTGACTCTTACTGCCTCTGCATGTTTTAGAATAACAATTTCTACAAGACTCTAGGCTGTTTAAACTAGTGCTTTCAGTTAAGATAATTTCTGATCATTTTTTTGTATATACATTTTGTGCTTCTGAGCTAGAGATGCCAAGTAGTTATAAACTTATAAAGAGAATAGCAGCAAGTTTGAGACTCGGCTACATTTTTCTGCCCCACCTGCTTTGAGACACACAAGTGAGTGTGGCCCAAAATTGTTAGCCAGATTTAATATTTGATCTAAAGTAGATCCTTGTACTCATTTTAAAGTTGGAATTCGAATCCTCCAACGTTGAGCACCCACTATGTTCCAGGCATTGTGCCCACAAAACAAGATTCCCTGGTGGAGTTTTTATAGGTTCGAGTAATCAGTTGAACACCCTTCATCTTTATCACGTCATTGACGTTGACACCAATTGTTTTAAAAAAAAAGATACTAGAAAGTGATACCTTTTGTAACTTGATGTGTCTTTGTTGCTCTGTAAGATTTGATGAAAGTAAAAAGCAAATGTCAGCCAAATCAAGTGAACAGCAATAAAACAGGGAGCAGCTTTTTATAACTTTCTACTTGGGTTTCAATATTCAGTAAAGCTTTATGAAATGTAAGTAGTTTACAGTACTGGAGCTTTGACTGGTTCAGTAGAAATTTGTAGGGAAAAAGTACAAACTTCTTTTGCTGTTTTATTTAAGTACTGAGAGCTGAGCACCTGATGAAGTGACTGACCTCTCTCCAGTGACACTGTTTGGGTACCTGCCTGACTTCAAGAGTGGGGTCCTGTTTCTCTACAGTGACCTTTTCTCTCTCACCCTCTCCTCCCTCTTTCCCACATACCAGTTAATTGGACCAGGGTTGAACTCCTGATCCAGACAGGCCCAAGACAGTTCTTTATCTTAAGAATTTTGAGGCCAGGCACAGTGGCTCACACCTGTAAGCCCAGTACTTTGGGAGGCCGAGGCAGGTGGATCACTTGAGGTCAGTAGTTCGAAACCAGCCTGGCCAACATGGTGAAACCCCATCTCTACTAAAAATACCAAAATTAGCGAGATGTGGTGGCAAGCACCTGTAATCCTAGCTACTTGGGAGACTGAGGCAGGGGAATCACTTGAACCCAGGAAGCAGAGGTTGCAGTAAGCCAAGGTCATACCACTGCACTTCAGCCTGGGCAACAGAGCAAGACTCTGTTTAAAAAAAGAAAAAGAATTTTGGCAAGGTGTGATGGCTCACACCTGTAATCCCAGCACTTTGGGAGGCCGAGGTGGGTGGATCACTTGAGGTCAAGAGTTCAAGACCAGCCTGTTCAACATGGTGAAACCCGTCTCTTACTTAAAAATTAGCCGGTTGTGGTGGCAGGCACCTGTAATCCCAGTTACTTGGGAGGCTGAGGCAGGGAGAATTAATTGCTTGAACCCAGGAGGCAGAGGTTGCAGTGAGCAGAGATCGCACCACTGTACTCCAGCCTGGGCCATCAAAGAAAAAAAAAGGATTTTGCATGGGGAAGGAGAGATACTCGTCACCATCTGTGATGGTGCTTGGATGTGGCACTTAAAAAGTCAGGAGCCAGCACTGCATGGACAAACAGAAGCGTGTGGGCCTGAGATAGCAGCTACCGGATAACCCTGAGGACGTCTTTAGTTTCTGCATCTAGTCCTGCATCCTTGCATTGGACTCCGTTAACCTCTCAGCCTTAGAATGATTTTTTATTTTTTAAAAACAGTCCAAAGTGAGTTTTTTAATTACGTGCAACTGAAAGGAGTTTGGCTAAAATACTGCCAGTCTGCTCTAATTCCTAATGATCATGTATGTTCAGCATGTCTAAAAAGTACTGCTGATTTCTGGAGAATAAGTTTTCTTTAGTAAACTTTACTTAGTCATCATGTGTATTCTCTCAAAATGGTATCCTAACCTAATGGAGCTAAAAGACGCCCCTTGTTTTTTGTAACAAGCAGTTACTAAGGCCCAGGAAAGGGAGAAGTCTCTGACTTGTGAGATCATCACCATTAGAAGTCAGGTGTGTACAGGTCCCTTTTCATTCTCAAATCCTTCCGAAGAATAATCAGGATTGTAAACACTTTTAGCAATTGTAATAAACCCAGAAATAGAAAGCTTTTTGGTTAGAATGATGGAAGCTTGGCGGGGGAAATAATTTTTGCAAAATGTGTAAATACGGACCAATTCTATGTACTAGGCAAGGTCTCTGGCCTTTGCTGGAGCCATAAGGTGGGAAGAAACCCCAGTAAAACCCCTCAAGGTTACAACTTGGGTGGCCCACACTAATAGTTACCCACTGAGGCCCTCTATGGGTGAACACTGAGCACTAGAGGAAGCCCCTCTGCTTGGAAAGAGTTGCTGGAGAGTAGGAGGGGTGGGACTGGATTCTGGGCAGGTGGAGATGCCCATGGAGGAAGCAGTGTGAGCACAGCCCCCGAGGGCATTCGTGTTCAGGGAGGGTTGCTGCCCAGTGGCTTGCTTGGCACACAGGAGAGCAGGTATTCCTTCCTTAGTAACTTTATGTGAACAAGTATTTCCTCAGTCTGTTCCTCTCAAACTGCCTGCCTTGGCGGATTCAGGATGTCACAGAACTCACCTGGATGCATTCAGCCCCTTGGCTAGAGGTGATAGTGCATCTACCTACCCACCCCCACCCCCTGCACAACTGAAGCACCTGTCAGACTGGGCCCAGTCTGTGGCCAAGGAGCCTAGAAAGCAGGCTTAGTTTCAGCTTGAGAGGAGCTGGGATTTACCAAGGAGCAAAGGAGAGGTGAGGATTGCAACAACTGTGCCGTTTGCCGAGCTTCGGCTGAGCCCTGTGTATTGAATGTGCCTTCAGACTCATCCCCAGGTGACCCCAAGCTGGCCTCTCCCACATCACAGTGAGAATTCCACACACCATACAACTTGGAAAGAGGCTCCAGCTGAAGGAAGTACCACACTTCTTTCAAGTTTTTCTTTGTTTTCCTCTTCTTGGCAAAGAGTACCTTTTGTTCCTTCTAATTATAGAATTATTGGTTTAGTAAATATTCACTCATTCAGTCACCCTGTGAGTTCCAGGCGCCTTGGAGCTTGCATTTTACTGAAGAGGAGCTGTAAATTGGGATAGCAGCTACACCGTGTGCTGGTACTTCTGATTTAAGATGGCCTTTGAGCCCATGATTTAGCTCTCTAACCCACCAAGATCAATTAGAAATTGTCAGGCCCTCCTGCTCTAGACTCGTAGGGACAGCTGCAGCTTAGAGAGGGAGCCTGCAGAGAGGTCCCCCTTCTGTATCCTCTCAGCCGCGTCTTTCCACCAGGACCAGTTGCTGTGCCACTCCGTTCACTTGCTACAAGACTGGAGGTTTTGGCACTTTCTCAGGTGTGGAGCACCTGGTTGATCTTGATGCCTGAGTCCATCAAGGCAAGTCCCTGAACAGGGCTTACCTTAGAGTAAGGCTTAGAAGAGGCCATAAAGTTAGTCTCAGCTCCGTGGCTCTGCAGAGCTTTGGGACTTGTGAATTCTTAAAAACAAGACAATTGGCTGGGCGCGGTGGCTCACACCTGTAATCCCAGAACTTTGGGAGGCTGAGGCAGGCAGATTGCCTGAGGTTAGGAGTTCGTGACCAGCCTGGCCAACATGGTGAAACCCTGTCTCTACTAAAAATACCAAAAAACTTAACTGGGCTTGGTATCATGCGCCTGTAATCCCAGCTACTCGGGAGGCTGAGGCAAGGGAACTGCTTGAACCAGGGAGGTGGAGGTTGCAGTGAGCTGACATCTCGCCACTGCACTCCAGCCTCGATGACGGAGCGAGACTTCATCTCAAAAAAAAAAAGACTTGTACAGTTACTACATGCATGCAGTATAAAATCACGACCTTGGAAAATCCTAACTAGCTGTTGAGCTAATTCCATAATCAGTTCCTGAGTTCTGCAATGGCAACAATAATCAGGATAATGAGTAAACATTGTATGTGTCAATTGGCGTCTCATTCGATCCTTATAATCTTGTAAGTGCTGATTTTTTCCCTTTAATTTTTTTTTTTTTTTTTTTTTTTTTTTTGTGTGAGAGTTTCTTTTTTTTTTTTTTTTTTTTTTTTTTTTTTAGAGAGAGAGAGGGTCTCACTATGTTGCCCAGGTTAGTCTTGAACTCCTGGCCTCAAGCACTCTTCCCATCCCAGCCTCCCAAAGTACTGGGATTACAGGTGTGAGCCACCATGCCTGGCCGTTTTCCCTTATAAAAGAGAAGACTCACTAACGCCCTTTTCGGCCTTAGCCCACCTGCACCCAGGTGAAAAAAAAAAAAAAGAAGATGACTGAGGCTCAAGAGGTAAAGGAATTCCTCCAGCGTCTTAGCCAGGGGAGGACTGCCCTCTTACTTGCAACTGTGTTACCCTGCAAATGTTCTCCTCTTCCTTCTCTCATTTTGCTGCTGATTGGTACTCAATGCAGACAAGTGTATCGAGAACTTCAGACAAAATTAGAAGGATTCACTTTAAAGTGGAAAATATCCCATCTGTTACCTTAAAACAGTTTTCTTAAATTTTCGCATGCATCAGGATTCCTTGGAGGACTTGTGAAAACTTGCATTGTTGGGCCTAACCCCCAAAGTTTCTAATTTAGTAGGTCTGGGGTGGTGCAAGAATTTGCATTTTTTAACAAATTGCCAGATGCTGCTGCTGTGGAGACCACACATCAAGAATCACTGCCTTAAAATCTTTCCTGTGAGCTGGGAAATGAATATTTTCATTCCCTTTTGTTGGGAATGACCATGCTACACAGAAATGTAATTTGAGACCTATTATTCATGACTCACCCAAACAAGCACATAAATCCTTTACTGTTACTGAGATGTTTGTTAAAGCAGAGAAACCCAAACACCACTGCAGTCTCTGTCTCTGGGAGCCTGGGCAGGTCTGAGGCCATCAAAGCAAGTCTTGCTGGGATGAGGCTTAGAAGAGGCCACAGACCAGTCTCAGCCCAGAGTCATCAGCTCCCAAGCCCCTTTGCTGGGAGCAGTGCCCGTGACAGTCCAGGCTGAGACTTGCGGCTGTTGGAATCATACCCAAGGTTCCAGTGGAACCTTTCGTACAAATCCGGTCTGGCTCATTTTCTTTCCGTTTGTACCCCAGGTCCTCAGTTCCCTCTGGGGTCCTGACCATGCCTTTTCTGGCCTGTCTCTCCTTCGATGACCTCCTTTTCAATTCCCTCCCAGAGGATGCTCATACTTTGGTTTTTCTTCCCCTCTTCCTTCATCTCTATGTCTTCATGGAGTATGTATTTTCTGAGGGCCTGTTATATGCCCATCGTAGTTACTGGAGATACAGCAGTACCCAGGACAAGCACTGCCTGCCCTCCTTGCAGTCCAGAAAGCAAGCGATGACCACTCAATGGCATGAGTGCTACTAGACAGTAAGGGACCTACTGAGGGCAGTTCAGGTGCCCTCCCTCAACCCTGTAGTTTACAGACTTTCTGGCCATCTCACTCTCTCCAGGACCTGCCCATTCGGCAAGTCTCAAGGCACCATTTCTTCCCAGTCCTCACTCCCCACCCCACACCCCATCATCATTGCAGTGCCCACTCCCAGCCAGTGCTGCTTCCACAGCCTTGCTCCACCTCCTCCACAACCTTGCCACCTGAGACTGCCCTCTCATTTCTGCCATCTGCTCGGCTCCAGGCCGCTCCGGCCTACTTTTCCAAGTCTTCCATCTACCACCCCCAGGTTTCTTCACTTCATTCCCACGCCAGGAATATCACTGTCCATGATGGCAGTCTGCCCAGCAATCTGGCCGGTTCTGTTCTGTTCTCAAGCTGGTGTTTCACTTCTTGGTCTCACCCGTAACCAAACTTGGCGATCTCCTGCAGCTGCTCTACCTCTGGTTTCTCCTCACACACTGCCCACGACAACCTCAAACAATGCAAGTTTTGTACGGTTGTAGATTCCTCCTATTGGAATGGATTAGAGGGGAAGGAAGAAACTTTGTCATTATACCAGGAAAATCATTCCCTCACTATTACAAGAGTTGGTTGGGTGTCATAATCTGCCTTTCAAAGAGCAATTACAAAAGTAATAAGAGATTTTGTTGTAAGGATTACAAACATACACCTACATGATAAATTGGGGGCTGGGGAGGACGGTCCTAATGTGGTGACTTGGGTCAAACTTTCCCGTGAGTCAGACATGTATTTGAAAAGTGCTGCATCTCAGACAGCTTAGATGCAAGTCAAGGAGACAGACTTTGAGAAATGGACTCTAGATATCATGAAGACATTGATGTCCAAGATGCATGTAGAGAGTGAATAAAATTGTTACTTGAAATGTGAGAATGGGAAAAAAGCAATATTTTGTATTAATGTATTATATATATAATGCTATTTTAAATATGCATGTATAACTAAAGTAATAAATTCGAGATTATAACGACATCTGCCTATTTCATCAACATTCCTAGAAGTTTAAGTACTCTGGGTACTTGAAATGATTTTTTTATTAGGGAAATGGGGATTTGTATTAAATGTATTTTTCACGCAGTTCCTGTTGTCCGCTGAATAAAGTCCAAAGTCTCACTCTGTTGCCCAGGCTGGAGTGCAGTGGTGCAATCTCGGCTCATTGCAACCTCCGCCTCCCAGGTTCAAGCGATTCTCCTGCCTCAGCCTCCTGAGTAGCTGGGATTACAGGTGCACCCTGCTAATGTTTGTAGCTGGGATTATACCACACCCAACTAATTTTTTATATTTTTAGTAGAGATGGGGTTTTGCCACGTTGACCTGGCTGGTCTCAATCTCCTGACCTCAGGCGATCCACCTGCTTCAGCCTACCATAGTGCTAGGATTACAGGCGAAAGTCGCTGTGCCCAGCCAGAACACCACTTCTTGAGCTACACATCTGCTCTCTCGGTGGGTTTCACATCTCAGAACTGGTGTCTTTGCTCAAGCAGTGCCCACAATTTAAAATGTCTTCCCCCACATTCTGCCCAAAGAAGCTCTCATCTCTGAAGACTGACCACTTTCTCCTCCACATTCTCCCAAAGCCTTTCCCAGTGCCCAGCCTGGCTGAGCCCCTTGAGCTGTCCTCACATAGCATCCAGTTTGCCATCACCAACAGTTTGGTTCTGGGCCTCTATGCCACCAGATGTGAGTGAGCTCTTCCCAGGAAAGACCTGGGTTTGTCCCCAGGAAGCATGACCCGGGAGATGCAGGAGAAAATAACAATTTGCTGTAAATGGACCAGGCCCAGCTAATGGCCTTACTGGGCCTATGTGTCCAGAATCTGAACTAAGCCTTCCTTTGCTGTGGTGCCTGAAAAACACCCTATCTGCTCCTACAAAGAGATTGACATTGAGATGTCTCTCTCTAATGCTAGTCCAGCAGTTCACAAGGCATCATCCCACAGGTGCCCAACGGTCCCTCAGACCTTTTTTGGACTTCTGCAAGGTCAAAACTTCATAATCAGAGTAAGAGGTGGGGTGTTGCCATGTGTCACCATGTGAATATTTGCACTGCAGATGCAAAAGCAAGGATGGGTGAAACACATCTCAGCGGAAATCTGGACAGTGACACTGAGCTGTGCCACTCGTTATTGAAATCTTCACCACCATGCACTTGCCATAAAAGAAAAAGTCTGCCGGGCGCGGTGACTCACGCCTTTAATCCCAGCACTTTGGGAAGCCAAGGTGGGCAGATCACCTGAGGTCAGGAGTTCAAGACAGTCTGGCCAACATGGTGAAAACCCATCTCTACTAAAAAATACAATATTAGCCAGGTGTGGTAGCAGGTGCCTGTAATCCCAGCTACCCGGGAGGCTGAGGCAGGGAGAATTGCTTGAACCCGGGAGGTGGAGGTTGCAGCGAGCTGAGATTGTGCCACTGCACTCCAGCCTGGGTGACAGAGTAAGATTCTGTCCCCTCACCCCCCAATAAAAAGAAAAAGCCAGTTTCCCATAGGAATGTTCTTGGTGAAGCAGTGCCAATTGCTAATTTCATTAAATATCAACCCTCGAGTATATGTATTTTAATATGCGTGACAAATGGGAAGTCTGCATAAAGCACTTGCATGGTGAAGTATGACAGCTGGCCCCAGGAAAAGCACTTGTGCGTTGTCTAGTCAGCAGACTTAGCCACTATTTTCATGGAATACCATTTTTGCTTGAAA
>NW_016107853.1:100885-104377 GCF_001604975.1 Cebus imitator
GAAGTGGCAGTGAGCCAAGATCGCACCACTGCACTCCAGCCTGGGCAACAGAGTGAGACTGTCTCAAAAAAACAAAACAAAACAAAAACCACTTGTCAAATTTTGATCTGAATAAGCTTTTGAGTTAGTCCACCTCTTCCAACTACATATCTATGAGGCCAGATTTTCCTTAACCGAAACAGCATATTACAACAGACTGAATGTAAAATATATATGAGAATTCAGTTTTCTTCTATTAAGCCAGACACTAAAAAAAATTTGTCAAAATATAAAACAGTCCGGGCGCAGTGGCTCGTGCCTGTAACCCCAGCACTCTGGGAGGCTGAAGTGGGTGGAACACGAGGTCAGGAAATCGAGACCATCATAGCCAACATGGTGAAACCCCGTCTCCACTAAAATACAAAAAATTAGCCAGGCGTGGTGGCACATGCCTATAGTCCCAGCTACTCAGAAGGCTGAGGCAGGGGAATCACTTGAATCCAGGCAGCAGAGGTAGCAGTGAGCTGAGATCGAGCCAGTGTACTCCAGCCTGAGTGACAGAGCGAGACTCAGTCTAAAAAAGAAATAAAAGCTTAAGAATTGCTAGATTAATTAAGCAAAAATGATTGAACACATAAAACTCGGGGAAACTATGAAAAGGTAGCGAAGGAAGTGATTGAAGAGATATGCAGTTGGAAATAAAGCCAGGCTGAGTGTGGTGGCTTGTGTCTGTAATCCCAGCACTTTGGGAGACTGAGGCAGGCAGATCTCTTGGAGCTCAGGAGTTTGAGACCAGCCTGGGCAATATAGAGAGACCCTGACCTGTTACCACAAAAAGTACAAAAACTTAACTGGGCATGCCTATAGTTTCAGCTGCTCCAGAGGCTGAGGTGGGAGGATCAACTGAGCCCAGGAGGTCAAGGCTGCAGTGCAGTGAGCTGTGATCGTGCCAGTGCACTCTAGCCTGGGTTGCAGAGTAAGACCCTGCCTCAAAAGAAAGAAAGAAAGAAAGACAGAGAGAGCCGGGCGCGGTGGCTCAAGCCTGTAATCCCAGCATTTTGGGAGGCTGAGGCGGGTGGATCACGAGGTCAAGAGATCAAGACCATCCTGGTCAACATGGTGAAACCCCGTCTCTACTAAAAATACAAAAATTAGCTGGGCATGGTGGCGCACGCCTGTAGTCCCAGCTACTCGGGAGGCTGAAGCAGGAGAATTGCCTGAACCCAGGAGGCGGAGGTTGCGGTGAGCCGAGATCGCGCCATTGCACTCCAGCCTGGGTAACAAGAGCGAAACTCCGTCTCAAAAAAAAAAAAAAAAAAAAAAAAAAAGAAGGAAAAGAAAGAGCGTGCCTGTAATCCCAGCTACTCAGGAGGCTGAAGCAGGAGAATTGCCTGAACCCAGGAGGCGGAGGTTGCGGTGAGCCGAGATCGCGCCATTGCACTCCAGCCTGGGTAACAAGAGCGAAACTCCGTCTCAAAAAAAAAAAAAAAAAAAAAAGAAGGAAAAGAAAGAAAGAAAGAAGAAAAGAAAAAGAAAACAAAGTATCAATTTTAAGAGAAAATTTTGGATTATCTAACGATATGAAAATGAGTTTGTGGTCCAGGTGGGGTGGCTCACGCCTGGAATTCCAGCATTTTGGGAGGCCAGGTTGGAAGGATCGCTTGAGCCCGGAGTTCAAGACCAGCTTGGGCAACATAGTGAGACCTCATCTCTACTAAAAATTTAAAAAATTACCCAGGTGTAGCCGCATGCAGCCGTAGTCCCAGCTACTCAGGAGACTGAGGTAGAAGGATTGCTTGAATCCAGGAGTTTGAGGCTGTAGTATGCTGCACTCCAGCCTGAGTGACAGACCCTGTCTCTGAAAAAATCGATAAATAAATAAATAAGATATTCATTCCAATAAATTATTTTATATATACCTCATAATAAAGATGTTGAATATATTTTTTTCTTTTTTTTTTTGCCAGGATCTGTCATTAGAGTTCAACATGATGAATATATTTAAAAAATCTCTGACATTATTACATGGATTAAGAAGATTCAGAGACATGAACAATATTGTTAATATTGAAACCTTCTCTAGATATTAAGAATGCAGGCCACTTTATGGCTTTAAATTTAGTGGGTAAGTCATCAGAAGAGTTTGATATCGTTCACGGTCGTTAAATCATGGTTCAGATGGAGTCCTTATTTAGCTAGTGAGAACATCAGACAATCACTCAACAACTTCCAAATATTAATAAATGACTTAGAAATCTTCAAAGTAATTCAATAAATCACGTGTGCTACATCTACAATGAGTTGGTAGGAAATCTTATGGCAAGTGTTATTTGGTTTATTCAAAAAATAAAATGTTAAACTTTATATGTTAGCATATAATCTTGTTAGATGTTGCTATACTGTTTATATTAAATATTATTAAATATGTTTCACATCCCAAATAGAAGAAAGATTTGGTTCCTGTCCTCAGTAGCCCCTCAAGGATGAATACTGTTTCAGTATCTATCACTGTTTTGCAAAGCTTAGTCACTTAAACAAAAAAAAATTTTTTTTTTTTTTTTTTGGAGACGGCATCTTGCCCCATCGCCCAGGCTGGAATGCAATGGCACGATCTTGGCCCACTGCAGCCTCCGCCTCCCGGGTTCAAGCAATTCTCCCACCTCAGGCTTCTAAGTAACTGGGATTACAGACGCCCACCATCATGCCTGGCTAATTTTTGTAGAGACAAGCTTTCACCATGTTGGTCAGGCTTGTCTTGAACTCCTGACCTCAGGTGATCTGCGTGCCTCAGCCTCCCAAGGTGCTGGGATTACAGGCCTGAGCCACCGTGCCCGGCCAACATTTTTTAAAAAGATTGTTCATAGGCTGGGTATGATCACTTACACCTGTAATCCCAGCACTTTGGGAGGCCAAGGTGGGAGGATCATTTGAGCCCAGGAGTTTGAGACCAGCCTGGGCAACATAGCAAGACCCCATCTTTTAAAAAATAATTAACTGCTGGCCAAGTGTGGTGGCTCACGCCTGTAATCCCAGCACTTTGAGAGGCCAGGGTGGGTGGATCACCAGGTCAGGAGTTCAAGACTAGCCTGGCCAATACGGTGAAACCCTGTCTCCACTAATAATACAAAAATTAGCTGGGTGTGGTGGCACACTAGTACCAGCTACTTAGGAGGCTGAGGGAGGAGAATTGCTTGAACCCATGAGGCAGAGGTTGCGCTGAGCCAAGACCGTGCCACTGCACTTCGACCTGGATGACAGATCGAGACTCTGTCTCAAAAAAACCCAGCTTTGTTTAATAGTGCTAGGCCAGACACTAAGACTATCATGATGGAGGCATGGATAATAAATGTTTCCCAGGAGAGCTATGTGGGTAGGAGGTTGGCTCTGTCAGTCAGAGTTCAAGATCAGCAAAAAATAACTGACAGCAGAGGTTATGTGAGATGTCTTGGAGAAATATTAATGCCAAGTCAGCGTTTTTTTGTTTTTTTCGTTTTTTTTTTTCTTTTTTGTTGA
>NW_016107853.1:106190-107970 GCF_001604975.1 Cebus imitator
AAAAAAAAAAAAAAAAAGAAGGAAGAAAAAATGAAGGGAAGCAAGAGGGAAAAGAGGAAGCAGGGGAGTAAAGAGTGGACTAATCAGAAAGGGGCTAGGAATCCTGGAAGAATGAAAAGGCGGAGTCAAGAAAACAATGGCGGGCGGGGAGAGTATTGCCTTGCCAAGGATGATGCCTCCAGCAGCAGACATCCTGGGCTCAGATTTCAGCTCACTCAGTACCCTTGAAGCTATGGCTTCCCAGGTGGCTTTGCGGAGCTGAGGGTATGTGAGGAGCTACTGTTACCAGCATTTTAGCCCACCAGATGGTTCATTTATTCATTCATCCAGCAAGTATTTAGGAGTGAGCAAAACTGACAGAGTAGCCAGGTGTGGTGGCTCAAGCCTGTAATCCTAGCGCTTTGGGAGGAGAAGGCAGTAGGATCACTTGAGTTCAGAGCCTGGGTAACAGAGTGAGACCCTGTCTCTGAAATACATACATATATATATTTATATGTATTTTACATTCATATTTATATTATATATATTTTTAAAAATCAATAGAAATAACTGACAAAGCCCCTGTCCTCAAGAAGTGTATTCTCTAGTGGAGAAAACTGACCACCAAGCAAAGTAGGTAGGATGTTAGCTGGTGATGTGTATGAAGGAGAAAACGAAACTGGAAGAGAGATAGGAGTGTAGAGGTAGGGGTACAGCTTGAGAAGAGGAGGCCAGGGACAGCCTCCTGAGCAGGTGACATCTGAGTGAAGACCTGAAGGAAGTGACGGTGTGACCCATGCAGATAGAGTGGGAGCATCCCCAGAGGAAGGACCAGCACGTTCAAGAGCCCTGGAGCAGAAGCCTGCATGTAGCCCAGTGTGGCTGGGGCCAAGCAATCCGAGGGACAGTGACACATGGGAAACAGAGGCCAGATACTGAAGGGTCTCACAGGTTCCTATAAGGACTTTTCATTCCCTTTTCAGGGTTTTAACAAAGAACAACATAATCGGAGTTACCCTTTTTCTTTCAAAGACCTTATTTTTTATCTTTTCAATTCCTTTTATTTGTACAAATGTAGCAGGTACACGTGGAATTTTGTTACATGCATTGATTGTATACTGGTCAAGTCAGGGCTTTCAGCGCACCCATCATGTGCGTTGTACCCATTAACTAATTTCTCATCATCCATCCCCCACAGCCCCTCACCCTTCTGAGACTCCTACTCTACGTCCATGTCCACACATTTTTTATTACCCACTTATGAGCGAGAACATGCAGTATTTTGTTTTCTGCACCTGGCTTGTTTCACTTAAGATAATGACCTCCATTTCCATCCATGTTGCCACAGAAGACACAATTTGATTCTTCTTATGGCATTTTCTTTATTCATTCACCTGTTGATGGACACTTAGGTTAATTTTATATCTTTGCTACTGGGAATAAGGCTGCAATAAACATACAAGTGCGGGTATCCCTTTGATATGCTAATTTCTTTTCATTTAGGTAGATACCCATAAAGGGATTGCTGGATCGAATGGTATTATTGTTCTATTTCCAGTTCTTTGAGAGATCTTCACACTGTTTTCCGCAGAGGCTGTACTAATTTGCATTCCTACCAACAGCATATGATAGTTCCCTTTTCTCTGCAGCCTCACCAACATCTGTTATTTTTTTGTCCGTTTAATAATAGCCATTCTGACTGGTGTGAGATGATATCTCATTGTGGTTTTAATTTGCATTTTGTTGATGATTAGTGGTGCTGAGTGTTTTTTAGGACTCTACTTTTTTTTTTTTTTTTTTT
>NW_016107853.1:109045-110378 GCF_001604975.1 Cebus imitator
CTTCCTGAATAGTTGGGATTACAGGTGTGCGCCACTATGCCTGGCTAATTTTTGTGTTTTTAGGTTTCACCATGTTGGTCAGGCTGGTCTCAAACTCCTGACCTCAGGTGATCCGCCCTGCTTGGCCTCCCAAAGTGCAATCCCTCCCAAAGGGATTACAGGCATGAGCCACCGTGTCTGGCCTTTTTCTGGTTTACTTTTTAACAGCTGAACCTTTCCCTCACAAATCAATGCATTTGGATTCAGGGATGTATGTCACAGCCTCTAGGATTGTGATTAATATGAACTCCTCTTGAGAGAGACTCTCACCCTGATCTCTGGGTGCTCATGAAATTAGGTTCGTGGACCTGCCAGGCCAAATTCTGCATCCTGACTGCTGTGGTTTCTCTAGAGCAGGCGTCCCATTGTGAAGCCTTAGGGAGAACATCGGCTGTGGCTTCTCAGGATGACCCCCTCACTGTCATGGAGCAGCGCTGCAGGCTGACCTCACTGTGTGTCTCAGGGCTTTCCATCTGCTTCTACTGATGTCTCCGCTATGTCTGCGCTGAGATCACACATACAGTTTTAGTCCTTGTTGCCGGTGGGTTTTGCTTCTTCCTTCCTTTGAAGAAGGCTGGCAGCCTCCAAAAGCTTCCTCACGGAGCGGTGTGGCATGTGGGCATATGTGTGCCGTGTGGTTAAGCTCGGGCAGGATCCCGGCCACATCCCTGAGAGGCAGCAGAGATGGCTTCGGGCCCTCTGTGCGGGGCAGGGGGTTCACTTCCTCTTGAGTTGGAGAACATATCAGCTCAGCAATTCTCACTACAGTGGTGAGAAAAAGGGAAATATCAGTTTCCCAGTGTTAGCAATTACACCACAACCAGAAATCAGTCCTCCTGATTACAGACTCCTCTAAGGAGGAACTGAAGGCTGCAAGGGCTGCATGGAAACAGTAGCCTTGGGAATAAGGTCATGAGATGGGTCTCTCTTTGTAATACACCAGAAAAACCAACCCTTTATTTTTATTTATTTATTATTATTTTTTGAGATGGAGTTTCCCTCTTGTTGTCTAAGCTGGAGTGCAGTGACATGATCTAGGCTCCTGCAACCTCCATCTCCTAGGTTCAAGTGTTGTATTGGACCGAGTGTAGAAAGTTATCACCAAGACAAAAGTATGCCAGATTGCAGGGTCATTTATTATGCTGGCGACCACAGAGGACTCACGTCTCTCCAACCTGTGGTGCCAAAAGGAGGGTGCTATGATTTTTTATACCCGAAAAACCACCTTGGGAGTGGGGGTGAGGGGCGGGGATGGGGATGAAAAGGTTTCGGACATTCCAAGGGCTAGGGGATT
>NW_016107853.1:111383-113333 GCF_001604975.1 Cebus imitator
ACAGAATCCCCTAGCCCTTGGAATGTCCGGAGACCCCCGCCCTTGTCTCCACCCAGGAGGTGAATCACAGATTCCCCTAGCCCTTGAAATGTCCGACACCTTATCATCCCCATCCCCGCCCCTCACCCCCACTCCCAAGGTGGTTTTTTGGGTATAAAAAATCATGGCACCCTCCTTTTGGCACCACAGGTTGGAGAGACGTGAGTCCTCTGTGGTCAGCGGCATAATAAATGACTCTGCAATCTGGCATACTTTTGTCTCGTGATAACTTTCTACGCTCGGTCAAATACAACAATAATACATCATCAGGACCTCCTGACTGTCCCGTCAATGTTTTGTAAGCCAGTGAACTTGCCTCTATCTCTGACTGCCACCAGCAGTCACTAAACACATCCTCTCCATTTCCACAGGTGGCACAGAGGCCGGGAGAGGTGAGGGAAAGGCCGAAGGTCCCATAGCCAGGATGCGGCACAACATGGAACTGAACCTACTTTCCTGCAAACAGCACAGCATAGATGAATCCTGGCCTCTTCCAGCACCAGCCTGAGCTTGGACTAGTGGAACGGTTCTCAAACCTTTCATCTCAGAAATCCTTCACACCCTGAAAATGTTTCAAGAATTTCAAAGAACTTTGGTTTATGTAGGTCAGACCTATTGACATATGCATACTGTATCAGAAATTAAAAATGGAAATTGGCCAGGTGTGGTGGCTCACATCTGTAAGCTCTGCAATTTGGGAGACTGAGGCAGGAGGATCCTAAATTAGCCCACTACAGTGGCGCACATCTGTGCTTCCAGCTACCCACGGTGGGAGGATTGCTTGAGCTCAGGAAGTCAAGACTATAGTGAGCTGTGATTGTACCACTCACTGCTTTCTAGCATGGGTAACAGAGTAAGAACCTGATTCAAAAAAAAGAGATAAATTTTTGTCTGGGTGCAGTGGCTCACACCTGTAATCCCAGCACTTTGGGAGGGTGAGGCGGGCAGATCATGAGGTCAGGAGTTTGAGACCAGCCTGGCCAACATGGCAAAACCCTCTCTACTAAAAATAAAAAATTAGGGGAGAGAGATCCAAGATGGCCGATTACTAGCAGCTCGGGATTGTAGCTCCCAGTGAAAGCGCAGAGAACAAGAGGACGCCACACTTTCAGATGAGTTTTTTTGCTCACGGATCAGGAGATTCCTAGGGGAGGAGCCCCACAGGTCGCCAGCACAATCTTGTTGCCGGCACGGCGGTTCCTGGTGCGGAGTGAACTGGACTGATTCCCCTTTTGGTCGATGTTTGGAGCCCCAGAAGGCAGAGTCGCCCATTCAGCTGATTGAAAGGGGGACCCAGGAGGGAAGCCAGACCGGAGATTCCCGGGCAGAAAAGCACCAGGAGTCGGCACCGCTGTTCTGGCTGGCGCAGTGGGTTGCTCGGATTTCGGGGCTGGGAATCAACAAGTTGGACGTTCACTCAGAGACCTAATCTGAAAGTCGGTAATTACGACGACAGGTGGATAAATTTATAATGATGGGAAGAAAACAGCGTAAAAAGGCTGAGAATACTCAAAATCAGAATGCTTCTCCCTCCACAGGGGATCACAGTTCCTCATCAACAAGGGAACAAGACTTGATGGAGAATGAGTGCGTTCCAATAACAGAATTAGGCTTCAGAAATTGGATAATAAGAAACGTCTGTGAGTTAAAGGAACATATTCTAGCCCAATGTAAGGAAACTAAGAACCTTGATAAAAGGTTTGACGAGGCCGGGCGCGGTGGCTGAAGCCTGTAATCCCAGCACTTTGGGAGGCCGAGGCGGGTGGATCACGAGGTCAAGAGATTGAGACCATCCTGGTCAATATGGTGAAGCCCCGTCTCTACTAAAAATACAAAAAATTAGCTGGACATGGTGGTGCGTGCCTGTAATCCCAGCTACTCAGGAGGCTGAGGCAGGAGAATTGCCTGAAC
>NW_016107853.1:116669-119512 GCF_001604975.1 Cebus imitator
GCTAATTTTTTGTATTTTTAGTAGGGACGGGGTTTCACCATGTTGACCAGGATGGTCTCGATCTCTTGACCTCGTGATCCACCCGCCTCGGCCTCCCACAGTGCTGGGATTACAGGCTTCAGCCACCGCGCCCCGCATGGAGGCCTTTTATCATCAGAACATTTCTATAGGACTGGATCATAAACTAAATAGTTTTATATTAGAATTTATATTAGTAATTCCTTTTTTTGTTTGTTTTTGAGACAAGGTCTCATTCTGTCACTTATGTTGGAGTGCAGTGGTGCCATGCCGGCTCACCACACCTCTGCCTCCCGGGTTTAAGCAATTCTCCTTCCTCAGCCTCTCGAAGTAGCTGGGGTTACAGGCACAAGACACCATGACTGGCTATTTTTTTTTTCTTTGTGAGATGGAGTTTCACTCTTGTCATCCAGGCTGGAGTGCAATGATATGATCTTGGCTCACTGCAACCTCTGCCTCTTGGGTTCAAGTGATTTTCCTGCCTTAGTCTTCTGAGTAGCTGGGATTACAGGCACCTGCCACCATGCCCAGCTAATTTTTGTAATTTTAGTAGAGACAGGGTTTCGCCCTGTTGGCCAGGCTGGTCTCGAACTCTTGACCTCAGGTGATTCCACTCACCTTGACCTCCCAAAGAGCTGGGATTACAGACCTAAGCCACTGCATTTGGCCTATATTAGTAATTAATTTTACCTCTCATTGCAGTTGCTGTTATACTGTTTACTAACTGGTATTGAAACATTTCAACAGTTTAGCATGTTTAGACACATAGGCACCTGCACACACACGACAAATTAAGAACAATGAACATGAATCAAATTGGCAATTTCCAGTGATTTTAGAGGCAAACTGGAAATCTCTCCCGGCCACCATACTCAAATGAAGCCTAAAGCTGACCTAGGGTGAACACTTCTTGGAGTGCCTACGTGGCCCCTGCATCTGGGGACTCCGAACACCCACAGGCTTGTGTTGGGGCAGCCATAGTTATATGATTCTGCCTTCCTCAGCCCCTCTCCTGGCTTCCGATGATTGTTCAGGGCATAGCACCAAGCTGAAGTTAGGTTGATCAGAATTCGTGCCTTAAGAATTTGGTTTGGAGACTGGGGCTGCCATTGCCACCAGGTAGGAGATCTCAGGCAAGAGAACGAAGAGGGGTACAGATGGAGAGTGGTTCTTTTTGAGATCCTGGTTCTGCGTGTAGTTTGCTTTTGAGGCCCGACCTGGAACTCTGAGAAGCCTGAACTCTGCGAAGCACACCTCTATCTTTATCTACATTCCTTTCACTCTATCACATTTGACGTTTGCTATTTGCTACCAACATAGTCCTAACTAAACATTTCCTTAGCAAGGCACACCCCCTGCCTCCTGCCCCAACTTCTTTTCTGACCCTTGAGGTCAGAAATCCTGTACATTTTGCTTTTCAAATGCATATGTCCATGGGTCCCCTGTTTGGCCTGTGAATATAGGACATGATACATGTCTCAATGAAGGGCCTATCGGTGGTTTATTTTTTCTTTCTTTTTTTTTTTTTTTGAGATGGAGTCTTGCTCTGTCGGCAGGCTGGAGTGCAGTGGGGCAATCTCGGGTTTAAGCGATTATTTCGCCTCAGCCTCTTGAATAGCTGGGATTACAGGCGCGTACCACCAAACCCAGCTAATTTTTGCATTTTTAGTAGAGATGGGGTTTCACCATGTTGGCCAGGATGTTCTCAATCTCTTGACCTCATGATCCGCCCGCCTTGGCCTCCCAAAGTGCTGGAATTACAGGAGTGAGCCACTGCACCTGGCCTGTGGTTTCTTAAAAATGCCTTCTTGTGGCCAGATGTCATGGCTCACGCCTGTAATCCCAGCATTTTGGGAGGGCAAAACGGGCAAATCGCTTGAAGTCGGCAGTTTGAGACCAGCCTGGCCAACATCGTGAAACCCTGTCTCTACTAAAAATACAAAAATTAGCCCGGCATGGTGGCACAGGTCTGTAATCACAGCTACTCGGGAGGCTGAGGCAGGAGAATCACTTGAACCTGGGAGGGATGGAGGTTACAGTGAGCCGAAATCCTGCCACTGCACTCCAGCCTAGGCAACAAAGCGAGACTCAGTCTCAAAAAAAAAAAAAAAAAAAAAAAATCAAACAAAAAAAACCCTTCATAATATTCTAGCATGGGGACTAAATACAAACATCTCAAAAATGTCTATTAATTATTGTTAGTGTCGAGTAAATGCAATCTTGTGAATGGGGGTTTTGGGGGTCTTCAGGAAGACTCTTAAGGGTTGTGAATTGTGTCTCATGACAAAAGCAGGGTGACACAGGTATGTGTAAAATACGACTGGCTCAGCTGACAGCGTGTGCACTTGTCCTCATGCGGTCGGCAGCTGGCCAGCAGGAAGGTGGAAATGCTGCTTCCATTGTACTAAAGCGCTGTGGTGGGCAGGCCCAGAATCCAGCAGCTTTGGCTGCCTCTGGACAGCCAGGGAGGGCTCTCCCTGAGCTCCAGGTCATGCTGGCTGCTGCCAGGTAATGGTGTGAAAACAGCTGCTGGCCCACTCCTGGTGTGCTGTCCCCTCCTCGGTTGCTTCCTTGCTATCCTAAATTTTACTCTGATTGCTTCTGCAAAGAGTTTACAGAAAGTGAATTCTCCAGATGTCTGCTAGATAAACTACCTTATCCTTGGAGCTGAAAAATTTGGTCTCTATGACTCTGAAAACCACCCCAGGAATGGAGGGAGGCGGAAGGGGGAAAGATCCAGAGGGTCCTGGTCTGGGATTTGGGAAATGTTGCCTAAGGCTAACTTTGGCTTCACTGTTTTTTGTTTAGTTTTTTTTTTTTTTTTT
>NW_016107853.1:119759-124768 GCF_001604975.1 Cebus imitator
GGGCATTTTTTTTTTTTTTTTTTTGAGACTGAGTTTCGCTCTGTGGTCCAGGCAGTAGGCTGGGGTGCAGTACTGTGATCTTGGCCTCCCAGATTCAAGCGATTCTCCTGCCTCAGCCTCCTGAGTAGCTGGGACTAAAGATGGCGCCACCAGGCCCCTTGTATTTTTGTGTTTTTAGTAGAGACCGGATTTCACTGCGTTGGCCACGCTGGTGTCAAACTCCTGACCTCATCATCCACCCACCTCGGAACTCCAGACCCTGTATCCACTCACCTCTGCCTCCCCAAGTGCTGGGATGACAGGTGTGAGCCACTGCACCTGGCCTAGTCTATCCTTTAAAAAACAAAACAAAAATTGGCTGGGCATGGTGGCTCAAGCCTGTAATCTCAGCACTTTGGGAGGCTGAGGTGGTTGGATCACCTGAGTTTATGAGCTTGAGACCAGCCTGGCCAACATGGAGAAACCCCATCTGCACTAAAATACAAAAATTACCTGGGCGTGGGGTATGTCTGAAATTCTAGCTGCTTGGGAGGCTTAGGCAGGAGAGTCGCTTGCACTTGGGAGGCAGAGGTTGCAGTGAGCCAAGATTGTGCTACTACTGCACTCCAGCCAGGGTCACGGAGTGACATTCTGTCTTAAAAAAAAAAAAAAGAAAGAAAGAAAGGAAAGAATAGACTAGAGAATGTTTCAGTGAGGTAAGGAATCATCACCCATTTTTGTGTGTATGTGCAAACTTGCTCAACTTGCTGTCAACTTTCGAAGGCTCCAGGTTTTCAGTGTCTAAGGCAACCACCTGGGCCAGATACAAGGACAGGATGACGAAAGGGTGCACAGCAGCAGAAGCAGAAACCAAGGCCCTACGTATTGAGAGTGTGAAGAAGGAGGGTTCTCTCAGAATCCTGGAGCTGACTCCGTCAGGGTTCAGAGATCAGCTTGCAAGGACAGGGAGTGGCAGTGGGGGTGGTGAGGGAGACCCTGAAAACACATACCCTTAAAAACGGAACGCACATTCAAGTAGGGACCTGAGTTACCTTTTTTTTTTTTTTTTTTTTTTGAGACGGAGTTTCGCTCTTGTTGTCCAGGTTGGAGTGCAATGGCGCGATCTCCGCTCACCGCAACCTCTGCCTCCTGGGTTCAGGCAATTCTCCTGCCTCAGCCTCCTGAGTAGCTGGGACTACAGGCACGCGCCACCATGCCCAGCTAATTTTTTGTTGTTTTTTTTTAGTAGAGACGGGGTTTCACCATGTTGACCAGGATGGTCTCGATCTCTTGACCTCGTGATCCACCCGCCTCGGCCTCCCAAAGTGCTGGGATTACAGGCTTGAGCCACCGCGCCCGACGGGGGTCTGAGTTTTCTATGATAGTTTCAAGCATATTGTTTACTAAATGGTTTCATAAGACACTTCCTTGAGGGAAAGCTGACAATCTGTTCCTTGTCACCTGAACGACTTTAACAATCAGGTAGAAAAGAAAGCTCCCTTCGGCCATTTGAGGTAAGCCTGAGGTCAAACTGGCCTGACACCACAAGCCCCCAGGAAAGCCTTGAAAGCGTGTGTGATCCTGAGTCAGTATGCAGGGGCAATTCTCTGCGAAGAGGGCCCTGAGCTGCCTGTCATCAGCTTCTCTTAGAGTCAAGGGATCCCCAAAAGGTGCAGAATCCCGCTTGACACAGTCCCTCTAGCCGTCCCTGAGCGAGTAAACCCCGAGAGACGTCCGAAGGCCGGCAGTTTGGCAGCATGAACTCTGGTTTTGGAGGGGCGCGGGAGGGCGCGGGAGTTGCTTCTTTGCTCTGGCAGTAATCTGGGGGTCTACCCTGCACAGATACTCCCGTCCCGCCTGCAGCTGGGGTTCAAGACCCGCTTCTCTGAAGTCTGCCTCCCAGCGGCCAGGAGCCCAGGGCGTGGTCGGCTCGAATCTGCTCCCCAGGCCCAGCACGGAGCCCCCAACCTGTAACCTGCTGTGGCCGCAGCGGGTCGCGCCCACTGTCCCTGCCTCAGGAGCGGCAGAGGACCAACCCAGCTCCCGGCGCGGCGCCCGAGCCGCACTCCTTTCCCCGGCGGAGGGAGCGAGCTGGCGCTGCGGCCTACAAGGCGCGCGGACGTCGCGGAGGGCAGTCAGTCGCGCGGAAGCGGCTGGCGCGCGCGAGGGCGTTGGGCGCAGCCGCGAGGCGGAGAAGCGCGGGGCCGCGGCGGTGCGGGTTACAGGGCGGCGGCCGCCTCCACAGCAGCAGCGCCCCGGGCGGGAAGGGCGGAGGTGGCCGGACGAGCTGGGGATGGAGAGTTCCAGGTCCCTCACCGCCTCACAGTGCGGGTGCGGCTGCAGGCGCGCACAGTGACGGCGCTGGCGCCGCTGGCCCGGCAGCGCAGAGACTGCTTCGCCAGAAGCCCGCGGGCAGGGCCGTGAGGAGCGGCCGGGGCCTGCCGGGCCTCGCTGATCCCCGCTCCGCGCGGCGGCCTTCCCCGTTTCTGCTTCGGCCTCTCGGCATGAGAGTCCCCCCGGGGCCGGGGCTGCGGCTGCCCCAGACCCGCCGCCCGCTGTCGCGCTCCGGGCCCGCGGACCTGCGGTGCTGATACCTGCGCCGCCCGCCCGCCTGCTGTGTTCCCCGGGGGCGCGGCCATGGAGGTGGTGGGCGACTTCGAGTACAGCAAGAGGGACCTCGTGGGACACGGGGCCTTCGCCGTGGTCTTCCGGGGGCGGCACCGCCAGGTGAGCGCCTGGCGGGGCGAGGCCGGGCCCCGGGCGGCCAGCACTGGGCTAGGAGGTCCTGAAACTTGGCGCAGCCGCGGACCCAGCCCCCTCCTCGGCGCCTTGCCGGGGCTGCTATTGTGCGCGCTGTCAGTCTCGCGGTTTGTTTTGGTCCTGCGAGGGTTGTTGTGAGGCCCAAGCCTCTGGTGGCTCTCCGCCTACGGACCGGCTGCTGCTTACCCTTCTGCATGCCTGGGACCCACCCCTTTGCCGCCTGCAGGAGCCTTTGCCCCTAGGTTACCCTGGACCCAAAATAGACTGCACGGCCCCGTGCGCTCTCAAGGCTCAGCTGTGAATAGATCTTTGGTTTTTTAACCCCCGCCCAGGGCTGATCACCTTTGAGGTTGATAATTACATACCCAGCCAGCGGAAAACGGGCGGATGTTCCGTTAGCCTCAGGCTTTCTCTGCCTGGGAGATGTCACCTTTCCCAGCACTGGTCCCTTGCACCCCGAAGAGCCCACCACCGTTTTCCCCTTCTGGGTCATTTAGGCGAGCTCCGGGTGAAAAAGATGGTTGGACGCTTCGTTTTCAATCCACAGGAACATGAAAGCATGTTTAAGCCTTAAAAAAATTTTCTTTAAGCCTTTGCTATTTCGCAAGTACAGTTAAACGAGGTTTTAGAATGTAAAGAATTTGGAAAGGCTTATGGGGAGTGGAAATTGTCTTAAAGGGTGTGGCAGTTCTGATTGTTGCCAAGGGGTGAGTTAAAAGTGGGCTGACTTTGTTGCTTATCGGATAAAGTAATGCTACTTTTCATGTATTTATTTTAAAGACAGCCTCGCTCTGTCGCCCAGGCTGGAGTGCAATGGCGCGACTTCGCTCACTGCAACCTCGGCCTCACAGGCTCAAGATATTCTCCTGCCTCAGCCTGCCGAGTAGCTGGGATTACGGGCGCCGGCCACCACGCCCAGCTAATTTTTTTTTTGGTATTTTTAGTAGAGACAGGGTTTCACCACGTTGGCCAGGGTGGTCTTCTGACCTCAGGTGATCTGCCCTCCTGGGCCTCTCAAACAGCTGGGGTTACAGGCTTTAGTCACGGTGCCCGGCCTAACTTTTCATTTATTATGAAAATAATTTAGAACTCAAGAAAAGCACGGTGTCATCTAGCCAAGCTAACAAATAACTTTTCAATTAACCATATCACCTTTCAAGTTGATTTCTACATTTCTCCATAACTTTGAGGTGGTTGTGAACTGTTCTTTTTTCGTTTAATGTTAGTTACTTTTTGGCCTTCATATTTGTTATTTTAGTAGTTGTATTGTAGGACCTTGGCATATTACACTATAGTTTGTTAATCACTTTTCCATTATTGGAAATTCAGGTTCTTTTCCGTTTTTCCCCAATGCTGTACGTATTTTTAATGAAAACATCTTCGTGCTTATAAACTTTTTGTTATTTCTGTGGAATGATACCTAGGAGTAACACGGTTTTTCCTTTTCAGAAAACTGATTGGGAGGTAGCTATTAAAAGTATAAATAAAAAGAACTTGTCAAAATCACAAATACTGCTTGGAAAGGAAATTAAAATCTTAAAGGTAAGTTACTTTATGTAGTAGTATTCATATAAGGTTAAAACTTAAATGAATACATGCTGCTGCCATCCTTTGTAATTTTGGGTCCAAGTTTGAGAATTTTCAACAGTTGCTTTCCTTTTTACATGCTCACTTTTTAAAAACATTGAGTACTCAGAAATTTTTTTTTTTTTTTTAAATAAAGATGTGGTTTTACCATGTTGGTCAGGCTGGTCTTGAACTCCTGACCTCAGGTGGTCTGCCCGCCTTGGCCTCCACAGTGCTTGGATTACAGGCGTGAGCCACCACACCCAGCCCTCAGAAGCTGTTTTTAAGAACCAAAGCTCAGAGGGATTCTGTGAAGACTGAGTGTAGCTTCTCATCATTTCTCCTTTTTCCTAGTTACTGTGTTGTTTGAGAGGAGGGCCAGGCAGACCCATCTTGTACATTGTTTTTACCTCTCCTGTTGTCCCCTTTCATGTTACTAGAGTGGAGGCACTTGGGATCTTTATTTAAATTGAAGAAAGTTGTATTCCTTAGAAGTGGTCTTTTTAGATCACTCACAACCATTGTTGTCTAGGTGAGATGGTTTGAGAAGATAGTTAAATAAGTTTGGAAAATCCCATTTGCTAAATACTTCTTGGAGAGTCACAAAGCCTATGGCTCATTAAAGAAAGTCTGAAAAATTCTACAATGAAGAAACTAGTTTGGAAGTACTTGATCTGGTGTTTTCCAAACTAATACAAGCGTGG
>NW_016107853.1:126869-130677 GCF_001604975.1 Cebus imitator
GCTTTTTCCTTTTCTTTCTTTTTTTTTTTTTTTGAGACGGAGTTTCGCTCTCGTTTTCCAGGCAGTGCAGTGGCGCGATCTCGACTCACTGCAACCTCCGCCTCCTGGGTTCAAGTGATTTTCCTGCCTCAGCCTCCCAAGTACCTGGGATTACAGGCATTTGTCACCATGTCCGGCTAATTTTTTGTGTTTTTAGTAGAGATGAACTCCTGACCTCAGGTGATCTGCCCACCTCAGCCTCCCAAAGTGTTGAGATTACAGGCATGAGCCATCACGCCCGGCAAACTTTTTCTTATTATGAAAGCAATATTTGTAAATTGAAGAAATATTAGAAAATAAAATAAAAACAAGGGCACTATGCATATTCATCACTCAGTTATATCTTTGATTATAGGTTATGGATATATTTGTGCATGCTATGGCATACCGTAGAGTTGCATTTTATTTGGAATGGGAAATACGTTCTAAAGTCATCCTCTAAGGCAAAATTTCCATATAGTCTAAATTACACTTGGAAATCCTTTTCAGAACTCAGCAATGGAGAAAATTGCTATTTTCTGGGTGTAGTACCAGATGCAGTAGTTGTCTTATATTTAAGGCCATATTATGTTAAAAAATCCTTTAAATACTAGAATCAGGCTGGTGTGGTGGCCTGAGCCTGTAATTCTTGCTACTTAGGAGGCTGAGGCAGGACGATCACTTGAGCACAGGAGTTCAAGGCTGCAGTGAGCTGTGATCATGCCACTGTAGTCCTGCTGGGCCGCAGAGCAAGATCGTCTCTTAAAAAAACAAAAACAAAAACTAGAATCACACGTAGCTAGTGTGATACTCACCATGTGAGAGCCTGGGGTCCTGAGACTCTCAGAGGGAACAGCAAATTCAGGTTTCCTCTCCACTGTCACTCCAGGGCAGGTCAGCATACATGATTTACGCAATTTATTTCTTTTGTTTTGCTTTGTCTGAATAGTTGAATTTGGGTAAGCTAAATGGATATGTTATGTGATTCTATTACATGTATATTTCTAGTTAAAACCTCTTCTGTATTCACTTGCATTACTCAAATTAATTCATTTGGCAATTGTGTTTTTTTCGTTGTTTTGCTTTTATTTTTTTGAGACAATCTCACTCTTGCCCAGGCTAGAGTGGAGTGGCATGATGGCCCATTGCAACCTAGGCCTCCTGGGTTCAAGCGATTTTTGTGCCTCAGTCTCCCAAGTAGTTAGGATTCTAGGCACCCGCCACCATGTGATCTGCCCGCCTTGGCCTCCAAAGTGCTGGGATTACAGGTGTGAGCCACCACTCTCAGCCTATTTTGTAAGTTTTTGAGTGACTGTTATGTGCCAGGCGTTGTTCTGAGTGCTAGGAATCAATCAGTGAATAAAACAAAGTCTTTGCTTTGAATATGTTAAGATTTTAGTGGGATGAGACAAATGGACTGTTGTATATTTTCAAAAAAATATTGTCATTTTGCGGCCGGGTGCGGTGGCTCACACCTGTAATCCCAGCACTTTGGGACGCTGAGGTGGGTGGATCACCTGAGGTTGGAAGTTCCAGACCAGCCTGACCAACATGGAGAAACCCCATCTCTACTAAGAATACAAAATTAGCCAGGCATGGTGGCGCATGCCTGTAATCCCAGCTACTTGGAGGCTGAGGCAGGAGAATCACTTGAACCTCGGAGGCAGAGGTTCCAGTGAGCTGGGATCGTGCCACTGTGCTCCAGCCTGGGTGACAGAGTGAGACTCCATCTGGGTGGGGGGAAAAAGGATGTTTAAGTTTTTCCTAAACAGAAAAATGCTGTAAGAATTATGTATGCCTTCTGAACATATTTTTGATTATTAAACTTCAATTTCTAGAATTGGAAAGACCAAGTCAAATAGCGTGCACAGTATTAAAGTTTTTGATTGTGGAATATGATTGCCTTCCAAAAAAATTGCAATTTAAATTTCCATCCATGAAATATGTGAATGCAGTGGATATATTTTATTATCTTTTCATATAGCTGTAATTCATTCCTTCATTTGAGAAATTCAAAGTGGTATAAAAAGGGTAGAAACCTTTTATGTCAAAACTAAACTCATCTCTCAGTCCCTAGTTGAAATGTTGATTCTCCTCACTGCTCTTTGTGTAATTGGTCTTAGTCTCTGTAGATAGAGGGCACCAAGTGGTACAACTCAGTGCCTAGTACAAAAACTGTTAAATAATGTTAACTCTTTAGCTTTCCAATCTTGGAGAGATACAGAAAACCATGACAATTGCAGAGTACGTTTTGTTTTGAAAGTATGCTTAGATTTTTTTCTATCAGAATGAAAAATATTTTTTAGCACCAGCTTTGATTATAGAATGGGGTATCATTAGAGAGAACATACTAAAAAATGTGAATTGGTAAACAGTCAGGAATTTCAAGGTGACTGCATTGAAATGTTGTATTCATACACTGAATACTACTGGAATTTTTTTTTTTTTTTTTTTTGAAACAAAGTCTCACTCTTGCTGCCCAGGCTGGAGTGCAGTGGCAAGATCTCGGCTCAAAGCAACCTCCACTTCCTGGGTTCAAGCAGTTCTCCTGCCTCAGCCTCCCGAGTAGCTGGAATTACCTGCCACCATGCCCGGCTCGTTTTTTGTATTTTTAGTAGAGATGGGTTTTTACCTTGTTGCCAGGCTGGTCTCAAACTCCTGATCTCAGGCAGTCCACCTGCCTCGGCCTCCCAAAGTGCTGGGATTACAGGTGTGAGCTACAATGCCTGGCAACCAGTGGAAGCTGCATTGGCCAGGAATCAAACCTGAATCTCCTGCGTGGGAGGCGAGAGTTCTACCACTGAGCCACCAATGCTTTGGAACTAATTTATGAAAATAAACTTAGGAAGTATCAGTCAAACATCTTGAGCATTTGGCTATTAAATTAACAGAGTCTTGACCTGATACTTCAGATTTGTTTGTTTGTTTTTGAGACGGAGTCTTGCTTTGTCACCAGGCTGGAGTGCAGTGGCACAATCTCAGCTCACTGCAACCTCTGACTTCCTGGTTCAAGTGATTCTCCTGCCTCATCTTCCAGAGTAGCTGGGATTACAGGCACACACCACCGCGTCCAGCTAATTTTTGTATTTTTAGTAGAGATGGGCTTTTACCATGTTGGCCAGGATGGTCTTGATCACCTGACCTTGTGATCCACCCGCCTAGGCCTCCCAAAGTGTTGGGATTACAGGTGTGGGCCATTGTGTCCAGCCTAGATTTGTTTTCTTGATTTAATTGTTCATCAAGGGGTACAGTATGTTTAGGAACTAGTATAGTAACTTTACCAACTTGAAGCAAATGTCATTTTTATTGACCATTAGTTTTGGTTATCTGTCTGAGGTTTATAAATTGAGAACTTTTTTTTTTTTTTGAGATGGAGTTTTGCTCTTTTTGCCCAGGCTAGAGTGCAATGGCACGATCTTGGCTCACCAAAACCTCTGCCTCCTGGGTTCAAGTGATTCTCTTGCCTGAGCCTCCTCAGTAACTGGAATTACAGGCATGCACCACCATGCCTGGATAATTTTGTATTTTTAGTAGAGATGGGGTTTCTCCATGTTGGTCAGGCTGGTCTTGAGCTCCTGACCTCAGGTGATCGCCTGCCTCGGTCTCCCAAAGTGATGGGGTTACAGGCGTGAGCCACCATGCCCGGCCAAATTGAAAACTTTTGACATTGTAAAAATCAGCTTGCAGGGCCGGGCCGAGGTCAAGAGATCGAGACCATCCTGGTCAACATGGTGAAACCCCGTCTCTACTAAAAATAGAAAAAATTAGCTGGGCATGGTGGCACGTGCCT
>NW_016107853.1:132107-136315 GCF_001604975.1 Cebus imitator
AGAGAGAAAAAAAAAAACACCCAATTATGGTTATTTGGAGTGTTTTCTATTTTTTCCATATTAGAAGCAGTACTGCAGAGAAAGCTCTGTACATATATCTTCATGTGTTTTTATAGCATTCCTAAGGAATAAATTCCTTGAAGTGGAATTGCGTTGTCAAAGATACTAGCTGTCTTTTAAAAAGATGATACCAGTTCTTTCTGTTGCCCAGGCTGGAGTGCAGTGACACAGTCTGGGCTCACTGCAACCTCCACTTCCCAGGTTCAAGCAGTCCTCTTGCCTCAGCCTCCTGAGTAGCTGGGATTACAGGTGCCCACCACCACTTCTGGCTAGTTTTGTTTCTGTCTTTTTAATAGAGATGGGGCCTCACCTTTTTGCGCAGGCTAGTCTTGAACTTCTGACCTCAAGCAGTCCACCTGCCTCAGTCTCCCAAAGTGCTGGGATTGCAGACATGAGCCACTGTGCCCAGCCTATATCAGTTATTTTTAACCAGTAGTGACCTTTTTTAAAAAAAGTTTTACAATCTCACACTAGGAAAATATCTTTAAAAAAATTTTTTTAAATTTATTTACTAATTTTTGTAGAGACAATAGTCACTGTGTTGCCCAGGTTGGTCTCAAACACCTGGACTTAAGTGATCCTTCTGTTTCAGCTTCCTAAAGTGCTGGGATTACAGGTGTGAACTACTATACCCAGCCTAATTTTTTTTTATTTCTTTTTTTAAAAAATTATTTATTTTTGAGACGGAGTCTCATTCAGTTGCCCAGGCTGGAGTGCAGTGGCATGATCTCAGCTCACTGCAACCTTTGCCTCCTGGGCTCAAGCAATTCTCCTATCTCAGCCTCCTGAGTAACTGGTGTTATAGATGCCCACCACCACGCCTGGCTAATTTTTTTTTTTTTTTTAAGACAGGGTTTCACCGTGTTGGCCAGGCTGGTCTTGAACTCCTGACCTCAGGTGATCCGCCCGCCTCGGTCTCCCAAAGTGCTGAGATTACAGATGTGAGCCACCGCGCCCGGTCAATTTTTGTATTTTTAGTAGAGGTAGAGTTTCACCATGTTGGGCAGGCTGGCCTCTAACTCCTGACCTCAAGTGATCCACGTGCCTTGGCCTTCCAAAGTTCTGGGATTACAGGCGTGAGCTACCACGCCTGGCTGATTTCTTTTTCCCTTAAATAATTAGGGTATTGATCAGCTTTTTGCTGTATTTGCCTTTTTACATCTCTTCTGTGACATTCCCATTGCTGTTCCTTGATGCATCGGTTGTGTTCATTTTTTTTTACTGAGCTAGGTAATGAGATGTATAGGAGTGTCGTGGTGAACAAAGTAGAGATGGTCCTTGACATTATGGAATGTACAGTAAATTAGGGAGGATGACATTAAGCCAATAGTTACCGTTTCTTTTTTTCTTTTTTGAGAGAGGGTCTGACTCTGTTGCCCAGGCTGGAGTGCAATGGCATGATCATGCTTCACTGCAGCCTCCACCTCCTGGGCTTAAGCCATCCTCCCACCTCAGCCTCCAAAGTATCTGGGACTACAGGCAGGCACCACCATGCCTGGCTAATTTTTCTATTTTTTGTAGAGACAGGGTTTCACCATGTTGCCCAGGCTTGTCTCAAACTTCTGAATTTTATCTGCCCACCTAGGCTTCCCAAAGTGCTGGGATTATAGGTGTGCGCCACCACACCTGGGCCAGTAGTTACTATTTGTGTGTGCCAAGTGCTGTAAGGGAGAACTGTTGAAGAGGTTTGGAGGAAACAATATGGGGGCTAAGGAAGTGGGACAAGGGAAGGCTTCCTGGGGAAATGATGTCTACAGAGATGTGAGGGATGAATGGGAGAAGGTTTAGGTGGGGGTTAGTGGGAGAAGATAAAGTAAGTTTCCCTAGGAGATGAAGCCTTCTTTAAAGACCGCCGACAGGAGAGATCATGGAGTTTGAGGAACTGGAAGAAGGCTAGTGTGTCCGGAGTACAATAATGAGAGAAGAGAAGCGTTAGATGATATTGGAGAGGTTAACAAGAGCCAGATATGATCTTTATCCTAAGGACAGTGCAAAGCTATTGAAGAGTTTTAAAGCAGGAGAGTGATACTATTTTTGTTTTTCAAAAGATAAATCTCCTAGAGCACTCTGAGCATAAGTACTTTGACTTAGGAATACTTACCTGCATGATTGTCAGTGGTCTGGTTAAATATCTACCTCTTGGTAATTTTTAGTATAGCAAGAAAAAGATGATTCATTTAATAGATGGTGCTCATAAAACTGAGACATCTTACAAAAAATAGAATTGGAACTGCATTATCATTATTTTCCAAAATAATTTCCAAATGAATTAAAGGGTTAAATATATAAAGTGCTGTAAACAATAACAGTCTCAGAATAATATTTAGATGATTATATAATCCAAGGATAGAAATACTTCTTTTTTTTTTTTTTTTTTTTTTTTTTTTTTTTTTTTTTTTTTTTTTTTTTTTTTTTTTTTTTTTTTTTTTTTTTTTTTTTTTTTTTTTTTTCTGTCCTTGTTGCCCAGGCTGGAGTGCAGTGGCATGATCTTGGCTTACTGCACCCTCCGCCTCCTGGGTTCAAGCGATTCTCCTGCCTCAGCCTCCTGAGTAGCTGGGATTATAGACATGCACCATCACTCCTGGCTAATTTTGTACTTTTAGTAGAGATGGGGTTTCTCCATGTTGACCAGGCTGGTCTTGAACTCCTGACCTCAGGTGATCTGCCCGCCTCGGCCTCCCAAACTGCTGGGATTACAGGCATGAGCCACCATGCCCAGCCAGAAAGACATTTTAAATCAAGATAAGGAACTCAGAAGCTGTAGTAGGGACATATAAAAAATTTTTAAACTCATTTTATAGTAAATAATGCAATGAACAAATTAACATATATAAAAAGAAACAAATGATCCTTGTTATAACGTGAATCTCAAACATTGTTTTGAGAAAAAGAAGCCTGGCATATACTGCTACAGTATTATTCTGTTTTTGTGAATTTTGGGAGGAATCAGAAGTAAGCTAGGGTGATAGAAATCAGGACAGAGGTTGCCCCTAGGTCTCAGGGACCGATGGCAAAGCGGCATAAGAGAACTTTTTGGGGTGATGGAATTGTTATATATTTTGATTGGCACGGTAGATACATAGGTGTAAACATTTGTCAGAACACATTGAACTGTACATTTATTTTTATTTTTAAATACTTATTTAGAATTGGGGTCTTACTCTGTTACTCAGGCTGGAGTGCATTTCTTCTGTGGCACCATCATATCTCATTGCAGCCCCTAGCTCCTGGGCTCAAGCTATCTTTCTGCCTTTGCCTCCTGAGTAGCTGTGATTACAGGCCTGAACCACCATGCTCAGTGTATACTATTATTAAAAAGAAAGAGTTATATATATATCTGGGTAAGAGAGAATGATGGCATCAGTGGTGACAGAGGCCTGGACAGATTGGTGAGATGCTTAGGAGATAGAATTGATAGGACTGCCGGGTGCGGTGGCTCAGGCCTGTAATCCTAGCACTTTGGGAGGCTGAGGTGGGTGGATCACTTGAGGTCAAGAGTTCAAGACCAGCCTGGCCATCATGGTGAAATCCCATCTTAAAAAAAAAAAAAAAAAAAGGACTTGGGCACTTGGACTGTAGGAGGTAAACAAGAGGGAATCAGAGTTGCTAGCTCTTTGTCATGTTTTGAGATATTTTCCCCATTTTGTCTGGTATTTTGGGGGTGTGTCTTACTTTAGCCTCTTTTTTTTTTTTTTTTTTTCCCCCCGAGGCAGAGTTTTGCTCTTGTTACCCAGACTGGAGTGCAATAGCACAATCTTGGGTCACTGTAACCTCCACCTCCCGGGTTCAAGCGATTCTCCTGCCTCAGCCTTCCGAGTAGCGGGGATTACAGGAATGTGCCAACACACCCAACTAATTTTGTATTTTTAGATACACCATACCCAGCTAATTTTGTATTTTTAGAAAGGAGATTTCTTCATGTTGGTCAGGCTGGTCTTGAACTCCCGACCTCAGGTGATCTGCCTACCTCGGCCTCCTAAAGTGTTGGGATTGCAGGCGTGAGTCACTGTGCCTGGCCGCCTCTTTTTAATATAGAAAAGTTTCTACATGGTAGAACTTATCCAATCTGTTCTTTAATGACCCCTAAGTTTCATGTTTTAGAAGAATTTTTTTTGTTTTGTTTTGTTTTGTTGTTTTTTTTTTTTTTT
>NW_016107853.1:137147-142644 GCF_001604975.1 Cebus imitator
TCAAAAAAAAAAAAAAAAAAAAAAAGTTAGGACTTAGGGAATTTGAATTGTAGCAAATCAGGGTCAGATTAGGTAAGTATCAATTTATAAATTTGTATATAAATCAGTGTCATATATTCTGAATATTTTTGCAACCTTTGATGTAATTAGTATTACTGAGATACATGTTGAGGGAAACTTTTTCCATAAACCCATGTTGGGTTTGTGTTAGGTCAGGAAGCTAGAACTGGCTTTTATATATTATATTTTGCATCTTTAAGTTTTGTAGAACTTAAAGATCTGCTATGGTGTCGGTGTTCATGTCCCTCCAAAATTCCTGTGTTGAAATCCTATTCCTCAAGGTGATGTTATGAGGAGGTGGTAATATCTAATTGATAATAGCTATGATGCTATTATCGATTAGATAATGAGGGTAGAGCCTTCATGAATGAGATATTAGTGCCTTTATAAGAGACCCCAGACGGAGTTCCTTTGCTCCTTCCACTATTTGTACTTATTGTGAGAAGACAGCTGTCTGAAACAGAAGTGGGCCTTTACCAGATGCCAAATTTGCCTGTGCCTTGATGGACTTGCCAGCCTCCAGAATTGTGAGAAATACATTTCTCTTTTCAACCACCCAGCCTATGCTGGTTTGTTATGAAAATTTAGCAGCCGAAATAGACTAAGAAGTGATCTGAGAGGAAGAGCCATGAATGTGAATAGGAAACGGGCTTAGAGTACTGTTTTTATTAGCAAACTCAACTTAGGATCTTGAGCAAACTACTTTTTCCATGTTAACACCACACTCTCACCAAAGTGTTGATGATAATTCCAATCCTAGTCAGTCATGCTGTGAGGCAGTCTAATTCCAGGTAACCCCAAGGGAAATAAACCCAAGGATTGTAGGAATGTTTTCTTCCTCTTTTTCAGTGAGATAAACCATAGAAGTTTCCTGAGGGGTAGAGAATGAATTAAGAAATATAGCAGAGAGATGTGAGGATTTGGGTTTAAGAAACCAGGAATTAGGCCAGGTGCAGTGGCTAATGCCTCCCAGGTGCACTTTGGGAGGCCAAGGTAGGCAGATTGCTTGAGTCCAGGAGTTCAAGACCAGCCTTGGGCAACATGGCAAAACCCTGTCTCTAGAAAAAATACTAAAATTTAATATTAATAATATTAAATTAAAAATAATAAAAATTAGCTGGGCTTGGTGGTGTGCGCCTGTGGTCCTAGCTACTTGGGGGGCTGAGGCAGGAGACTTGTTTGAACCCTGGAGGCGGAGGTTGCAGTGAGCCAACATGACATCACTGCATTTCAGCCTGGGTGACAGAGTGGGACCCTGTCTCAAGAAGAAAAAAAAATAAAACAAAAAATTTTTAAAAGTATCACTTTAAAATAAAAGAAAAACCGGAAATTTTTCTTTTGAATTGTCTGGCTTATCATTTACTTCTTTTCTATTGCTTTGTATCATGCTGCTTTTTTCTCTACTTCTGCTTCTAGGCATCTGAATTTTACTGGAGAGAACCACCTACTCATGCTATTTGACTTTTAAAAAGAATTTATTGTTTTTTTAAATTACAAAAGCAAACGACCATCAATATAAAAACATTTCAAATAGCCTAGCAGTATATGAAGTAAAAAAGAGATGCCCTCTTTTTATGCCTCTGTATTTCCTTTTTCCAGAAGAAAATACTGTTATGTATCCTTCAAGACTTTTAAATTTTTATTATTTATTTATTTGTTTTGTGACAGAGTCTCATTCTGTTGCCCAGGCTGGAGTGCAGTGGCGCAGTCTTAGCTCACTGCAACTTCTACCTCCCACCTCAAGCGATTCTCATGCCTCAGCCTCAGCAGTAGCTGGGATTATAGGCACACACCACCACGCCCAGCTAATTTTTTTGTGTTTTTAGTAGAGATGGGCTTTCACCGTGTTATCCAGACTGGTCTTGAACTCCTGACCTCAGGTGATCTGCCCACCTCAGCCTCCCAAAGTGTTGGGATTACAGGAGTGAGCCACTGTACCGAGCCCAAAAGTTGCGTTTTGAATCACATTTGCACAATGGCTCAAGTTAAGCCGTAGGGAAGGCCAATCTAAAATTTAGTTATCATTATAAAAATTGCCATTGAAGAGCCAGCTAATCAATCTTTGACTTACTTAGCAGAGACTTTGTAAGAGCCCTCAATTCATTTCCTTAACATTTTAGAACATGCGTTGGTAATATGATAAGACATTTCCCTTTGCCAACAATTCCTGATAATGCAGTTGCCCCAAATAAACATAAAAAACAAAAACAGAAAACCAGGCATCCTGAGTCATGTATTCCAGAAATCAGATTGTGCATTTAGTGTTGCTAGGGAGGATTATGACGTTTTGCTGCTCCAAATCATAAACTTTTCAAAGTGGAAGTGTTTCCCCAAGGAGCAAAGAATCCTTCCTTTTTCCCCATTGTAAATTTACCATGCTTGTTGTCTTAGATCTGTTGTTTTAGGTCAATCATAAACAAAAGATGAATTTTTCTCTAGTTATTTCTGTAAACAAAATTTTACTTCTTGATGACTACATTAGTGTTACTAAAACTTGATCTGGCTTTCTAGAGGAGATACTTACCTCGTTGTGTTGGGAATTTTTATTTCACTTTCTAATAGATTTTGTGATTTCATTTTACCAGTTTTAATAATGAACAAGTATGGTATTTTTAACTATCATTATCTTTAAATTTTATGTTTAATTTTTATCTAAATTATATTTAATATGTTTACTTTTCAGGAATTACCCAACTCTGTCTTTTTGGTGATGGAGGTAGGTAGTATGCAAATTTCTGTTGAATTTATTTCAAATATCTTTTTTTTTTTTTAGATTCTAGCATAAATCTGCATATTTCAAATCCCTTTTGATTAATATGTACTTTAGAATTGGCAGTAGATAAATTATTTTAATCTTTGTATGAATAAAGTTGATTCATTGATCTCAATTCTACTCAAGGAATATAAAATTAAAAAATTTTTGAATATGTAATATTTTTAGACTAGATTTACGTACATTATATACAAATGATTTTTGAATCACAATTGACAATGGATTGAATTAATCTTGAATCACTATCCTTATTTTCATTACTTTCTCTTTTCTATGTCAGTATTGCAATGGTGGAGACCTGGCAGATTATTTGCAAGGTAACTTTGTCTATGTGTCAGTTTTCAACAAAGATAGTGCTGCAATCTGTTTAATCCTGAGAGGTGCTTCTGAATTACACTACCCATTTTCTGCTCTTGTATAGAAACATTCAATAAATATTTGTGTTTGACTTGTGGTGACTTTGTAGCCCAGTTGGTATTGGTTGTAGTTTTGTTCCTAAGCTTTACTTTTATATCAGTGTTTACCTTTTTGTTACCTCTGACAGTGTTTGAGATATGGTCCTATCCTCAGGTGAGAAGAAACCAGTTAGAATTCCTCTCCTTCAAAAGGCTTCACTGAGTTTTAGTCCTTTTCATTTCTTTCAAAATAAAAAATTTTAGTGAAAAATATATCCAAGAATATATTTTTGTGAACATTTCTTGTAATTAAAAAAAAAAGGTAACAAAAACATTATAAGGCATTACAGTATTCTGTGGTACAGAAGTACAGATTTTAGTGTTAGATGGTGCTTGAAATTCTGAACCCGAAATGCATACATGTAGGATATTCAGATCAAATTATGTCCCTCCAGAATATTTTCTTTTAATGATACTAATGAAGCCAACACCTACTTGTTCACCCCTTAAAAGATGCAGGGGGAATACTCAGAAAGACAGCAAAAGGTTAACACATTCAACCTATAAGTAGATTATGGCAGTTGATGGTAAAAGCACTAAGACCTCAATTGATACATATACAAAGAGTATGGACAATTTACAAAAGATAACATGTTAATGTTCAATTTCACCTAGTAACTGGGGTGTGATTCAGAAATCTTTGAAATATAGAATATTGCTAACATTCAAAAGCTGTGTAGAGAAAAATGTAAAGAATACTGGTATCGAACCCCCCACCTTGTAAATATTTATAGGCTGGGCATGGTGGCTCACACCTGTAACTTCAGCACTTTGGGAGGCCAAGGTGGGCAGATCACTTGAGGTCAGGAGTTCAATATCAGCCTGTTCAACATGGTGAAACCCTGTCTCTACTAAAAATGCAAAAAAGTAGGCAGGCATGGTGGTGCATGCCTGTAGTCCTAGCTACTTGGGAGGCTGAGGTAGGAGAATTGCTTGGACCCGGGTGGTGGAGGTTGCAGTGAGCCAAGATCACGCCATTTCATTAGTCTAGCCTAGGTGATAGAGCAAGACTCTGTCTCAAAAAAAAAAGAAAAAAAGAAATTATAAATAAAGTTGAAGCTACCTGTAAGCCATTCTGCAGTCCCATTCCTGTGCTTTTCCTAGAGGCAGCCATTGTCCTGAATTTGGTAGTTAGAAGAAAAACCTGGCAATTTAATTAAAAAAAGGTGGCTCATGCCTGTGATCCCAGCACTTTGGAAGGCTGAGGCGGGCAGATCACGAGGTCAGGAGTACGAGACCAGCCTGGACAACATGGTGAAACCCTGCATCTACTAAAAATACAAAAAATTCGCTGGGTGTGGTGGCGAGTGCCTGTAATCCCAGCTACTCAGGAGGCTGAGGCAGGAGAATTGCTTGAATCTGGGAGGCGGAGGTTGCAGTGAGCTGAGACCACACCACTGCACTCCAGCCTGGGCAACAGAGCGAGACTCTGTCTCAAAAAAAGAAAAAAAAATTTCAAAATGTTGATTATTCATCGATAAAACGCAGTGAGACAGGCACTTTCATTCACTGCTGGGAGAAAGGAGTCAAAGGTGGAAAGCACCATGCTCTGCCTTTCTTGACGTCCTTAGTGTTCCTGGTGAAGCACCTTTCTATGTGGGGTCAGACTGAGTGACAGCAGCTTACAGCCCTCTTTAGAATATCAGTTTTTTCTTTTCTAGAGAGCATGTTAAAAAAAAAAAAAAGTTATCAGTCTCATTGGTTAACGGAACTATTATTCACCCATAAAAGCACTATTACAACAGTTTTGTTGAACTCTGTGTTTGATATTCTACAGCAGTATTGTTAGGAGGCTTGAATGGTTAAGAGCTTGAATGTTGGAGTCAGCCAGGCAAGCATGGTTCTAGCGCCAGTGTTTACTTATACTGCTGTATGGTTTTGGTTTTTTAACCTCTTCCTCGTCTTTCTCTGCCACAGTCCTTAAAGGAATCCCTTGTAGTTTGAAAGCACTTTAAAGACATGTGAAAGAAATTCTAATCCTTAGAGGAATGATCTACTATATACTGCCCAATATAGTAGCCACTGACCACATTGGGCTCTTGAAATGTGGCTACTCAGAATCAAGATGTGCTGTAAGTGTAAAATACACAATAATTTTGAATACTTCATCAGAAGGAAAGAATAATTAAATCTTGTTAATTTAAAAATACTTATTACAAGTTGAAATGGTAGTATTTTGTATATATTGGGTTAAATATATTAATTATAT
>NW_016107853.1:142867-148165 GCF_001604975.1 Cebus imitator
CAGAGAAAATCAGGAAAAGAATCCCCAAAAATGGAAAAAAGGGAAGATAGATTAAGAACAGGTTAAGGGGCTGGGTGCGGTGGCTCACGCCTGTAATCTCAGCACTTTGGGAGGCTGAGGTGGGCGGATCACCTGAGGTCAGGAGTTCAAGACCAGTCTGGTCAACATGGTGAAACCTCATCTTTTAAAAAAAAAGAACAGGTTAAGAACAGCCCACATGGAAAAAGAGTACCTGATGATTGAAATTTTTTTTTTAATTTTAATTTTTTTTTTTTTGAGATGGAGACTTACTCTGTAGTTCATGCTGGAGTGCAGTGGTGCAATCTCAGCTCACTGAAACCTCTGCCTCCTGGCCTCAAGCAGTTCTCCTGCCTCAGCCTCCTGAATAGCTGGACTACAGATGTGTGCCACCACACCTGGCTAATTTTTTGTATTTTAGTATAGGTGGGGTTTCATCATGTTACCCAGGGTGGTCACGGACTCCTGAGCTCAAGTGATCGGCCCACCTGGGCCTCTAAAAGTGCTGGGATTACAGGTGTGAGCCATGGTGCCTGGCCTTAAATTTTTCATTTTTTTTGGTAGAGATGGAGTCTTACCATGTTGCCCAGGCTGGCCTCAAACTCCTGGGCTCAAGCAATCAGTCCGCCTTGGCCTCCCAAAGTGCTGGGATTACAGGCGTGAACCATGCATTAGGCCATATTTTATACTTTTTTTTTTGTCTTTTTTTGTTTGTTTTTTTCCTTTTTGTGGAGAATGGGGTCTCACTATATTGCCCAGGCAGGCCTCAAACTCCTGGGCTCAAGCTGTCCTCCCGCCTCTGCCTCCCTAAGAGCTGGGAATACAAGCATGAGCCACAGCACTTGGCATATTTGGTAATTTTTAAACCATAAAGATTTATTTTAGTTGAAGATGTTAAGGACATGTATTACTTGACAGGTCATTAAAATGATTTTAAAACCATAATATTGCACTTGTTCCATGTATTAATGTTATTTGTCTTATTTGCAAGTGGAATATGTTATGTAGAACATATTCTAAGAATTACATGAACAGACATGCATTCACAAATAATTTAAATAGGTTCATGGATATTAAATCCTTAGTGTAGGTAAGGAATTACACTTACGACTTTTAGACTCACTATAATAAACTTATTTCCATACTTACTACATTGAAATATTTATTATGTGCAAACCTTTTTCTAAAGTTTTCATATTTTTAAAATGTTTTAATATAAATTTTTTTTGCTAATCTCTATATTCTCATTTTAGTATGTGTGCTGCTGAAATGAGTACAAGTTTTCATTATTTATTTATTTTTTGAGACAGAGTCTCACTCTGACACCAGGCTGGAGTGCAGTGGCAACATCTCAGCTCACTGCAACCTTCGCCTTTTAGGTTCAAGTGATTCTCTTGCCTCAGCCTCCTGAGTAGCTGGGATTACAGGTGTGCGCCACACATCAGCTAATTTTTTTTGTATTTTTATTAGATAATGGGATTTCACCATGTTGGTCAGGCTGGTCTTGCTACTGACCTGTGATCTGCCCGCCCTCAGCCTCCCAAAGTGCTGGGATTACAGGCCTGAGCCACTGCGCCCAGCTGCAAGTTTTCATTATTAAATGGGTTTTATTTAATCATCATGTCAACCTCATGTAGTTAGTCTCATCAAGTTTTATATATGGCACAGAGGGATTGTCTTTTTTTTTTTTTTTTTTTTTTTTTTTTTNTTGAGACAGAGTCTTGCTCTGTCACCAGGCTGGAGTGCAATGGCGCTATCTTGGCTCACTGCAACCTCTGTCTCCCGAAAATCAAGTGATTCTCCTGCCTCAAGCCTCCCGAGTAGCTGGGACTATGGGCATGCGCTACCACGCCCAGCTAATTTTTGTGTTTTTAGTAGAGATGGGGAGTTGGCCATGTTGGCCAGGATGATCTTGATCTCTTGACCTCATGATCCACCCACCTCGGCCTTTCAAAGTGCTGGGATTAAAGGCATGAGCCACCGCGCCCAGCTCATATCACCTCTTTATAGTGGTGAAATAGGTTAAAACATTTATTCTTGGGGTATCTTTAGTTATGAAAGATATTATGGTGGGACAGGTATGTGGGAGAGGGAAGGACAGAGAAGATGCAGGAACATAGATGCCTCACAGCTATAGGTAGGAGTAGTATCCAGGTCCCTCTGGTCAAGGATTTTGCTTGTTTTTCATTTGTGCTCACATAATGGTTAGAATTAAATATGGACACTCATTCCAGATATTTGACTAATACGAAGGGGAACTTAGTTTTTGGCTGGTAAAGGGGATTCATGTTTATTGAGTACCTATGGTGTTCAGAGTCACGTGGGCACCTTCAGCAGTAAAAACAGGAAGGGAAAAGCAGAAGACACAGGTGAAACAAAAGATGAAAGTGCCAGTCAGTTCTGTTTACAACAGATTGATTTCAAGTCTTGAGAAATCTGGTATTTCTTCATAGATGTCAATTATTAGAGTTAAAAATGAATAAATGTGAATAAAGGTTCCTTATTCCCTTCATGCTTTCCTTCACAACCCAGCGATGTTGATGGAATATGCAGATGGAATTTGATTTTGTGTGCTTAAAATATTTATGTGACTCCTTTTGTACCAGTGAAGGGAACTCTCAGCGAAGACACTATCCGAGTGTTTCTGCATCAGATTGCAGCTGCCATGAGAATCCTGCACAGCAAAGGAATCATCCACAGAGATCTCAAACCACAGAACATCTTGCTATCCTATGCCAATCGTAGAAAGTCAAGTGTCAGTGGTATTCGCATCAAAATAGGTAAATGGCCATGTATTGTGTTGTGGAAAGAACATTTTTGAAACTATTTTTAGACAACTTTAGCTTTGTTGAATGATGGATTATTATTTTTTTTTCTTTTATTGGGAGTTTTGCTCTTGTTGCCCAGGCTGGAGTACAGTGGCATGATCTCAGCTCACTGCAAGCTAGGCCTCCTAAGTTCAAGTGATCATTCTTCCGCCTCCTGAGTAGCTGGGATTACAGGCATGCAACACCATGCCCAGCTAAATTTTGTATGTTAGTAGAGAAAGGGTTTCACTATGTTGACCAGGCAGGTCTTGAACCCCTGACCTCAGGCGATCTGCCCGCCTCAGCCGCCCAAAGTGCTGAGATTACAGGTGTGAGCCACCACGCCCAGCCAAATGATGGATTTTATTGATGCAGTTTGATATTTTTATTGAGGTTGCAGAGGTTGCTTAGATAGGTGAATCCTTAACTTTATTGACAGTGTCTGCTAAATCTCAGGCGGTGCTGACAGGCCCACATCGAGAACTCTGACTATGAATACCTGCTTCTCTTGAGTGGGAAATTGATGTGGTGTGGTTACTGGCAGCAAATTAACCCTGATTCTTTACAGTTCCTAGGCTTTTGACATAGGGATCTCAGAGACCATCTAGTTTAGCCCTTGGCAGTTTTTTCTTTTTTCTTTTTTAGCAGTATCTCAAAAGGATTTGAAACAATAAAGAAAAACAAAATTGGCTGGGCACAGTGGCTCACGTCTGTAATCCCAGCACTTTGGGAAGCTGACGTGGGCAGATCATGAGGTCAGAAGTTCAAGACCAGGCCAATATGGTGACACCCCTTCTGCTAAAAATACAAAAATTAGCCGGGTGTGGTGGCGCATGCCTCTTGTCCCAGCTACTTGGGAGGCTGAGGCAGAAGAATTGCTTGAACCCAGGAGGCAGAGGTTGCAGTGAGCTGAGATTGCACCACTGCACTCCAGTCTGGGCAACAGAGCGAGACTCTGACTCAAAAAAGAAAAAAAAAGAAAAGAAAAACATAATTGTTCACATTCTACATCTGGTATTGATATTTAATGAAAGCTTTATTAATGAACTTATAATTAGTATTTTCACTTGCAAAATTTGGTGCACCTTGGTTACAAATCTGGCAGAGCAATGACTTGTACGGTTAACGATCACTACTATTTTTAGCTTGTTGAAATCAAGGTAGCTACTTTTTTCTTTGGTGGACAGTCTTATTCAATAAGCTGTTTATTTTTCACAGTCCTTTGTGCCTTCTTGTGTCTTGAAGAATCATATATGTTAGGTATGAACAAAGATATCATTTGCTTTTCTACTTTTTATTTTGTGAAATAGCGGATTTTGGTTTTGCTCGTTACCTACATAGTAACATGATGGCTGCAACACTGTGTGGATCCCCCATGTACATGGTGAGTGAGTGTTTGCATCCCTGTGTGTTTAAAGTGTGGCTCCATAAGCATTGGAATTTAAATATAATGCTTGATTCCAAATAAGATGTGATTTTACATATAGTCCAAGTTGTTATTCCTAATGTTGATTGTATTCCTGTTGATGCTATAATACAGACATCTTTTGCTTTAGCATAGTGGACTATAAAAGTAAGCCATTTTGCCCATTTGTTTTTATTTTTTAAAAAAGATTAGTTATGACACAAATCCATTAATTTGAAAATAAAAATTCATCAAGAATAGTCATGCTGTACATAATGCATAATACTAGGAATGCTTAACAAACACCTTCTGGGAGCAGTTCTTCAGCCGTAAGGTGCTTATCTTTTGCATGTTAACTCTTTTGACAGGAACCCCATATTATAGATGTTTTTTCCATCAGCCTCACACTCAAAGCTGAAAAATCTCAGCTTTCCCCTTTATCCTGTCATACAAATATCATTATATATTATAGGGTTAGGCTATGAAACTTGTAAACTAATATGTAGTATTTAGTCTGGAAATACCGTAAACCTAGTGCTTCAGAATTATGTGAAATAAATGTCCCTATTTTAGTTCTAAGTTTAAAATGGGTTTATATTAATTTAGAAATTTCTCTAAACTAAAATCAACTTGGAACTAGTAATCACATTTCAAAAAAATTTATCAGCTTTACTTTCTTGATCCTAATTTTACTGCTTAAATATAATAAATTTTATAATTTTATGTAAAAAAATGATTCAGTTCCAATGCAAGATACTTTGTACTTCTTGAGTGCAAAATTAGTTTAGCCATGAGGTTAGAGTGCTTTGGCTGATTATTAAAAGAAATTGACTTAATAAGAAATTTACTAGGGAAAATAAATAAAAATGTTATGCCAGAGCTGGGTGTAGTGATGCATGCCTTTAAACTCAGCTACTTGGGAGGCTGAGGCAGGAGGACTGCTGGAGCCCAGGAATTCATGGCCAGCTGTGGACACAGGAAGACCCCATTTCCAAAGGGAATTAAAATTGAAAAGAAATGTTACATCTGGGAAATAAAACTTACTATCTTTTTTTTTTTTTTTTTTTT
>NW_016107853.1:148329-151551 GCF_001604975.1 Cebus imitator
CTGGGTTCAGGCAATTCTCCTGCCTCAGCCTCCTGAGTAGCTGGGATTACAGGCACGCACCACCATGCCCAGCTGATTTTTTGTATTTTTTTAGTAGAGACGAGGTTTCACCATGTTGACCAGGATGGTCTCGATCTCTTGACCTCGTGATCCACCCGCCTCGGCCTCCCAAAGTGCTGGGATTACAGGCGTGAGCCACCGCGCCCGGCCAAAACTTACTATCTTTAAGTGTATTTTCCATTTCTATTTAATAGTGCTGATTAATGGTATATTTAAAAAGCGGAATTTGATGAGAGATGGGAAAATACCTTTAACAAAGCATCAGATAAATGGTTTTGCTTTTAGGACAATTTTTATTATTGTGTGAGGTTTTACATCATAGTTTTCCTATTACTATGAAAGTATTCAGATTACAAAAAACATAGGGAACACCTGCGTACCCACCATCCATATTTCACAAAGTTAACATTTTGCCATGTTTGTCTTGATCTTGTTTTTTTTTTTTTTTTTTGACCTGGTATCTGGGTATCTTGATCTTATTTTTAAAAGAAATAAAATATTTTGGAAACAGCCCAAGTTCCTTTGCACCTTTCCCTGATTTCATTTCTTCCTCTGCTTCTCTCACACACCTGAGGGAATCTCTGTCCTATAATTGCTGTGTATTTTTCTTTATTATTATTTCATTCCTGTCATTGGACTTCATGTGTCCATTATAATCAGTTGAAACATTTGTTTCTATAACCGAGTCTTTTCATGCAGCATTGTTTTTGAGATTTACTAGTAAATCTCAGTATATAATTATATAGTTCTAAGTTATTTGATTAGAGAACTATCACAGGGTGTTGTTTTATTCTGGTAGTTTGTTAAGAGTGTCATTTTAACCAGTTAATTAATATGTGCATATTAATTATGTGAATAACGTACTCCATACCCCTTAAATTTCTCTGTACCTAGGCTCCTGAAGTTATTATGTCTCAACATTATGATGCTAAGGCTGACTTGTGGAGCATAGGAACAGTCATATACCAGTGCCTAGTTGGAAAACCACCTTTTCAGGTAGCATGATTTTTTTCTTATGTCCTCAGTTTTGGAATCTTCTCATTTTATAGTTACCTTGATTTGTAAAATGAAGAATACTTTGAAAGCAGTGTTTTTGGCTTCTCTGTGACTTACTTTGATTCTGTTATAGGCAAAAACTGCGTTAATGACTCAGAACATCCTTTACTTTTCCCCTTTTATTTGCCTGCCCTTTGTAGTTGAACGGGCATGAAGCCTGTTGTATGTTTTCCAGGCTGGTAAAAACTAGCGGGGGTCAGGGATAACAGCCTGCTGGGAAATGGGTGTGAATGGTGACACCAGGGCTTCCTGCTTAGGCTGGAATCCACATGAGGGCTGGGGGTGGTCTAGGGAGATCACTGGAAACCATCTCTAGCTGTCTGTTCCTGACACTGCTAGGTGAGAGGGAGGTAATTATATACGCTTTATGGAAATTATTATGGGTCTGTCTTTTCCTCTTCTCCCCCAATATCCTGTCAAAAAGTGACCCTATAGAGTATAATCACAATGATTTCTTTTGAGTTAATATTGCCATGTTATAATTTCTTACGTTACAAAGAAGATCTTTGAATTTGAAAACTGGAACAAAGTGAAAATATTTGCCCAAGATAATATTAAGAAAATTAGTGACACAGCCAAGTTAAACACTTTTAATTTCTTAGTCTAGTTTGCATATAGAGGAGGCTTCACTAAGTCAGTAGCTGTTATCAGCTACATAGTTCTTTTCTTTGAATTCCTTTAGGCTCCTAAGGTAAAGTACACCTGAATTTTACACAACAATAATTTACGTATTGGGCAGGCCATGTAACCTTCAGAATAGTGGTTCTTAATCTATTCTAAGTTTCAGACTCCTCTGAAAGACTGACCTCAAAAAAGGTACCTCAGAAAAGATACATTATACTCAAATGTACAGAATTTTCACACAATTTCACGGGTTTTATGAGTTCCTAATGACCAGGTATGGCTCCTTCAGCAATTCATGGCTTTCAAGTTGAGAATTTATGTTCTGTAGCAAGAATATGAGCGTCGCCTGTCTTTCCTTTCCTCCTCCCTCGTACTTTCCCCTCAACCCTTTTCTTGAAACTCCCACTCCCTCAGTCCTTTAAAAAAAATATGAGCGTCAATCTTATGATTTGAAAGTTTTACTCCCATTGTTTAGGAAATTAAACCTTTTTTTTTTTAATAGGCCAATAGTCCTCAAGACTTAAGGATGTTTTATGAAAAAAACAGGAGCTTAATGCCTAGGTATGTGTTTAGATTACACTGGGTTTTACTATTTCTGAACAGAGTGTTGTTTATTTGAACTGTATGTGTTTTTATGTGTTTTATGTATTCTCATTATTGAATTCTTTTTCAGTTAATAGTAACGTGAAAGCATTTGTTATAACAAGAAATTAGAAAATTGCTGGCACATTATAGGTGTCTGTGTAGTGCTGTACTCTTTTCTTTCTTTTTTAAAATGTAAAGTAAATTTAAAAGAAAAAGGTGGCCAGATGCGGTGGCTTACACCTGTCATCCCAGCACTTTGGGAGGCTGAAGTGGACAGATCACCTGAGGTCAGGAGTTTGAGACCCGCCTGACCAACATGGAGAAACCCCATCTCTACCAAAAATACAAAATTAGCTGAGTGTGGTGGTGCATGCGTGTAATCCCAGCTACTTGGGAGGCTGAGGCAGGAGAATCACTTGAACCCAGGTGGTGGAAGTTGCAGTGAGCCGAGATTGCACCATTGCACTCCAGCCTGGGCAACAAGGGCAGAATTCCGTCTCAAAAAAAGAAAAAAGTACAGAAGTTACATGTGTTCCTTTTGAGGAGTGTTACGTGGACAGAATAGATGCGTGTAAAGTAGAAAGTGAATTCCCTCCAGCTTTGCTGTGTTTTTTATGGGTAACAAGAGTTTGCTGTGTCTCTTTCTACATTGTTTTTGTGGGAATTCTTTATACATGTTTGAGTGCTTGTTCTCTTTTTTTTCTCACTTGAGCTTGTGTCTTGAGATGAGTGCTTGTTTATGTATGTATTTATATACACGCATAGTTTAAGGCAAATTACATCATATTTTTTGAGTTGTTTGCAGCGTATTGTTTTTTGCTCTGTAGTATACCACAGATGATGTTCCGCAACAGGATGTGGAGAGCCACTGTATGGTTTTTTTTTTTTTTTTTTTTT
>NW_016107853.1:151820-158119 GCF_001604975.1 Cebus imitator
TCAGTCTCCTAAAGTGTTGGGATTACAAGCATGAGCCACCATACCTGACCCACTGTATGCTTTTAAATGCCACGGAGAGTCCCATAGATGTTATTTTATTTAATTAGGTCCTTGTTTTCGTTTTTTAGTTACTATAAACAGGCTCTAGTGAATTGTGTATGTGTGTGTGTGTGTGTGTGTGTGTGTGTGTGTGTGTGTGTGTGAGAATACCTTTGTGTATGTGTGCATTTTATTAGGCTGAACTTCTAGAAATGGAATTGTCAGACCAAAAGAGATGCTTTCCAAATAGGCTATCCCAGTGAATACAGCAAGATAGAAGACTGTTCCTTTCCCCTCATTTTTACCAACACGGAATGTTCGAATATTTGATGCCTTACAAATGCATGAGGACCAGTTAGCTATTAATTTAATTTGCATTCTTCTCTTCATTAGTGAGTTTGGCTTGGCTCCTTTGTATTTGTTCAATATCTTTTTTTTTTTTTTTTTTGAGACAGCGTTTCATGCTTTTTTGCCCAGGCTGGAGTGCAGTGGCGAGATCTTGGCTCAGAGTGACCTCCACCTCCCGGGTTCAAGTGATTCTTCTACCTCAGCCTCCCAAGTACCTGGGACTACAGGCATATGCCACCACGCCCAGTTAATTTTTGTATTTTTAGTAAAGATGGGGTTTCACCATGTTGGCCAGGATGGTCTTGATCTCTTGATCTCGTGATCTGCTGCCTTGGCCTCCCAAAGTGTTGGGATTACAGGCGTGAACCACTGTGCCTGGCCACTTTTTTTTTTTTTTTTTTGAGACAGAGTCTTGTTCTGTCACCCAGGCTCGAGTGCAGTGGTACGATCTTTGCTCACTGTGACCTCTGCCTCCTGGGTTCAAGCCATTCTCCTGCCTCAGCCTCCATAGTAGCTGGGATTACAGGCAGATAATCACCACGCCTGGCTAATATTTTTTTTTTAGTAGAGACAGAGTTTGACCATGTTGTCCATGCTGATTTTGAACTCCTGACCTCAAGTGATTATACCCACCTTAGCCTCCCGAAGTGCTGGTATTACGGGCGTGAGATGCTGCGCTTAGCCTGTTTAATATTTTTTTTGTAATCCTTATTCTTTGAATTGTGTACTCCTATTACTTAACTCATTTTCCTATTGCTTGTTTTCATATTGGATGTTACAAAGTTGTATTAGTTCTCACTTGTATTTAAGTACTGCCCTTTTCCAGACAGAAAGCGAAGTGGCTATTTTGTAATAGAGAACACTATAGCAACTATTAGTGCAAGGTTGAGGTTATGCTAAAACTCAACATTGGGCCTTTGAGATGCTTTATTCCTGCAGATACTTGAACAACAGTAAGCACAATACAGGAATCTTCTCAATTTGATGCTGGTTCTCAAAGATAGTTGTTTAGTGCTTTTTTTTTTTTTTTTTTCTTTAAATGAGTCTTACATGGTCTTCTTGGTATAAATCTATTGGTATTTGTGAAACCACATATATGTTTTAGTTTCTATGCGGAAGGCAAAAGTTAACGTCGTTTGTATATATGAACTTACCACTCAGGTGGTTGTTTTTTTTTTTTCTTTCCCCCAGTATTCCAAGAGAAACATCACCTTATTTGGCTAATCTCCTTTTGGGTTTGCTTCAGAGAAACCAAAAAGATAGAATGGACTTTGGTAAGAAATAGTTTCAACTTCTGCGTACCTTCTAATTTTATTTTTATATGTGCTGAAAGATTTTAAAAATACCATAGAGATTTCAGAAGAAAATTAAAGTCAGTTTCACTTTTCTTTTTGTTTATTTGTATTTGTTTATTTTAGTTTCATAAATATGTATTGAGTGCTTATTACTATGTCCTAGGTCCGGGAGATAGAGTAATAAACAAAATCCCTCTTCTCATGTAGCATATTTTTTCGTGGTAGAGAGAGACAGGAAACATTGAAAACCATAATTGCGTATTATATTAAGTTGCTAAGTATTGTGGGAAAAAAGAATTGAGGGTGGGGGTGGGAAAGAAATTTTAAATAAGGTAGTCAGTGAAGGCCTTACAAAGTGACATTTGAACAAAAGAATTGGGAGTGGGGGTGGGAAAGAAATTTTAAATAGGTTAGTCAGTGAAGGCCTTAGAAAGTGACATTTGAACAAAGACTTACTTGAAATGAGAGTGAGCCATGTGGGTATCCATGGGAAAAGCTTTTTAAGCAGAGTGAACAGCTAATACGAATGCTTAGGGCTGGAAGCATGCCTGACCAATAACTAGAAGGAATAACTTGAAGAATAACTAGAAGGCCAGTTGAAACCTTGGGCTTTTCCACAAAGCGTGATGGAGCCATTAGAGGATTTTGAGTAGAGGAAAAGTGATCTAATGTTTTTAAAAAGGATCAAGCTGGCTGCTTCTTGAGCAGAAGCTGGGAGACTAATCGGGAGACTCTTGTCATTACCCAGGTGAGAGATGAGTGTATGTAGCATTGACTAGGGGAAGAGCAGTGGCCGTGGTAAGAAGTCTTTCTGGAGGTAGAGGTAGAGGCAACAGCATTCACTGATGGGATTGAATGTGGAGGTGTGAGAGAGAAGACTCAAGGATGACTCCAACGTTTTTGGCTTGAGCAGCTGAAAGGATGTTGTCAGTTACAGTGATGGGAAAGACTGTATAAATAGAGCAGACTGTGGGAACAAGATGAGGAGTTTCTGTTGGACATGTTAAATTTAAGATAACCATTGAATATCTAAGTGTAGATGTCAAAAGTGCACTTAAATTCCAGAGAGGTCTAGACTGGGGACAGATTGGGATGTTATCAGCCTGTGGTTGATATTTGTTTATTTGTTGGTTTTTTAAAAAAATTTTTGAGACAGGGTTTTACTCTTTCAGGCTGGATTGCAGTGGTGTGATCATGGCTCACTGTAGCCTTGACCTCCCCAGGCTCGGTGATTCTCTCACCTCAGCCTCCCCAGTACCTGGGACTACAAGTATACGACAACACATCTGGCTAATTTTTACATTTTTTTTTTTTGTGGAGACAGGGTTTAATCATGTTGCCCAGGCTGGTCTCAAACTACTGGGCTCAAGCAATCCACCCACCTTGGCCTGCCAAAATGCTGAGACTACACACGTGGTCACCGTGCTTGGTGATATTTATTAAATAGATTATTTTCTCTTTTTTTCCCTCCTTTATTTGAGAAAAGGCCTCACTCTGTCACTCAGGCTGGATTGTAATGCAGTGGTATGATCATAGCTCACTGCAACCATGAACTCCTGGGTTCAAGGGATTCTCCTGCCTCAGCTTCCCTAGTAGCTGAGACTCCAAGCCTGCACTCATGTTCTTCCACAGGTGAAAAGTCACCTGTTAATCTTATTAACAACATTTAGTTGGCTAATTTTTTTTATCCTTTTGTAGAGATAGGGTTTCACAATATTGCCAGGGCTCTTCTCAAAGTCCTGGCCTCAAGCACTCTTCCTGCCTCAGCCTCCCAAAGTGCTGGGATTACAGGTGTGAGCCACTGTGCCTAGTCAAAATAGATTAATTCTAGTGTACCATTTAAATACTTTCATTGAGTTTTCTGGCTTTTTTGTAGTATTTATTGAGTTTTTTAAAAAAATAATTGCTTTAGGGATTATAGTATGCATCTTAATTTATCACAATTTATATAAATACTAATTGAATTCCATTAAAACATAGAAGTTTTGTTCTCTTAATATGGCTCCATTCCCTCTTCCCTTTGTGCTGTTATTGTCTTACATATTATGTCTATGTTGTAATCTCAACAGTGCAGTGTTACCACTATTGCTTTATACAATCTTACCTCTTTTAAAGAAGTCAGGGCCGGGCGTGGTGGCTCACACCTGTAATCCCAGCACTTTGGGAGGCCGAGGCGGGCGGATCACGAGGTCAAGAGATCGAGACCATCCTGGTCAACATGGTGAAACCCCGTCTCTACTGAAAATACAAAAAATTAGCTGGGCATGGTGCTGCGTGCCTGTAGTCCCAGCTACTCAGGAGGCTGAGGCAGGAGAATTGCCTGAACCCAGGAGGCGGAGGTTGCGATGAGCCGAGATTGTGCCATTGCACTCTAGCCTGGGTAACAAGAGTGAAACTCCGTCTCCAAAAAAGAAAGAAGTCAGGAGAAGAAAAGTGAAAAACATGTGTAGAGTCCTTTTGTGTATTTCTCTCTTTTTTTTTCTGAGACAGAGTCTCAGTCTATCACCCAGGCTGAAGATCAGTGGTACAGACATGCCTCACTGCAGCCTTGACCTCCTGGGCTTAAGTGATCCTCCTGCCTGAAACTTCCATGTAGCTGGGACTACAAGTGCACATCACCGTGCTCAGCTACCATGCCCAGCTAATTTTAAATTGTTTTTTTTTTTTTTTTGAGATGGAGTTTTTTTGTCTCCTGCCTCACCTTCCTGTATAGTTGGGACTACAGGTGCCCACCACCATGCCCAGCTAATATTTTGTATTTTTAGTAGAGTTGGGGTTTCACCATGTTGTCCAGGCTGGTCTAGAACTCCTGTCCTCATGTGATCGATCCACCCACCATGGCCTCCTAATGTGCTGGGATTACAAGCTTAAGCCACTGTGCCCGGCTGGTTTTCTCTACTTTTAAAAATGTGTTATGACAACTGTTTCAAAGTCTTTGCGAAGTCCGACATTTGTCCCCCTTCACAGACAGTTTCCATTGACTGTTTTGTTCCCCTGTGTATTGACCATGCTTCTTTGTTGCTTTGGATGCCTTGCAGTTTTTTGTTGAAAATCAGATTTTTTGTACAATACAGATAGCAACTTTAGATTAACACCCTCCGCCTCTTCCAACTGGGGATTGTTCTATTTTTTTTTTTTTTTTTTTTACGGTGAGACAGAATCTCACTATGTTGCCTAGGCTGGAGTGCAGTGGCACAATCTCAGCTCACTGCAACCTCTGCCTCCTGAGTTAAAATGATTCTCCTGCCTCACTGCCTCAACCTTCTAAGTAGCTGGGATTATAGCGGCACACCACTACACGTGGCTCATTATTATTATTATTTTTGGTACTATGGGGAATAATTGCTGCAAGAATGCCTGGCTAATTTTTGTATTTTTAGTAGAGACAGAGTTTCACCATGTTGGCCAGGCTAGTCATGAACTCTTGACCTTAAGTGATCTGACTGCCTTGGCCTCCCAAAGTGCTAGGATTACAGGCATGAGCCACCATGCGTGGCCGGATTGTTCTATTTGTTTAGTAACTTGCCTGGATCAAATCTGTGGAATATTGTTTTCCTTGCAGTTTTTGAAAATTGATTTATCTCCAAAGAGGTTTTTGTATTTTTTTCAGTTAAAAAAAATTTCAAAGCCCTGTTTCCTAGGGGTCCCCCCGTGTCAACAATTTTTTAGCAATCAGCTGGTGATTGGTCAAAGGTGGTGCTTAAACACTTTGAGACAGTAAGTTACCATCCTTTGTCCATAGATCTGTGTGTGGCTTGGGAATGCACTAAGAGTTCAAGCACAACTGGGCATGGTGGCTCACATCTGTAATCCCAGCACTTTGGGAGGCCTAGGTGGGCAGATCACTTGAACTCAGGAATTTGAGACCAGCCTCGGCAACATGGTGAAACCCCTCTACTAAAAATACAAAAATTAGTCGGTGTTGTGGTGTGGGCTTATAGTCCCAGCTACTTGGGAGGCTGAGCTGGGAGGATTTCTTGAGCCCTGGAGGTCAAGGCTACTGTTAGCTGTGATCATGCCAGTGCACCCAGCCTGGGTAACAGAGTGAGACCTTTTTTGTCTTTAAATAAATAAATAAATAAATAAAGTTCATGAACTTACAAATCTGTCATGGCCATTTCTTTCGTTTTTCTCTTCTGTGTTTTATTTATCTCAACTCCAATCTTTATTCTTCTACTAGTTTTGGGCTTAGTTTGCTGTTTCTCTAGTTCCATAAGCATGAAGTTAGCTTATTCATTAGATTTTTTTTTTTTTTTTTTGAGATGGACTTTCGCTTTGTCACCCAGGCTAGAGTGGAGTGGCGCAGTCTCGGCTCACTGTGACTTCCATCCAGCTCCTGCGTTCAAGTGACTCCCCTGCTCAGCCTTCAGAGTAGCTGGGACTGCAGGTGCATGTCACCATGCCTGACTATTTTGTATTTTCAGTAGAGACAGGGTTTCATCATGTTGGCCAGGCCGGTCTCGAACTCCTGACCTCCTCGGCCTCCCAAAGTGCTGAGATTACGAGTGTGAGCCACCACGCCTGGCCTATTCTTCTTCTTTCTTCTTTCTTCATCCTCCTCTTCCTCCTCTTTCCTTCTCCCTCCTCCTTCTCTTCTTTTTTTTTTTTTTTTTTTTT
>NW_016107853.1:160864-163000 GCF_001604975.1 Cebus imitator
ATCTGGGTGTGGTGATATGCACCTTTAGTTCAACCTTCTTGGGAGGCGGAGGTAAGAGGAATTACTTCAGCCCAGGAGTTTGATGCTGCAATGAGCTAATTGCACCACTGTACTCCAGCCTGGGAAACAGAGAGACATTATCTCTGATTTAAAAAAAAAATTATTAAGGCTTGTTTTGTGGCCTAAGGTGTGGTCTGTTTTGGAGAATGTTCCATGTGCACTTGAGAGAAATGTGTGCTCTGCTCTCAGAGACTAGACTGTTTTGTGGGTGTCTGTTAGGTCCAGTTAGTTTGTAGCACTATTCAGTGCCTCAATTTCCTGATTGATGCTGTATCTGGTTGTCCTGTCCGTTACTGAAGGTGGGATATTGAGGTCTCCAACTATTATCGTACAAATCTCTTTCTCACTTCCGTTATCAATGTTTGCTTCATGTATTTTGGGGCTCTGGTGTTTATAATAATTGACCCGTTTATAATTATTTAATGCCCTTTTTTTTCCTTAAGACAGGGTTTTATTTTGTCACCGAGGGTGGAGTGCAGTGGCTCGATCTTGGCTCACTGCAACCTCTGCCTCCTGGGTTCTAGCAATCCTCTTGCCTCTGCCCCCCAAGTAGCAGAGACTACAGGTGCAAGCCACCAAACCTGGCTAATACTTATATTTTTTGCAGAGACAGGGTTTCACTACGTAGCCCAGGCTGGTCTTGAACTCCTGAGCTCAAACAATCCACCTGTTTCAGGCCTCCCAAAGTGCTAGGATTACAGGCTTGCGCCACCTGGCCTTATTTAATGTACTTTTTGTTTTTTATGACAGTTTCAATTCAAATTCTATTTTGTCTGATAGCCAACCTTGCTCTTCTCTTTTGCTTAGTATTTGCATGGAATATCTTTTTTCATCATTTTGCTTTCAGTATATTTGTGTCTTTAGCTCTAAAGTGGGTCTTTTTTTTTTGAGACAAGAGTCTCACTCTTTCACCCAGGCTGGAGTGTAGTGGTGCAGTGTCAGCTCACTGCAACCTCCACATCCTGGGTTCAAGGCATCCAACCACCTCAGCCTCCTGAGTGGCTAGGACCACAGATGTGCAGCACCATGCCTGGCTAATTTTTTGTCTGTTTGGTAGAGACAGGGTTTTACCATGTTGCCCAGGCTGGTCTTGAATTCCTGAGTTTAAGAGATCCTCCTGGGATTATAAACGTGAGCCACTTTGCATGGCCTAAAGGGAATCTCTTCCAGATAATTTATAGTTGGATTATTTCCTTTTAATTTACTTTGCCAATCTCTGCCTAAGGAGATTTATTTACATTTAAAGTAATTACTGATGAGGAAAGATTTTCACCATTTCACTATTTTTATGTTTTACAGCTTTTTTGTTCCACATTTTCTCCATTACTGCTCTCTTGTGTTACTTGATTTTTTTTTTTTTTTTTTTTTTGTGATGTGTTTTGTTTTTTTTTTTTTTTTTTTTTTTTTTTTTTTTCCTTGTGGTTACCTGGGGATTACATATAACATCTGAAGTTACTGAATTTGTATTAACTTAACTCTAGTTGCATACAAAAACTCTACTTCTTTTTGCTCTGTCCCCTCTTTATGTTATTGATATCACAAATTATATCTTTATAATAATTTTAATGCATTTGCCTTTTAAGGTCTGTAGAAAGTGAAAAGTGAAGTTACAAATCAAAATTACAGTACTCTTGGATTTTAAATTGGCAGTGTATTTATCTTTTCTAGATATCTTTATATCTTCATATGGCTTTTCTTTACTGTCTAGCTCTTTTCATTTCAACCTGAAGTACTCTCTTTAGCATTTCTTATAGGGAGGTCTAGTGGTAATGAATTCCCTCTACTTTTGTTTTTCTGGGAATATCTTAATTTCTTTCTGAGTTTTGAAGGACAGTTTTGTAGAATGTAGAATTCTCAGTTAACTTTTTTTTTTTCTTTCAGCGCTTTAGGTAATATCTCACTGCCTTCTAGCCTCCAAGATTTCTGATGAGAAATTGGTTGATTATCTTATTACAGATCCCTTGTACAAGTTGCTTCTATCTTGCTGCTTCTAAGATTCTGTCTTTGTCTTTTGAAAGTTTGATTCTGTATCTCTGTGTAGGTCTCATCAGTTTACCTTAGAGTTCTTGGAAGTTG
>NW_016107853.1:165380-174549 GCF_001604975.1 Cebus imitator
GCATATGTGGAGGGCTGACTTTTTGTATACGTGGATTCCACAGAGCCGACTGAAGGACTTGAGTATATGTGGATTTGGGTATATGTGGGCAGTCCTGGAACCAGTCGCCCCCGTATATACCTAAGGACAACTGTATGTAGAAAACGTGAAGACATCTTGTGCTGTCTTCCACATACTTGACATCCATATACACATATGTACATACATAAAGTAATCCTCCTTTATCCATGGGGGTACATTCCTAGAACTCCAGTGGATGCCTGGAACTGCATTTAGTACTGCACCTGATTGTCTCAGTATAGTATGTCTCTGTTCATGTGTTCAACCTACAAATTTATTGCCTTTTCTGTTTTAGCAATTAACATGCATTGTGGCCATAACTTTTGCAGTTTGAGATGCACAACTAGCATGCATTTTTCCGCTTCACAGTTTCATGGAAGATTCATTCTTACCATAAATCTTAACAGCTTCAGCACATTACTTTTTTCTTTAAGCTAGAACTTTCACCTTTTCATTTAAAAGATGCATTTTGCTTAGCTGGTTTACAGTGCATGCCTGTAATCCCAGCTCCTTGGGAGGCTGAGGCAGGAGGATTGCTTGAACACCTGGGAGGCGGAGGTTGCAGTGAGCTGAGGTTGCATCATCGCACTTCAGCCTAGGGTACAAGAGCGAAACTCCGTTAAAAAAAAAAAAAAAAAAAGATGCATTTTGTAGTTTCTCTTTGGCATAAATGAATTGCCGGCATCACTACTTTTGTGCTTTGGAATCATTATTAAGTAAAATAAGGGTTACCTGAACACAAGTACTGTGATACTGCAGTGGTGGATCTGATAACCGAGACTGCTTCTAAGCAGCTAATGGGTAGGTTATACATACAGCTTGAGTATACTTGATGAAAGGACGATTTATGTCCTAGGTGGGATGGATTAGGACAATGTGAGATTTCATCACACTGCTCAGAACAGTGTGCCATGTAAAACTTAAGAGTTGTTTATTTCTGGGATTTTCTTTTTTGGACCATATTTGACTGTGGATACTGAACCACAGAGAAAGGGGACAGCTGTACATGCATGCATATATATAGACATATACATATGATGACGATAGTCTGGGAAGAGGACCTCAGTTTAAATAATTAGATGAAAGGTTAAATATGTACATTCAGTGCAGATATTTTTGGTGAAGTATATAAAATTGATTCCTATATTCACTAATTTTGTCTACCAAGAAGAAAGAGTTGTAGTGGTAAGAGGGTAAAAATTTAAAGTTGTAAAGCAGAAAAAGTTGCCAGTGTAAGTAGAAAAGGATTTGTCTGGAATATATTTTAAAATTTACTTGTTATTAAATAGTCAGAGTTAAGCAGTTACTGTGAGTTTCTCCTGATAGTGTATGTTGCTGTCATTAAGATAAGTAGCAGAACTTATCTGCTATGTTGCTGTCATTAAGATAAGTAGCAGAACTTATCTGCTATGTTGCTGTCATTAAGATAAGTAGCAGAACTTATCTGCTACTTAGCCACTGGCTGGTCGCAGTGGCTCATGCCTGTAATCCAGGCACTTTGGGAGGCGGGTGTGGGTGGATCACCTGAGGTCAGGAGTTTGAGACTAGTCTGACCAACATGGTGAAGTCCTGCCTCTACTAAAAATGCAAAATTTAGCCCGGTGTGGTGGTGCCTGCCTATAATCCCAGCTATTCGGGAGGCTGAGGCAGGAGAATCTCCTGAACCCAGGAGGCGGAGGTTACAGTGAGCCGAGATCGCACCATTATAGTCCTGCCTGGACAACAAGAGCAAAACTTTGCTAGAAAAAAAAAAAAAAAAGTAGCAGAACTTAACATTTCTAAATAGCAGGGTGTAATGGTGCATACCTGTAATCCCAGCTACTTGGGAGACTGAGGCACAAGAATCACTTGAACCCAGGAGGGGGAGATTGTAGTGAGCTGAGATGGTACCACTGCACTCCAGCCTGGGTGACAAAGTGAGACTCTGTCTCAAAAACAAAAATAAAAAAACAACTTAATGTTTCCAAGATATGTGCCAAAATCAGAATACAAATTTAGTTTTCCTTGGTCCACTGGGTCACACGTTTCTGGTTTTGTTTTTGTTTTATTTATTCATTTTGAGATGGAGTCTCACTCGGTTGCCCAGGCTGGAGTGAGGTGGCATGATCTTGGCTAATTGCAACTTCTGTCTCCTGGACTCAAGCAATTCTCCTGCCCCAGCCTCCCTAGTAGCTGGGATTACAGGCATGTGCCACCACACCCAGCTAATTTTTGTGTTTTTTTTTTTTTTGAGACGGAGTTTCGCTCTTGTTACCAAGGGTGGAGTGCAATGGCGCGAACTTGGCTCACCACAACCTCTGCCCCCTGGGTTCAAGCAATTCTCTTGCCTCAGCCTCCCGATTAGCTGGGACTACAGGCGCACGCCACCATGCCCAGCTAATTTTTGTATTTTTAGTAGAGACAGGGCGTCATCTTGTTGACCAGGATGGTCTTGATCTCTTGACCTCGTGATCCACCCGCCTCGGCCTCCCAAAGTGCAGGGATTATGGGTGTGAGCCACCGCGCCCGGCCTAATTTTTGTATTTTTAGTAGAGACAGGGTTTCACCCTGTTGGCCAGGCTGGTCTCGAAGACCTCAAGTGATCCACCCACCCTGGCCTCCCAAATGCTGTGATTACAGGCATGAAGCGCTGCACCCAGCCTTGGGTCACACACTTCTGTATGTTCTTCAGCATGTTCTGCCATCATCTTAAGATGGTTTATTAATGTCAAGGTTCATATTTAGTCTCCTGTTGTGTCTTCAAAATTGCTTTCATCTTTTCATTAAAAAAAATTTTTTTTTAATTAAAATTTTTTTTTTTTTAAAGATGGGGTTTCACCGTGATGGCCAGGCTGGTCTTGAACTCCTGACTTTGGGTGATCCACCCACCTCAGCCTCCCAAAGTGCTAGGATTACAGGCGTGAGCCACCGCGCCCAGCTTTTTTTTTTTTTTTTTTTGAGACAGGGTCTTGCTCAGGTTGGATTGCTGTGGCATGATCTCAGCTCACTGCAACCTCCACCTCCTGGGTTCAACCGATTCTCCTTCCTCAGCCTCCCAAGTAGCTGTGATTCCAGGTGCCCACCACCACGCCTGGCTAATTTTTTTATTTTTAGTAGAGACAGGGTTTTACCATGTTGGCCAAGCTGATCTCAAACTCCCAGCCTCACGTGATTCTCCTGCCCTGGCCTCTCAATGCTGGGATTACAGGCGTGTTTTACTGTGCCTGGCCTCTTTTCAACAATTTTGTATCATGGTAAAATATACATTGCATAAATTTTACTATCATAATCGTTTGTTTGTTTTGAGACAGAGTTTCACTCTTGTTGCCCAGACTGGAGTGCAATGGTGTGATCTTGGCTTACTGCAACCTCTGCCTCCCAGGTTCAAGCGATTCTCCTGCCTTAGCCTCCCAGGTAGCTCGGATTATAGGTGTCTACCACCATACCTGGCTAATTTTTGTATTCGTAGTAGAGAGGAGGTTTCACCATGTTGGCCAGGCTGGTATCAAACGCCTGACCTCAGGTGAGCCACTGTGCCTGGCCTATCATAATCATTTTTAAGTGTATAGTTCACTGGTGTTACATACATTTCTGATGGTTCTACTTTTTCACATTCCCAGAATACTCCTCATTTATTTTAAATTCTTATTTATAACAAGCTGAACCAGGCAGCAGTAGGAGGGAGGTGAAAAATAAAAAAAGAAAAAAGCTTAACCATTTGAACAAGCTGCCTTCCTCAGGCTGTTTTACATAGAAAAATAGAGGGAAATAAGAAAGCGGACCTTTATGAGAACAGAAGATATTTCATGAGCTACTATGAGGTGGGAAGACCACTGTTCTCAAGTGGCGATTGTATCAGTTTCTGTTAAGCATTTGCCCTTCTTGGATTATATAGTTAGAAAGGCCCACACGTCTACACCAGTGCCAGCAAGCTGTGGCCAGGGCTCTTGGTGCTGTGGAGGTTGACTTTTGTAGCATGCATAGGAATGGAACATGATAGGTAGTTGGCCAGATTCCAGATTGGCTTTGCAGAGAAAGTGCCTGGAGCCTGAAACTCTGTCCAGGCTTTTTTCATTTCTTTGATCATTAGACCTGGGAGGGAAGAAAGGAGGAGAGACACCCGTGGTGGAAAACACCATAGCCTCAAAGATGGGGCTCAGAGAGGGTCAGCTCCATGTCGTGGCTCTTTAGGAATAGGCCCTGTGGCAGCTCCACTCTCACTGAGGCTTTGGGAGAGCAGCTTGTAGTCTTAGAGGCCTTGTTCTTAGATTTTTAGATTCTTACAATAGAAATATTGATTTGAGGCCTTCTTTTATAACATGGGTGTTGGGCTAATAATTTCCCTCTGAGCATTTTAACATGGCACAGTCTGTCTTCACTAATTTTTTTTTTCACCACTTCATGTGTAGTAAAAGAATTTGGAACATTTAGTATTGTAGGGATTTTCCAGTTCTGTTTTTTGTTTTTCCTCTATCCCACCCCCGGTTCTGGTTTGGAAAGAACATTTATCCCTGAAATTGCTTGGCTCTTAGTTCCTCTTTGTGGGGATGGTTCTTTGACTTGTTCTTACCATCCTTATGTAAAAGATTGTTCTTTTCAACCTATTTCTCTCTTTTTTTTTTTTTTTGAGACAGAGTTTCACTCTTGTTGCCTAGGCTAAAGTGTAATGGCATGATCTCAGTTCACCACAACCTCCGCCTCCCGGGTTCAGGCGATTCTCCTGCTTCAGCCTCCCGAGTAGCTGGTATTACAGGCATGTGCCACCATGCCCGGCTACTTGTGATATTCAAATATTAATACACAGTTAATATAAAAGTCTGAGCCCTAATGATAAATGAGATTATGTTTGTGGGTTTTAATAAACATAGGAAATAAAGAGAGTAAAATAATGAACGTCCATGTACTTACCAACTTAACTTATCTTTGTCTAATTAGCAGGGTTATCATGTAGATTTTAACCTTGGTGGATAGCTGAAGAAATTGAAATTAATAGCTTTTTGGGTTTTTTTGTTTGTTTTGAGATGGAGTTTCACTCTTGTCATCCAACTGGAGTGCAGTGGCGTGATCTTGGCTCACTGGAACTCAGCCTCCCGAGTAGCTGAGATTACACTCAACTGCCACCACACCTGGCTAATTTTTATATTTTTAGTAGAGACAGGGTTTTACATGTTGGCCAGGCTGTTCTCCAACTACTGACCTCAAATGATCCACCCACCTCAGCCTCCCAAAGTACTGGGATTACAGGTGTGAGCCACTACACCCAGCCAGTTTTTCTTGGTATTTTTTTTTTTTTTTTTTTTCCTTGAGACAGAATCTAGCTCTGTCGCCCAGGCTGGAATGCAGTGGTACAATCTCTGCTCACTACTGCCTCTCAGGCTCAAGTGATTTTCCTGCCTCAGCGTACTAAGTAGCTGGGATTACAGGCACCCGCCGCCACACCCAGCTAATTTTTGTATTTTTTCACCATGTTGGCCAGGCTGGTCCCAAACTCCTGACCTTAGGTGATCTGCCCTCCTTGGCCTCCCAAAGTGCTGGGACTGCAGGCGTGAGCCATCATGCCTGGCCAGTTTTTTTTTTTTTTTTTGAGACGAAATCTTCTACTGTCATCAGGCTGGAGTGCAGTGGCTGCGATCTCAGCTCACTGCAACCTCTGCCTCCTGGGTTCAAGGGATTCTCCTGCCTTAGCTTCCTGAGTAGCTGGGACTGTAGGTGCGCACCATCACATCTGGCTAATTTTTGTATTTTTAGTACAGCCTGGGTTTCACCATGTTGGCAAGGATGGTCTTCATCTCTTGATCTTGTGATCTGCCCATCTTGGCCTCCCAAAGTGCTGGGATTACAGGTGTGAGCCACTGTGTGTGCCCGGCTTTTTTTTCTTTTAAACGTGAAGCCAGAATCAGGAATACTTCTAGGGGCAAAGGATAGTTTGTTGTATAAATCAGCTGTCTCAATTTCCTCTTAGGACAATTGACAAGTGTAGTTAACATGGTTGCTTAATGTGGGCCTCGTGATCACAGTTCTCCCATGGGGCTGTCCACTAGAGGGTGGCGTTCTTTAGAGAACGTGACTGTGTAAGTAGCATCGGAGCATGTTGTGTTGGTGATAGATGTTTTGAGAATTCATAATTACTTAATTTTTATTGATACATTATTTTATATGATTATTAAAATTATTTCATAGAGGATTTATAAAAATATGCTTTTACATTTAAAGGAAATGGAGGCTATCTGAAGAATTTAAATTATTTCTGATCTTAGACATTATGTTGAATACATTGAAGAAAATAGCCTGGTTGATATTTTAGTCAATGTCTCTTTAAAGGTTGCATTCTCTTTTCTCATTACAGAATCATTTTTTAGTCATCCTTTTCTTGAGCAAGTTCCGATTAAGAAATGTGAGTACCCATTTTTTGTATTTTTATTTAAAGAATGAATGCAGGCTTTAGGAAAAATTAATGATTTTTTTTTTATTATGAAATTAATCTTCCACTGTGCCTCTTAAAATTTCATTGAATTTACCTTTTTTTTTTTTTTTTTTTGAGTCGAGTCTTGCTCTGTCACCCAGGCTGGAGTGCAGCGGTGCAACCCCTGCCTCCTGGTGCAAGTGATTCTCCTGCCTCAGCCTTCCGAGTAGCTGGGATTACAGGTGGTCACCACCACGCTTGGCTAATCTTTGTGTTTTTAGTGGAGACGAGGTTTTACCATGTTCGCCAGGCTGGCGTCAAACTCCTGACCCCAAGTGATCCTCCCTCCTCAGCCTCCCACAGTGTTGAGATTATAGGAGTGGGTCTCTGTGCCTGGTCTGATTTTCTTAGATACTTAGGATTGTGTTTATAATAATAGTTCTATTTTTCCTTCTAAAATGAAGTTGGAATAGTTTTAGTAATTGCTGCATTTTTAGTTTCATCAGCTATGATAATAAGTAGGTGACTGCAAATTTGGGGGAACACAAAGGTGTGGTAGTTTTGGCAGGTTTTTCTATTATACAGGTCACGTGACTGCACTACAAAATGATGTAGTTCATTTGTGTTTCTTCCCCCAGCTTGCCCAGTTCCAGTGCCCGTGTATTCTGGTTCTGTCTCTGGAAGCTCCTGTGTCGGCTCTCCATCTTGTCGTTTTGCTTCTCCACCAGTAAGTTCTGGTTTTATTAAAAGGAATTTCAGAGTTAGTGCTATTACATCTGTTCTCAAATGGAACATGCACATATGCTGTGGATATTCTTTTTATGCATAATGTTTACTAATGCAGCTGAGGTTTGGGAGAAAGCGTTATATTTGGGTCAAAGGGACCTGTATTCGGACCTCTGCCCATATGTTACTGTGTAAGCTTCAGCAAGAAATGCCACCTCTCTGGGCCATTTTCCTCTGAACAGTGAGTACAGTACTATCGCCTTTTTATACCGTATGGTGTTTTGGTGATGATACTTGTAAACAAAGAGTACCCATTACAGGTGGATAGGCAGTAGATACTTATTTTGTCTGAATGCAGTAGACGTGAGCTTGGATTTTTTTGTATGTGGAATTTCTGCTGATGGAGGAGTCACCTCTGAACCAGATTTCTCTGACTTAAATTCTCTTAATCATGATTTCTGGCCCTCTAAGGTGGCTTCTACTCAAACCTCTTCCTTTCCCTGAACCTCCCAAGTCATTTTCTTCATGGCTGTGTTCCCTCCCATCTCAGTACTTCTTCCTAATCCCGAGGCCTTCTGACCACTCTAGTCACTTCTTCCTACTCTACTCTCCCAGGGTTTTACCTAGCTCTCCTCTTAGGTGTGTGTGTGTTTGTTTTGAGATGGAGTCTTGCTCTGTTACCCAGGCTGGAGTGCAGTGGCGTAATCTTGGCAACCTCTGCCTCCCGGGTTCAAGCAATTCTCCAGCCTCAGCCTCCCAAGTAGTTGGGACTACAGGTGCATGCCACCACACCCAGCTAATTTTTTTGTATCTTTAGTAGAGACGGGGTTTCACTATGGTGGCCAAGCTGGTCTCAAACTCCTGACCTCAAGTGATCTGCCTGCCTTGGCCTCCCGAAGTATTCGGATTATAGGTGTGAGCCATGGCACTCAGCCCCAGACTTGCATTTCTTGAATTCCGCTGGCAGAAAGGTAGGGGAGCCATAAAAGTGAAGCATCTCAGAGGTTTAAGTGGATGGGGCTTGGAGCCTCCACGTCCCTTACCTGTCTTATTAACTAGGACACCTTTTTTTTGTATGTCAAGTGAGTGCAATTTACCTACCTCATAGGGTTCTTCAGGCATAAGTGAGTGCAAGCAATTACTGCATGCAGTGTGTGGCACATAGTGTATAACGCAGGAAGTGTCAACTGTTAGGTAAAGCAGGTGCACATGTAGCCTGTTGCAAACTGACCAGTCTCAAAACTGGCAGCAAACCTTTCTTACACAGCCCTGCAAATTCATACCAAATAGATAATGGAGATTATGTTAATAAGTCTTATGTTACATTCTTGTGAACTAAAAAATTAAGAGCCAGGCACACTGTCACCAATCCTAGCCCTCCTGCTTGCCCGCTCAGTGACTTTGGGCCAGTCAGTTAGAGAGGTGGGCCACGGAGCCCTCATCTGGACCATAGGCTTGATTAACCTTTGTTTGCAGGCTCCTGGTAGTAGTATGTGGGAAGTGCCTAGCCATAGCAAATTCTCTATAAATTGTGGCTATTATTATAAACCATATATTTGACACAATGTGATATGAAAAGCAAGCTTGTGCTAGAGAAAAGAACAACAGAGAAGAATCTAATTTTGGGAGAGCAAACATAAAGGAGCCTGTGGGATGGTAGTGTGACGGAGGGATGAGAGGCCAGCAGGGAGGATGTTGAACTGGAAATTTTCTTTGACTGGAGAGAACATTTTGAGGTTTTTGTTGGTTGAAAGAGGAGAACAAAATAGGAGCCAGGCTAGGGCTGCCAAAGAGTAGGTGAATGTAGAGCTAACTAGAGGAGTGAAGAGAGGCAGGACAGAGAGAAAGTCTTAGATGTTAAAAACTCTGGTGGACAAACCTATTTTTACTGAGGCAGGAGTATTGCTTGATCCTAGGAGTTTAAGACCAGCCTTGGCAACATAGTAAGAACCTGCCTCTATTAAAAAAAAATCCTAATCAAGTATCTTTTTTTTTTTTTTT
>NW_016107853.1:175389-178428 GCF_001604975.1 Cebus imitator
AAAAAAAAAAAGGGTAAGGTCGGCTGGGTATGCTTGCTTGCACCTGGAAGCACTTTGGAAGACCAAGGTGGGAGGTTTGCTTGAGCCCAGGAGTTCGAGACCAGCTTGGGCAACATGGGTGAAATCCCCTCTCTACAAAAAATAAAAAATTAGCTGGGCGCTTGAGCCCCTGAGTTCGAGGCTGCAGTGAACTGTGATTGCTCCACTGCACTTCAGGCTGGGTACAGAGAGACCTTGTCTCAAAAACCAACCAACCAACCAATAAACACCATTTTAGGAAGGCTTTTAAAAAAATGGAAATGAAGTGGAAAGCAGGGGAAAAAAAGAAAGTAGGAACATTTGTATATAATTTTCAGTTAGTGGGATCAGAAAATGAGATGGTTTGATGGGACCTTATATTTAACATAAACTGCCAAAAATAAGATGATTTCATACATGTGTCCCGTTCCTAGGACTGGTGTAGAATCATACAGAGGCTTGATATACACAGGCGTGCAATGTAACATTGTCTTTTTTACATTCTCATGTAAATATTTAGCTGCTACTTTATTCCAGAAGAATTGTAGGCCCCCCAAAAACAAAAAATTATGAACAATAAAAAACTCCAAATTACTCTTTAATTATTGATACTGACTAGAGATTAAATGCTATTTAGATGGTAAATCTTGAAGATTTATTTAATTATAGGCAGAGTTTTGTTCTTCTTGCCCAGGCTGGAGTCCAATGTTGCTATCTTGGCTCACTGCAGCCTCTGTCTTCTGAGTTCAAACGATTCTCCTGCCTCAGCCTTCCAAGTAGCTGGGATTGTAGGCATGCACCACCATACCTGGCTAATTTTGTATTTTTAGTAGAGATGGGGTTTCTCCATGTTGGTCAGGCTGGTCTCTAACTCCTGGTCTGCCTGCCTCAGCCTCTCAAAGTGCTGGGATTACAGGCATGAGCCACCTCGCCCTACCTATTTATTTAATTATTTTTGAGACAGAGTCTTGCTGTGTCACCCAGGCTGGAGTGTAGTGGTGTGATCTCAGCTCACTGCAACCTCCGCCTCCCGGGTTCAAGTGATTCTCCTGCCTCAGGCTCCCTTGTAGCTGGAGTGAGCCACCACGCCTAGCGAATTTTTGTGTTTTTAGTAGAGACAGGGTTTTGCCATGTGGACCAGGATGGCCTTGAACTCCTGACCTGATCTGCCTGCCCTGGCTTTTCAAAGTGCTAGGATTACAGGCATGAGCCATGGCACCTGGCCTATGTATTCATTTTATAACAGTTATTGAATACTTTGTGTGATGTTCTGGTTTATACTAATGAATGAGATGGCCAGGTCCCTAACATTAAGCGGTTTTGATTTAATTGTATGGAGAAGAGGTAGGTAACTCAATCATTGCTAGAAGCATATGTATATGTGTCTTCATTGCTTATGGGAATGTGAATAGGGAACATCAAAATTAGACTAAGGACTTAGGAAGGCTACTCAGAATAGGGGATTGTTTGAGCTGAGTTTTGAAGAAAGTTTGCAAGATGAATTAGTGAAAGAATGATACTGTAAGCAGAAGAATTTCTGTACCCGAAGTCATAGAAGCATGAGCCACTGAAGGAATTCTCTAGCTCTCCGTGGCCATTTACATTTAAATTTGTTAAGATTAAGTGAATTGCCACACTGGCTGCTCTGAAAAGTCATCTTTGCATTGTTGCTCCTCTGTCCGACTATGTGCTCACAGCAGCCACCTCAGCCACCACGGACTCCAGCAGCTTTATCTCCAGAGTCCCTGAACTCTCACTTTCTTTTTAATCCCCTGCATTGGATCACTGGCTTGCCCTACCATATCAGATGCAGCTGTAGATAACAGCTTCGAAATCACCACCCAAGCACTTAAGGAGAAGGAGGAAGTTGTGGAAGAGGCGGCAAATGGAAGAGATACCCCTGTTAATGGAAATGATAATGAGGAAAATGGGGAGCAGGAGGTTGTCAATGAGGTAGATGAAAAAGAGGAATAAGGTGGGGAGGAACAGGATGAAGAAGAAGGTGATAGTGAGGAAGAGGAAGCTGAGTCTGCTATAGGCAAGTGGGCAGCTGAAGATGATGAGCTTGACGATGTCGATACCAAGAAGCAGAAGACCAATGACGATGACTAGACAGCAAGAAAGGAAAAGTCAAACTAAAAAAAAAAGGCTGTGTGACCTATTCACCCTTTACTCCATCTCAGAATCTAAAAGTGGTTACCTTTGAGTAGAGAAGCCCACCCGCTGTGGGCAGTGTCACCTGCAGATGACATATGCTCTTCACCACCCAGCCCAAACCATGAGAGTTTGCAACAAGGGAGGAAAAAAGAACCAAAACTTCCAAAGCCCTGCTTTTTTTTTTTTTTTAAGTACTTTAAAAAGGAAATTTGTTTGTATTTTTTTACATTTTATATTTTTGTACATATTCTTAGGGTCAGCCATTTAATGATGTCAGATGACCAAACCAGCCTTTGGAGCATTCTCTGTCCTACTTCTGACTTGTGTGACCATGTTCATTATAATCTCAAAGGAGAAAAAAAGCCTTGTAAAATAAGCAAAAACGACAACAGAAAAAAATCTTATTCCAAGCATTCCAGTAACTTTTTTGTGTATGTACTTAGCTCTACTATAAGTAGTTGGTTTGAGCTCTACTCAAAGGTAACCTTATGGTTAATAAGGTCAAACATAAAAGGTTTCTTTTTTTTTTCCTTTTTTGTCTATGAAGTCGCCATTTGCTTTTTTTGGTCTGTTTGATATATGTGTGAAACAATACTGTCCAGCAATAAACAGCAATTTTATTTTGCCAAAGAAAAAAATTAAGTGAATTTTAAAATTCACTTTCTTTAGGTCTTTTCACATAGTCCCATATTTCTTGGAGACTTTGCTGGTTCCTTTTTTCTCTAATCTTGTCTTCTCGTTTTATATCATTAAGTTGGTCTTCGACTTCTGATATCTTTTCTTCTGCTTGATCGATTCGGCTGTTAAAACTTGTGCATAGTTCGCGAAGTTCTCATGTTGTGTTTTTCAGCTCCATTAATTCAC
>NW_016107853.1:178533-179861 GCF_001604975.1 Cebus imitator
TATTCCTCTCTAAATTGTGAATTCTTATTAACATTTTGTCAAACCTTTTTTCAAAGTTCTTAGTTTCTTTGCATTGGGTTAGAACAAGTTCTTTTAATTCACAGAAGTTTCTTATCATCCACTTTTTGAAGCCTGCTTCTGTTAATGGAACACACTTGTTCTCCATCAGGCCTTGTTCCGTTGCTGATGAGGAACTGTGATCCCTTGTAGAGGGAGAGGCGTTCTGATTTTGGGTATTCTCAGCCTTTTTAGGCTGTTTTCTTCCCTTCTTTATAGATTTATCCATCTGTGGTCTTTATAATTACTGTCTTTATAATTGGGTTTCTCAGTAGACGTCCAACTTGTTGATTCCCAGCACTAAAATCTGAGCAACCCACTGCGCTGGCCAAAACAGCGACATTATGATTGATGGTGCTTTTCTGACTCTGTACCAAGAACCGCCGCACCAAGGAAGCAGCAAAACCGCCTCGCCGGCCACAAGAGTCGTGCTGGCGACCCGTGGGGCTCCTCCGCTGGGACTCTCCTGGTGTGTGAGCAACAAAAATTCATCTGAAAGTGTGGCGTCCGCTCGTTCTCTGCGCTTTCACTGGGAGCTACAATCCCGAGCCGCTAGTGATCAGCCAACTTGGATCTCTCTTCCTATGCTTGATAGGTATACCTGAATGTGATGAAGAGAATCAGTCCAAGCTGGAAAATATGCTTCAGGATATTATTCAGAAAAACTTTACCAACCTCGCAAGGCAGGACAATATTCAACTCCAGGTAATACAGAGAACACCACAAAGATATTCCTCAAGAAGACCAACCTCAAGGCACATAATCGCCAGATTCACCAGGGTTGAAATGAAGGAGAAAATACTGAGGGCAGCCAGAGAGAAAGATCAGGTTTCCCATAAAGGGAAGCCTATCAGACTCACAGAAGATCTCTCAGCAGAAACCCTACAAGTTAGAATAGAGTAGGGGCCAATATTCAACATCCTTAAAGAAAAGAACTTTCAACCCAGAATTTTACATCCAGCCAAACTAAGCTTCATAAGCCAAGGAAAAATAAAATCTTTTGTGAACAAGCAAGCACTCAGAGATTTCATCACCACCAGGCCTGCTTTACAAGAGCTTCTGAAAGAACCACTACAAATAGAAAGGAACAACCAGTATCGGCCTTTCTAAAAAATACCAAAAAGTAAAGAGCATCAACATAATCAAGAATTTATATCAACTAATAGGTAAAACAGCCAGCTAACATTAAATGACAGTATTAAACTCACATATATTATTATTAATTCTAAATTTAAATCGACTAAATCCCCCAATCCAAAGACACAGACAGG
>NW_016107853.1:181899-209342 GCF_001604975.1 Cebus imitator
GGGAACCATCATTCTATGAGTGGTAAAGGTAGGAGGGACGGTGAGCATGGTCACTAGGGTAAATATAACAAGTAAAGTGTTAAGGGCCCAGAGTGGCTCCTGTGGAACTCTATACTCATCTTCTCTTCCTTTTTAAGGGGCAAATGAGAAGTATGTACTCACAAAAGAGACTCAGAAGGTGTCCCCAAGAAGTAGGAGGAAAGAGGAGAAAATAGGATCACTGAATGAAGGAAGAGTGTTTAGAAGAGTGGTCTACAGTGCAGATGGAGCAGAGTTCAAGTACCTTAAGGAATAGGGGAAATACCTGCTGGACTTGGCAATAGAAATTATTGGTAAACTTAGTAAAGGCAATTTTATTCAAGGGTTAAAGACAGAGTGGGTTATGATGAATTAAGGGATATATAGGATGTGATAAATTTGAGTCAGTGAAGATGATAATTTCAAGAAACGTTAAGAAATTAAGAAGAGGCCAGGCACAATGGCTCATGCCTGTAATCCCAGCACTTTGGGATGCCGAGGTGGGTGGATCATGAGGTCAGGAGTTCAAGACCAGCCTGGCCAAGATGATGAAACCCTGTCTCTACTAAAGCTACAAAAATTAGCCAGGCCCCGTGGCAGGTGCCTGTAATCCCAGCTACTCAGGAGGATGAGACAGGAGAATCTGAATCTGGGTGGTAGAGGTTGCAGTGAGCCAAGATTGTGCCACTGCACTCTAAGCCTGGGTGACAGAGTGATATTCCGTCTCAAAAAAAAAAAGAAAAAAGAAATGAAGAGATGGTAGTTCGAGAGGGTTGTAGGGATTTGAGATGTGAGAAAGTTAAACATGGTTATCTACAGAGGGGAAAAATGCCTTAATAAAGAGAGAGGGTGAAAATGTCAAGAGCTGAGGGGAGTTTTCCTACGTCATTGGGGACGTAGAGGAGCATGGGATGCAGAGCAACAGGTAGAGAGAGGAGCTCCCATGGAAGAGAAGCATCTCGTCTTTTAGGAGACAGAATGACCAGGGTGGTTGTAGATAGCAGGAGAAAAAACTGAGAAACTGGGAAAGTTCCTGCCTAAACCACTGAAAAGAAATTGTGGAGGCAGATACTTAAAATCACATCTCAGCTTGACTCCTTTTTTTTTTTTTTTGACAGTCTCGCTCTGTCACCAGGCCGGAGTGCAGTGGCATGATCTCGGCTTGCTGTGACCTCCGCCTCCTGGGTTCAAGTGATTTTCTGCCTCAGCCTCCTGAGTGGGACTACAGGCGTGCGCCACCACACCCAGCTAATTTTGGTATTTTTAGTAGAGACGGAGTTTCACCATGTTGACCAGGATGGTCTCAATCTCCTGACCTTGTGATCCGCCCACCTCCGCCTCCCAAAGTGCTAGGATTACAGGCATGAGCCACCTCGCCCAGCCCAGCTTTACTCCTTTTTAATTGTGTGATCTAGGGCAAATTACCTGTCTGAACTTTATTTATATGTGAAATGGAGTTCAGAATAGGGCTAAAGTTAGGTAACATGGAAAGCTCTTAACAATGCCTAGCCCATGGTTGGGGCTCAGTAGTCCTAGTTCTTCCATCTTCCCTTCCCTTCATTACCTTGAGATATAAAGTCTCTTCAAAAAATGTGAAACGAAAATTTCACATGAAAATGATTGATAGAAATGACCTATATCATGGCACCGTGACATTCAAAGGAGCAGCAGCAGTGAACCAGGTAGTTAAAGCTTGGGTTTGAAGAGCATCATACAGTATTTTTCCTTTCCTTAAATAGAGGCAAAGATGAAACAGGTTAATAGGGGCTTAACACAAAAAGCTATGAAGTTCATTGTTGTAGAAAACCATTGTATAATCATGATATTCAATGAGTTGTCAATTAGGGTCCTTGAACTAGATAAATGACAAAAGATATGTAGCTAGTTATAACTAAGTATTTGTTTAAATATATTTACATGCTTTTCTTCCCTTCCCGTCCTACCTCCTACTAACAAACCAACTACTCCCCCTGTTAAACAAAAACGAAAGGAACACATGCATACCTGTAAAGTTTTCCAAGTCTATAAATACATTTCTGGTCTTAAGTGCGGGCAACATTACTGATTTGTCTACTTTTTTACATAATGTGGCCTCTTGCTTTCCTGTTTATAATTTTTCTTCATAATAGATTTAAAACTTTGGTGTGTGTAAGATGTCATTAATTTAAAGTCTCTGAACGTTTTGTGTTTAGTCATTAAGTAGACAGTTATTAAGTATCTGCTTTGTTAGGCCATGGGCTAGAACTGGTGATGTTGTGATAGTAAAAACTCAACTTTCTCAAAAACTTCCAGAGAGGGAGGCAAGTACATGTGATAAGTGGTGTAATATATTTTTAAGTATCATTTTTGGAAAACATTTTAGAAGTCTTTATGCAAACACTTTTAAAAGAAAGGTTTTCTAAAGGAAAACTTTTCCAGATTTTTTGAACCTTAGATGGAATTGGACTTTATGCCCGCTTTTGTGAGAAAAAAAATTTCCTTAGTCTAGTCGCTGTTCTGACTTACATTTGATTATTAGGCCAGTTTTAATTTTATGTTGTTAATTTTAGTCCCTTCCAGATATGCAGCATATTCAGGAAGAAAACTTATCTTCCCCACCATTGGGTCCTCCCAACTATCTACAAGTTTCCAAAGATTCTGCCAGTACTAGTAGCAAGAACTCTTCTTGTGACACGGATGACTTTGTTTTGGTGCCACACAACATCTCGTCAGACCACTCATGTGAGAATTTTTTCTACTTATACACATTATATTTCTTAATCTACTAAACTAGCATCTTTTTAAAACCCATATATTACGCTTTCTTGTGTAGGGCACCTTTTCAAATGAGCATTTTATTTAGTTGTTTGAATTCTTAGAATTATATTCCTACCTTTCTAAAATTTGCCCAGTCATCTTCTATTAAACAATAATTTTGGATTCTGAAGGTACACGAAAACTTTAAAGGAAATGATACCAAATTCCGTTTGTATCCAAATAGAAAGAAATAGAGAAATCAGCCGAATGAGTGAAACTAAGGAAATAAATTAAAGGAACAACTCATCTGGGGAAAAACCTGAGTCAGAAGCATGTTAAACAATCTGAACATCCTTCAGAAAATACTTTTCTAAGTTAAGGAATGAGCTTCATAGATATATGGGAAGAATGTTCATAAAGGAGCTAGAATTCAAGTGACTAAATAGAGCCAGTGTACTTTGGAATAGTGAAGGGTACCAGAAAAACCTACAAAAAGGAAAGATTAGGTAAAACTATTAAACAGAAAGAACCATGGTTTGGTCATAAAGGAATAGTATCAGAAAAACTAGAGATTTGATTACCTTAATAATTGAATAATAGCAAGTGCTGACTATGTGCAGAAGTTTGTATCAGGCCTTTTTAGTTGTTCGTCTAGTACTGATTTAGTAGATGCTCATTCTAGGCACTGTGCTAGTTGTGCTAGTTGTTGTAAAGACCGTAATGCCTAGGCTGAATGTCACTAAGTATTAGCTGACTGGGGAAGGGAAAACATGGACTGCAGCAGCAGTGCTGTGGCAGTTTATAACCAGCACTGTGAGAACTGAGAGTTACCTATAAAAGTCATCTAGTACAATGGTTTTATGTTTTTTACAAAAAGTAATTAAAACTTTTAAAATCATGAAACATTTCAAACAAAATATATAGCAGATACTCAAGGCACCCACTAGGCTGTGGTGTTACTTTTATATAGGTCAACATTTTGCCATACTTGTCTTAGATGTCTTTTTTTTAAAAGTTACAAAAGGCTGTAAGTACAGCTAAAGTGCCTTTTCTCTTCCACTCTTGGTAGGAGTATATTCTTCCTGTAGATTTTATATTTTCACATATAATTGCATCCATACATAATGTAGAATTTTTGTGTTTTTGCAGTTACAGGTTGAACCTGCCAGATCAGAAGATCTGAAATGCTCCCAAATCTGAAACTTTTTGAGTGCCAGCATGAGGCTCAATGGAAATGCTCATTGAAGCATTTCAGATTTTAGATTTTTACATTTGGAATGCTCAGTATAATGTGAATATTCTAAAATTCAAAATTCATTTTAATACCTGAACTTTACAATGTAACTAAAACACTGTTTATCCATTTCCCTACTGATTTATACTTGGGTTATTTCTACCTTTTCTCTATCCAAAATGTAATGAGCCAAGCATTGTGGGTCACACCTGTAATCCCAGTAGTTTGGGAGGATGAGGAGGAAGGATTGCTTGAACCCAGGAATTTGAAAACAGTTTGAGCAACATAGTGAGATTGTTTCCCTATAGAAATTTAAGTTAGCCAGGCATGGTGGTGCACACCTGTAGTTAGAGCTTCTCTGGGGCTGAAGTGGGAGGATCACATGAGCCCCCCAAGTTCAACACCAGCCAGGGCATCATGGCGAGACCCCACCTTTACCAAAAAATAGAAGAAGTAGCTGGGTATGGTGGCCCATGCCTGTAGTCTCAGCTTGGGAGTTTGAGGATATAGTGAGCCATGATTGTGCCGCTGCACCCCAGCCCGGGCAACAGAGTGAGACCCTGTCTCAAAAATATATATGAACTAGACATTCATGTGTACGTGTTCCAGAATTTCTTTTAACTAAAAACCTTTGATATCTACAACCTTAACTCTATAATATATTGGTACAAACAACTTGTACCAATATTCTCTGTCATGCTGTCCTAGTGTTATAATGGTGTTCTCCTATATTCCAAAGATTTTTTTTCCACATATAACTTTACCTGTAATTCATTTTTGTAGATGGAGCAAGGTAGATATCGATCACTTGTCCTATTTATTAAATATTTGTCTTTTCTCTGCTGATATGTGGTGTCACATTTGTCATGTCAACTTTAAATACAAGATAGGGTTTCTTTTAAGATTTGCTATTCTACAGCCAGGCGTGGTGGCTCACGCCTGTAATCCAAGCACTTTGGAGGTCAAGGCAGGCAGATCACCTGAGGTTGGGAGTTCAAGACCAGCCTGACCAACATGGTGAAACCTCGTCTTAAAAAAAAAAAAAAAAAAAAAAAAGACTTGCTCTTCTAGTCCATTGGTCTATTTGTCTATATTATAATAATTTTCAAATTTATGTGAGTCAGTATGTGTGTGTGGTCAGAGAGGGCAGGAGAGCATTCCAGTATTCTTGGCCCTTTCCCCCCACATATTGTTTAATTTCAGCTTGATAAGTTTATAAAAACCATTTTGGGATTTTGATAGGAAATGCATTGACTGTATAGTATGACTTATTTAGGGACAGGTAGGTTCTTTGCAGTATTAAGTCACTTAATCATGAATGTGTATTTCTCTGCTTAGGTTTCTTTATACTTTCTACATAAAGAGCATTCACATTTTTTGTTTTATTCTGGTTACCTTGTTTCTTGTATGTCGTGATGTCAGTATTTCAAAACTGCTCCTGTCAAGATCTTTGTGCTGCCAAATCCTGGGGGCCAGTTCTCAGTCCTCATTGTCCTGATATTTCCACATTTGTTACAGTTGATCATGCCCTTTTTTTAATGATTAAAAATGTGTTATTGTGAAATGTGTCATACATACAAGATGTTCAAAACAGCTATCGGTTAAAGAGTAATATATAACAAATATCTGAGTGACTTCCTGATTTTTATCTTTTTGGTCTGATTTTTCATCTTTTTGCCTTTTTGCTCTAATTTAATTTTGTTAATGTTTCTTCTCATCCTTGTACTGAGTTTTTCTTTTATGCTGTCATGTTTTAAATTCTCAGAAGTTCTTTTTCTCTTTGAAATTGCTCTTATTTCAACATGCAATATACTGTTGTATGCTTCCTGAGGATGGAGAATTTGACAGTTGTTTGAGAGCTCTGTACGTGGGAACATCTCATTGACAGCAAGCCTCTTTGATGAATGATATGGCGGGGGTAATTCTTTGGACTATTTCCTTTTTGGAGGGCTAGTCAGATCCCCCAGAGACTCATCCAATCTTTTGCCTAAAGAGTATAAACCTGATACTGTCTGGAGTAGCAAAATGGGGGAAGAATTCTGGAGTTCTCAATAGTCAGTGTAAAATTTCATTTAATAACTCTTTTCCACTAATCTTTTATCAGAGTGCTCTTGCTTTTAATTTTTCCTGGTGTTCTGCAGTCCAGAGACCCTCTGTTTTACTCTGTCTCAAGTATGAATATCCAGTTTTTTGCTATAGTGGGAGATGGGCATTGCCTATCTGTATAAGATTGGGGAAAGGATATAAAATTCTAACTGCTTCTTTTAAAAAGAATTCTATGTAAAAAATACATTGTATTATGAGATATAGAAGTGGTCCTTGGCTTACAATTTTTTGACTTTGTGATGGTGGGAAAATGATATGCATTCAGTAGAAACCATACCTCAAATTTTGAATTTGATTTTTTTCTGTATTAGCAATAACCAGTACAGAACTCTCCTGGGATGCTGGGTGGCAGCAGCAAGCTGCAGCCATGATCGCCAGGTAAACAGCCGAGGCTAGACTCTACAGTCAATTCCATGAGATATTCAACACTTTATTTGTAAAATAGGCTTTGTGTGCCCAATTGTAGGCCAGTGTAAGTGTTCTGAGCATGTTTAAGGTAGCTGGGCGTAGTCATCATGATTGGTAGGTGAGGTATATTAAATGCATTTTTACTTAAAACAGTGTCAACTTACAATGGGTTTATTCGGAAGTCACACCATCTTAGGTTGAGGGGCATCTGTACATAGTAAAATGGTTACTATGGTGAAATAAATTAACATATTCATCAACTCACATAGTTACCCACCTCTCCCTCCATGAGCAACTATAATCTATTCACTTATTGAATACAGTACACTATGATTAACTCTTTTAACTGCTTCTAAATAGACTTTCAATCAATCCTGCTTTTAATCCTACCTTCAGTGCCACTCTGAAAGCTATCTGGTACTGCTGATTACTCAGCCCTTTGGAGTTCTGTGATGTAAATTGATTTACTTCTGGACTAAGGTTCTATCTTCTTGGGTCAACTAAGTCAAATACAATTCGTCCATCAGCTTTATACCTTCCAACAAATTTTGGTGGCTGTGGACTTTTCTGTTTTTTTCTTTTTTTGGACAGAGTCTTGCTCTGTCACCAGGCTGGAGTGCAATGGTGCAATCTCGGCTCACCACACCCTCTGCCTCCCAGGTTCAAACGATTCTCCCGCCTCAGCTTCCCAAGTAGCTTGGACTACAGGCATGTGCCACCACGCCCAGCTAATTATTTTTGTATTTTTAGTGGAGACAGTGTTGCACCATGTTGGCCAGGATGGTCTTGATCTCTTGACCTCATGATCCGACCACCTCGGCTCCCAAAGTGCTAGGATTACAGGTGTGAGCCATCGCATCCAGCCCGACTTTTCTGTTCTTCTTGTCCTTGTGAGTGAGTTTAGGCTCTTCTCTTTCCTGTCCTTCCCGTTGCCTCTGTAGTTTCAAAATTACAATATGGTATCAAAAGAACTCTATGAATATTACTTAAAATATGACTATTCATGGGTCCAATCTGACTTAAAATTTTTTTTAAATGTGGTTATTGAAAGCCATTTAATGTCTTTTTGTGAATCTTTTTTGTCCTTAGGATAATCCCATTGGGTATATGCAATCAAATTATTGAGTTTCAAAGTTACTTGAGGCCGGGTTCAGTTGGTCATGCCTGTAATCTCAGAACTTTGGGAGGCCGAGGTGGGCAGATCACTTGAGGTCAGGAGTTCAAGAACAGCTGCCAGCATGGGGAAACCCCGTCTCTACTAATATACAAAATTTAGCTGGGTGTGGTGGCACATGCCTGTAATCCTAACTACTCCAGAGGCTGAGGCAGGAGAATTGCTTGAACCTTGGAGGTGCAGGTTGCAGTGAGCTGAGATCATGCTGCTGCACTTCAGCCTGGGCAACAGAGTGAGACTCTGTGTCAAAAATGGTACATTTGAAAAAAAAAAACTTATTTGAAATAATTTCCCTCTGGTGATTAAGCTGTCAGGTTGATACATGGTTGGTTAGATTCCTTTACTTTTGATTTCTAGGGATTTTATTTTGATTTAATTTTGCTTTAAAATTATGTATGATTTTAAACTCAAAGCTATGAAAGAAAGTACACTTAGTGAAATCTAGCTTCTATTTCTGCGTCCTCTCCCTGTTTTCCCAGTTCCCCTCTTTGCAGCCATTCATTGTCTTTAAATAGAAATGGACTTATCCCTTGCTCTGCCACTCTTTGTTCCCTGACCCTGGTCTGTTTTCCTTTATAATGCTTGTTGCTACCTGACATTATTGTGTTCTTTCACTACTTGAATGTAAGCTTTGTGGGACCAGGGGCCTGAGATGTACCAAATCAGTGCATTTCTTAATTCCCATTTAGGGCCAGAGGGATATTTGTGATTTCTTTCCTGACTCCCCGCCCCCTCCTTTTTTTTTTTTTTTTGAGACCGAGTCTCACTCTTGTCCAGTTTGGAGAGCAATGCCGTGATCTCGGCTCACTGCAATCTCTGCTTCCCAGCTTCAAGTGATACTCCCACCTCAGCCTCCTGAGTAGCTGGGTTTACAGGCGTGTACCACCATGCCCAGGTAATTTTTGTATTTTTAGTAGAGACAGGGTTTCACTTATGTTGGCCAGGCTGCTTTCAAATTCCTGAGCTCAAGTGATCTGCCCACCCCGGCCTCTCAAAGTATTGGGATTACAGGCGTGAGCCACCGTGCCCAGCCTCTTTTTCTCTTTTTGAATATAGGTTAGCAGCATAGTTTATTTTATTTTTAAAGGCTTATATTTTTTGTTCAACACTGCTATTTGCCATCAACACGTATTATACTTTCACAGCTATTTAAAATCACAAAGGGCAATGTGATATAGTGGTTGTAACTGACAGTAAATGAAGTGCTCCTGAGTTCTGAGCTGCACTCTGCTCCTATATGCAGATGATGTAGAGGTTGATGAGGATGGCCTGTGTCATGTGTTACTAAATTCAAGAGGCCCCAGCTTCAATGACATCTATTTTTTTTTGAGAACAGAGTCTTGTTGTGTTGCCCAGGCAGGTCTCAAACTCCTGGGCTCAAGCTGTTCTCCCACCTCTGCCTCCCTAAATGATGAGATTCCAGGTGTGAGCCACCACACCTGGCCTTCCATGACATTTTGTTCAACAACCCATGCAAGACCTGAGAGAGTGTGATGCAGGAGGATGGGGTAATCTGACATTTTATTGAACTAGACTTTGTTATATGGTCACTTCTTCTATTATGTTATATATGTCCTATGCAGAATTTTGCTATACAGTTATGTGCAAAATGGTATTAAGGGTACAACTCTCACCTTTGTCATTGACACAGAAAAAGGAACCTGATAAAAACAGCTCAGTTTTTGCATGTTTAATGGTGAAGAAATGTGTAAACAGTGCAATAAATGTTGCATTTTATTTTGAAGAAGACCTCAAATTTGCTTATAGAAGTGGGCATCCAAAGAGTTGCAGCCTATGTCTTCAGCTAGGTGTAGCTTTCTGTGGTCATCTATTATTTCTTATAGATGAAATCATAACATAAGCAGATGGTAATTTTGCATTGCGCTGAAATTATTTCCTAATAATCATGTTGGAACAAATTGTGTTTTTTTAAGCAGGTGGTATAACAGGAACTGATTGTACTTTTCTCTCCTTTAGATGATATGCCAACGGGAACTGCTGGTAGACGTGCTTCAAATGAGTTTTTGGTGTGTGGAGGGTATGTATATTTACATGTATCTTATTGAAATATTTGTTATATTTTATTTTTGTGAGGAAGGTTATAGAACTTAGTGTTCTTGACTTGAGATTTATTTCGTTTTATAGCCCATTATTTATTTTCTTGAAATTTTATTTAGTTATTTTTTTCTTTGAGACAGAGTCTTGCTCTGTGGCCCAGGCTGGAGTGCATTGGTGCTCACTTCACTTACTGCAACCTCCGCCTCCTGGGTTCCAGTGATTCTCCCATCCCAGCCTTCTGAGGAGCTGGGATTATAGGCATGTGCCATGACACTCAGCTAATTTTTGTATTTTTAGTAGAGACAGAGTTTCACCATGTTGGCCAAGCTGGTCTTGAACCCTTGACCTCAGGTGATCTGCTCGTCTTGGCCTCCCAAAGTGCTAGGATTACAGGTGTGAGGCACCACGCCCAGCCTGAAATTTTAATTGTGATAAAAAAACACATAAAATCTACTATTTCAGCCATTTTCGTGTTTATAGCTCAGGTGGTCTGCCTGCCGCGGCCTCCCAAAGTACTGGGATTACAGCCATGAGCCATCATGCCCGGCCACAAGAGTTGTTTCTGTGTTGTCTATGACATTCCATTGGTCTGTATGTCTGTCTTGTGCCAGCACTATAACATATTGTTTTGACTGCTGTAGCAAAATAGGCTTTTAAATCAGGAAATGTGAGACCTACAACTTTGTCCCTCTTTTTCAAGGCTGTTTAGACTGTTCAGGGTCTCTTGAAATTCCATATAAATTTAAGGGTGAGTTTTTCTTTTTCTCCAAAAACATGCCATCGGGTTTTGTTAGGGATTGCATTGAACCTGTAGGTTACTTTGGGTGGTATTGACATCTTAACAACATAAAGTTTTTCAATCCATGAACATGGGATATCTTTACATTTATTTGTGTCTTCATCTTCTTCAATTAGTTATTTATATTTTTTTCAGGATACAGATCTTTCATCTCCTTGGCAAGTTTATATTTTATTCTCTCTTTTTTTTTAAGATAGGGTCTTGCTCTGCTGCCCATGCTGGCGTAATCATAGCTTACTGCAGCCTTGAGCTCCTGGACTCAAGCAGTCTTCCCACTCCAGCCTTGCCAGTAAATTAGCCTCAAGTGCACCATGCCCAGCTTTTTTTTTTTTTTTTTTTAAATAGTAGAGACAGGGTTCTCACTATGTTGCCTAGGCTGGTCTTGAACTCCTGGGCTCAAGCCCTTTTCTTGCTTTTGGCCTCCCAAATTGCTGAGATTACGGGCATGAGCCCCTGCATCTGGCCCTGATACATTTTTCTTTTTGATGCTATTGTAAATGTGATTGTTTTCTTAATTTCCTTATAGGAGATAAACAGTTGTTCATTGTTAGGATATAGAAGCACAGCTGATTTCCTATGTGTCAATTTTGTATCCTGCAGCTTTGCTGAATTTGTCAAGTAGTTTTAGTTTTTGTATGCATGTGTGAAATCTTTAGAGTTTTCTACTTAGAAGACCATGTCATCTGTGAACAGAGATAATTTTACTTCTTCCTTCCCGAATTGGATGCCTTTTCTTTCTTTTTCTTGTATAATTGCTCTGGCAAGGACTTCCAGTACTGTGTTGAACAAAAGTGCCAGTTGTGGTGACTCATGCCTGTAATCCCAGCACTTTGGGAGGCTGAGGTGGGCAGATCATTTGAGGCCAGGAGTTTGAGACCAACCTGGCAAACATGGCGAAACCCTATCTCTACTAAAAATACAACAAATTAGCCGGGCATGGTGGTGCATGCCTGTAGTCCCAGCTACTCAAGAGGCTGAGGTGGGAGAATTGGTTGAACCAGGGAGGCAGAGGTTGCAGTGAGCCAAGATTGCACCACTGCACTTCCAGCCTGGGCAAGACCCTGTCTCAGATAAACAGACAGGCAGGCAGGCAGGCAGGCAGGCAGGCAGACAGACAGACAGACAGACAGACAGACAGACAGATAAATCACAACTACTATTAAGTTGTTTGGCCTGAACTAATTAATAAACAGAACTGCTAGTTATTTCTTTCTATTAAGCCTGTAGGCACTAAAGAAATTGCCAAACACAGCCAGGAGTAGTGGCTCGCACCTGTAATTCCTGCACTTTGGGAGGTTGAGACAGGCAGACTGCCTGAGTGCAGGAGTTCAAGACTAGCCTGGGCAACACAGCAAAACCCTGTCTCTACTAAATAAAAAATTAGACAGGCATAGTGACGTGCATCTATAACCTTAGCTGCTTGGAGGCTGAGGCATGAAAATCGCTTGAGCCTGGGAGGCAGAGGTGGCAGTGAGCCAAGATCATGCCACTTCACTCCAACCTGGGTGATAGAGTGAGACCCTGTCTCAAAAAAAAAAAAAAAAAAAAAAAAATTACTGCACACTCAAAGAACTTCTAGCTTAATCTGTTTTAGTAGTAAACTAACACAACACAGTTCCAAAATTCCTAGTCCAAATTTGGATTTTGTAAATGGCATTTTGTTTTTCCTATAGACAAGTGTTTAATTATCTTTTAACACTGCCAAGCAGTGCTTTTCTGAAATAGTAGACTACATTTGTGTCCAGTACTGCCAGAGCACTGTGGCCAAAAACTTCAGGTCTTAAGACTTTCAAAGGTTTTAGTTAAAATTATATAGCACATATATATATCTATTTCCTTCAATATAGGTTCACCAACGAATGCTACAAGTAAAATTCTTACACTGGGAGAAGTGGCTTATGCCTATAATCCCAGCACTTTGGAAGGCTGTGGCGGGCAGATCACTTGAGGCCAGGAGTTTGAGACCAGCCTGGCCAACATGGTGAAACCTTATCTCTACTAAAAGAAATATAAAAATTAGCTGGGCATGGTGGTGCACACCTATAATCCCAGCAAGCCAGGAGGCTGAGGCAGGAGAATTGCTTGAACCCAGGAGGCAGAGGTTGCAGCGATCCGAGTTTGTGACACTGTACTCCACCCTGAGTGACAGATCGAGACTCTGTCTAAAAAAAGAAAAAAATCCATGTCTTGAATTATATTTTCCTGATATTATAAGATCGAAACTAGGTCTTTCAAGAAAATTTCTGAACTCTAAATATAATTCATTCATTTCAATACAACAAAATATTTCAAAGTTATTTCAATAAAAGTGAGGTTCTAAAGGAAAGAAGTAAATATATCACTATTAAAATTACAGAGATTCTCATATGAGATATAGCCATTGTGATATGGAGATACAGAATCTTCATGATTTCATGAGAAGTAAGTCTTGCAGTTGCATCAAACATTTTGATCTTGCACCCAGCATAATTTTTTTTTTTTTTGGAGACAGAGTCTCGCTCTGATGCCAGGTGCCAGGCTGGAGTGCAGTGGCGGGATCTCGACTCACTGCAGCCTCCGCCTCCTGGGTTCAAGCAATTCTCCTGTCTCAGCCTCCCAAGTAGCTGGGACTACAGGCCCGCACCACCATGCCCAGCTAATTCTGTATTTTTTAGTAGTGATGGGGTTTCACCATGTTGGCCAGGATGGTCTCGATCTCTTGACCTCGTGATCTGCCCGCCTCGGCCCCCCAAAGTGCTGGGATTACAGGTGTGAGCCACTGCGCCTGGCCACACAACATAACTCTTAACATTCTTTTTATATTCCTGTTTTCATTGCACTTACTATCTTGTGGTAGAATGCTTTTTTTTTTTTCCCCCCAAAATACTTACTACCTCTCCCTGGACCCATTTCTACACTCTATGTGGTGTACTCTCCTCTCTGCCACAAACCCCTGGGAAGCAAGTTGGAAGAGCAGCTCCCATGTGGGACATGCTGTTCTCAAAGCAGTAGGTAAGAGAGTGATGTCAGAAAAGAAGCTTTCAGAGCCTTATGTAGTTCTGCTTTCACTCTTATTTCCTCTCCTTTGAGAATGGCATGTCCCAAATGGAGCTGCTCTTTCAACCCAAAAACCAGAAAGATGAAAACATACGAAGCACGGTCACAGGTGATCCACAGCCAGTAGCAACAGGAGTAAGAACAGTACCCTTTTTGTAAGCTAGTGAAGTTTTGGGTTTGTTACCACAGCATTAACTTAGCAAAAGCTGAATAATACTATCTCTTTGTAGATATCTTTGGTACCAAGACCAAAAAGCAAAAATAAAAACACTAGAGAAAGCCTGTGCTCATATCTCTCCTAAGTTTTCCTTCCTTCCTTCACCACTGACACCTCAGCTTACCTTTCTAACTGTTCCTAGTTGAGTGAAAAAAAATTTTTTTTGAAAACTAAAACATATGTGATTAATGCCACTTATATAAAAAATACTGTGCTACTTATGGACTATATACACACACATATATACATGTGTGTATAGATTTGGTTTCAATTGACCTTATGATAGTTTCTCTTAAAAACTGTTAAAAGACAAAGTATTAAGATTTAACAGAGTTGAGAGATAAGTGCACAGGCAATCATATCATTCTTCATATTTTACTTTTCTTCATACTTTGTTTAAAATATCTCATGTTAAAGCTAGGTGTAGTGGCACGAGCCTGTAGTCCCAGCTACTCGGGAGGCTAGGGCAGGAGGATTGCTTAAGCCCAGGAGTTCGGTGTTGTAGTGTGCTATTACTGTGTCTGTGAATAGCCACTGCACTTCAGCTTAGGCAACACAGCAAGACTGTCTTTCATGCATGCATTCATTCATAAATAAGTGAAAAGATTTATAAGAGAATCCTATGAACAATGGTGTACCAGCAAACTGGCCAACTAAATTGGCCAATTTATTCAGAAGAAATAAATAAATCCCTAGAAACCCACATGTATCTAGATTGAATCATAAAGAAACAGAAAATCTGAAGAGACCTGTAACTAGAAAGGAGACAACATCAGTAATAATCCAAACCTCCCAACAAAGCAGAGCCCAGGACGACTGTGTGATTGGTGGATTCTATCAAACATTTAAAGAATTAACACCAGTTCTTCTCAAGCTCTTCCAAAAAACTGAAGAGAAGAAAACATTTCCAAACTTATTTTATGAAGCCAGCATTACTGTGATACCAAAGCCAGACAAAGACAAAGAAAACTACAGGCTAATATCCCTGATAAACAGAGAGACAAAAATCCTCAACAAAATACTGGCAAATAAAATTCAATACTACATTAAATGGGTCATACTTCATGACCAAGGAGGATTTATCCCTGGTATACAAGGATGGTTCAACAAATGAAAATCACTCAGTGTGATATTATACACCACATTAACAAAACTCATACAGTTATCTAACTTACTGCAGAAAAGGCATTTGCTAAAATGTAACACCCTTTATGATAGAAATAACAAACTAAAGATAGAAGAAAACTACCTCAATATAATAAAGTCTTATATGAAAAGGCCACAGCTGTCATCATTTTCAATGGTAAATGACTGAAAGCCCTTCCTCTAAGATCAGGAATCCACTTTTAGGCACCCCTTGAGTAGCAGTGGTACCTTGGGGTCCATCAGTGCACAGTTTGGGAACCATGGGGATAAGCAAATCTTGTTCAAACTTGTTAGTTTTCTTTCTTTGAGGATAAGGGAATTCAAATATCTGTTACTTGTGCACCCAGGCAAAAAGTAGGCACAGGGATGGGAGTTATGATATCAGAATTCTGAAGACAGGTTGTTGCCAGGCATTGATGGAGGCCAGCTGCATACACAGCCAGGTGCATTGGAGTCAGCCATCTGAGTAGATTTCTACCTTTCTCTTTGCTTCCCTTTACGTGCAGTAACCCCCTTCTTACTGAAACCTTGCAAGCTGTGTGCCTGCGTGCCAGACTAGGCCTTTCTCTGTTGCTGCTTTGGCCTCTGGGTAATTAGCAGGTTATCTCCACCTGGCTCCCTATCACTTACACAGCCCCATGAGCATGAGCTCACAGCTATGGCTTAGCATTAGTCTGCCAGATTGAGTTTCACAGGAGCTCTTATAAGCATAGATCCTTCCTTCTTCTCTCCCTCTGTCCCTTGGCATTGCTTCTAGCTGAACCCTTGCTTTCCTGATTACTTTTTAACCTTTCAGGTTTTACTCATGGACTCTTCTAAAACAAAGAGGCAACTGGGGATCTCCTGGTGTAAAGATTGTGAATTTGAAGAAGTTGTCATGCTATCACCTAGTCTTCATTTGTCCTTTTGCATTTGTGCCTTCCTCTCAGCATTTACAGGAGTAGATAGAATAACATTGTGATTGACTGTGTGGCTAGGCTGCCTCATCTTCCACATATTTCTCAAAGATGACGGTCCACACAGAACGTTGTGAATTGTAGGTCCTATTGGAGGTGAGGAAAGATGTGCTGCAGACTCAGGACATACATAGACTTTCCCTCTTTTTACCTTGGGCTCAGGGAGCTGAGTAATGGTTAAATATTGGTGTTAATAATATTAAGTTGTACAGGAAAATGACTTCAGTTGTCTTAGCTAGCTGGAGATCTGGAATTTGTCCAGGGAAGACTTTCTAGACTCTGAGCAAGTCTACTTGCAGGTCCTATCCAGAGACTGAGATAACATTTACAGAACACAGTCCATGGCTGTTCATGTCCTCATGCTGGTAGAGGGAGGAACCAGAGGTGTTAAGGAAGCCAGCGGAGATTACATAATCTGAGAGAGGTGTTTAGAATTATGAAGTTGCTAAGTTTACTTCTTTGGATACTTTTATTTAGCTTCTTCCCTTTGGAGATTAGCCAGTACAGGAAAAATTTTAGAACTTGGCAATGTGTATGTTTAAAAAAATTCCCTGATGTACTTCAGCAGGGAATGAATGCTTCAGCAATTCTGTTTACTTGCTGAATTGAAACAAAAGAAAAATGGCATTTATTCATTCACATTCTGATATTTGATGGTTGTGTTGGTTATTCTGTTGCTAAGGAATTTGGGTTGTCAGACTTGTGAGTGCACGTGCTTCCAGGCACCAGCGCTGGTTAGTGAAGTACTGTTAAGCTATTTTAGCATTTTGAGTGGTAGAGGGTTTGTTTTTGTTTTTTGGGGTTTTGATTGTTTGTTTTTAGGATGTAGATGAACTGAAGAATCAGCTGTATAGATACTAAAAACATATGTTATTGTATTTAAAGATACTAAGTGGAAATACCTACATTAAAATGTATAGAGAGAGCTCATAGCAGCACACATGATAAATGGTGTATCATGAGGAATTACACTTGGCTATAAACCACAAGGTCCTAACTGTAGTGTGGTTGAAAGGGTTTTTCTGGCATGAAGAAAAGTCATGATAAACAGTGTTTCCTTGGTTTCTGTGGCCCAAGGAAGTTATGTGTCTTCAGTTCTTTTGGCCATTTCTTTGTGGTTCAAAGGTATTTTCTGAAGCTGCAGCAAGCATACTCACATTTTGAGCAGGAAGAATGAATAGAAGACATCTTTCGGCTTATATCTCACTGATCAAGAAAGATATACAGCTATCATTGGCTGTAAGGGAGTCTGGGATATGCCACAATTAACTGGGCATATTATTACCACTAAATAAAATTTAAGTTCTTTTTTTAGTAAGACATAAAGACTGAATGGATATTTGGAAAGCAGCTAACATCTCTACTACGGAAGTGTTTTATATTTCTTTTTACTTTGAAATTAGTCATCTCTCTTAGGGCCCAGTGTTTCCTCTGATGGGTTTTAGGATATGTTGTAAATTGAATTGAAAGTGATTTAAGGATATTCTATTTCTGAATTTATGAAAAGTGAGGAAAGAGGCTATTGAAGCAACCAAAGACTACAAAATGTGGACATCAGATGAGTCACATGCTTTGAGAGTTTGCACAATGTGTTCTCTTCATAAAGTCAGAGCTCTTTGGGATTGCTTACAGCATTCATGACTTTTGTAAACATTCCAGTCATCTTTGCCGTTGAACTTCCTGTTCTTTTACCCAGCATATTTTCCTGAATATTTTTTCTTTCACATAGTAATGAATAGCAGAATGTGAGTAGATGAAACAGTTTTGCTGACCCGTGGACTTTTCCTGTTGTTGTAAAGAACTTTTTTCCAGGTTATTGTAATTCTTAGTCCTCAATATGCATATGAATGAATGCCAGGAGTTTTTTAGATAATAAATGTGATTATTTTTGGCTTTGTATATATTTTTAACAAGATCATTTCTTATTAAGGTAGTGGAGTGATCATTTGGCTCTTTCTAGAATTTTCTCTAAATATAACTAATGGGTCAAATGAAACAAAAACAGTCCTACCATTGTTTCTTTGCTTTTTCAATACATTATGATTGCAGGCAGTGTCCGCCTACTGTGTCACCTCACAGCGAAACAGTACCAATTCCAGTTCCTACTCAAATAAGGAATTATCAACGCATAGAGCAGAATCTTACATCTACTGCCAGCTCAGGCACAAATGTACATGGTTCTCCAAGGTAAGTTAGTAGCTCCTTTCTTTCTTAATTCTTTTTCTTATCTTTAAAAAAAAAAAGTAACCCTAGCACTTTGGGAGGCTAAAGTGGGTGGATCATGAGGTCAGGAGTTCGAGACCATCCTGGCTAACACAGTGAAACCCCGTCTCTACTAAAAATACAAAAAAATTAGCCGGATGTGGTGGCATGTGCCTGTAGTCCCAGCTACTCGGGAGGCTGAGGCAGGAGAATTGCTTGAACCCTGGAGGTGGAGGTTGCAGTGCGCTGAGATCGTGCCATTGCACTCCATCCTGGGTGACAGAGCAAGAAAAGATTATTATAATAAAAAAAATATTCTTAGTGGAAAATCTGTTACTTTCCATGGCACACTTAGCCTCTTACATGTGTGTATAACGGAAATGCACAAAATTGAATAATAAAAAAGTTTTATAGTTGCTTAATTTAAGTGATATTTAAGCTTAGCTTGGTAATATATATATGTATATATCTTATATGTTAAGTATATATGTGTATAGATATATGTACACTTAAGTAATTACTTTTAAGAACTGAAGAAGCACTTAAATAAAATCTCACCAGTTGTAGCAGATTATTGACATATTGTTTACTTTTTCCTCATCCTGAGACCTTACTAAGATCGTATTAAAGGAATAACAAAGGTACACGTCCTGGCTGGGTGTGGTAGCTCACGCCTGTAATCCCAGCACTTTGGGAGACCAGGGCGGGTGGATCACCAGGTAAAGAGATTGAGACCATCCTGGCCAACCTGATGAAACCAAACCTCTACTAAAAATACAAAAATTAGCTGGGCGTGGTGGTGCATGCCTGTAGTCCCAGCTATTCGGGAGGCTGAGGCAGGAGAATTCCTTGTACCCGGGAGGCGGAGGTTGCAGTGAGCTGAGATCTCAAAAAAAAAAAAAAAAGTACAAGTCCACAAAGACAAGTGAAATAAGAATAGATTATTCTTTTTTTTTTTTTTCTTTTTTCCTTTTTTCTGTGCTTTAGAGATGGGGTCTCGCTACATTGACCAAGCTGGTCTTGAACTCCTGGCCTCAAGTGATCCATCTCAGCCTTCCAAAGTACTGGGATTACAGATGTGAGCCATCATGCCCAGCCAAGCATAGCTTATTCTTATTCTATCCAGTGAGAGAGAGAGCTCAGTTAATTTCTGAAAAACAGAAGGGGATAGAAGAATGGTACTTAATTTAGCATGGCAGAAGTAAGTGTGCATATAATCAGGGATTCTGACAAAATGAGAATCACTGAGCCCCACAGTACCCTCAGAGAGACTGAAATCTCAGAGAACTCACTAGAGTAGAGGGAGAAAATAGCACTTTGACTTCTGGTAACTAATTCTACATATATGTATAGTCATAGACATACTCCACATATACAGGCCTTTCCTATGAAGGAATGAATGAAATTGCATTTACACAGAGTTGTTAACTGTTAGAATACCAAAGGATGAAAAATAAGCCAAGTGCCCACCAGTAGTGAACTAATTTATTATGATGTATCTCTGATAATGGAATACTACACATCTTCCATTCCACAAAGAGTGAAGGAGCTCCCTCTGTACCAAGGTGGAAAGATTTCCAAGTTATATTATAAAATGAAAAAAGTAAAGTGATTAACAGTATATTATGTAGTGGTTCTCAAAATACAGTCTGTGGATCATTTCAGAGGGTCCATGAGGTCAAAACTATTTTCATAATAAGAATTAGGACATTATTTGCTTTTTTCATTGCATTGATGTGTAACTGGTAGTACAAAAAGCAAAGATGGACAAAGCTATTGGTACCTTTGCTTGAATCAGGGTGGTGGTACCCAAACTGTGCTATTAGTCTTTGTGTTCTTCTCCACCACACACTTGTGGTACAAAGGAATGTCCTTAATGAGACAGTAAAAATTATTATTTTTCCTTGAAAATCTCAATCCTTGAATGGAATATAAACGTAAGCCACTTTTGCTGGGTATTAGAGTAGTTGTTATCTTAGGAAAAGTACTTGTATGACTGTTCTAGTTGCAAGTTGAACTAGCTGCTTTGTCATAAACTACCCTTTTTACTTTAAAAAATGGCTGACAAATGGGTTATTGGATATCAAGCAGCCATTTTGTTAAAAATCATAAGTCTTTCCACTTTGATGAAAACAAGTGATGACAAATGTCAATGTATAAAATGAGCTTTTAAGCAAAAATTATAATGTTGGAAAAATTCAGTGGGGAATATAAGTTTGACAGCTTCTAGTATACCTTGACAGGTGCTTCTTTTAAAATTGAGGGTGATCCTCAGGTAGGGTGTCTGACAGGAGAGAAAAAAATTGAGGGTGATGTTTTGATATGATTGTGACTGTTTGATATTGCTTAATGTGTCAGCATTGGAATATCTGCATAACTCAGGGAACCAATGTTTTCCAAATTGCTAAGTAGTTTTAAAAAATCATGTACAGGTAAAAGTCTCATTCAAAGTGCAAGATTCTTTGCAGAAGAATGGAGTCTGACATAATGGAGCATGAGTTCATTGATCTGGTTTCAGATCCACATTGCAACCAACCTTTTAGAAATGACCGCTTGCTGCGTTTTGGTGTAGTATCAAAGAAGTGTGTTACAGTTAACCTGAAAAGGCTACCAAAATATCCCTTTCTTTCACAGTTACACATATGTGGAAGGCTGGATCCTCTTCATATACTTCACTCAAAATAACGTATCTTACAACAAATTGAATGCAGAAGCAATTATGAGAACCCAAATGTCTTCTGTGAGCCATTAGAGATTTATAAATATGTAAAATAATGCCTTGCTTCTCACTAATTTATTTTGCTTTGGAAAATATGCTTATTTTTCATAATCTTATATTGTGTGGAATAAGCTTATTAATGAGTTAATAATTCTTAAAATTTCTCAGCTTAATTTCAAATACAGTAAATATCAATAGAAATAAGTTACATAAACCGAGCTCTCTGGGGCTTTCAGTAATTTTTAAGAGTGTAAAGGGGACCTAAGACCAAAAAGATCCAAAATGATTGGTATGCAATATATCACCTTTGGTGTTAAAACGTGGTGAGAATAAGAGTATATATTTAGCTTGTTTTGTTTATGCATTAAGGAACTCTGGGAGGATACACTAGAAACTAAGAGTCATGGTAACCTTTTGAATAGAATTGGGGAAGTGTTGGGAATTAGGCAGATAGAATAGAAAAATGAGAGGGATACCTCACTCTAATTTTATGCATCTTATAATTGTTTCATGTGACTGTATTACATATTTTTTGAAAACTACTCTATGGTATATTGTTAGGAAGTTTCAGAAAATGCATGACTAAAGAGAGAGTTCTAGAACCTTTCATAAAAGGAATAATTTACTTTTCAGATCTGCAGTGGTACGAAGGTCCAACACCAGCCCCATGGGCTTCCTCAGGCTGGGATCATGCTCCCCGGTGCCAGCAGACACAGCACAGACAGTTGGACGAAGACTCTCCACTGGATCTTCTAGGCCTTACTCACCTTCCCCTTTGGGTAAGGAGAGTTTAGAAACAGTTTTCAACCTTTTTTTCACTGTAATAAATCTGACAGGAGACATTCTCTTTAGGAACTTTGGCTCATGATGGCAGTGATTCTCAGCTGGTTAAAGGCTGTACCCCATCCCTCCGTTTTTACCCCAATCTCAGCTCCCTCTTTTCTTTTATTTTTGTCTTTTTCTTTCTTTATTTGAGACAAAGTCTCATTCTGTCGCCTAGACTGTAGTGCAGGGCCATGATCTCGGCTTGCTGCAGCCTCTCCCTCCCAGGTTCAAAGGATCTTTCCATCTCAGCCTCCCAAGTAGCTGGAACTGCAGATGCATGCCACCACACCCAGCTAATTTTTAAAATTTTTATGGAGACAAAGTTTCACTATGTTGCTTAGGCTGGGGTTGAGCTCCTGGGCTCAAGCAATCCACTTGCCTTGGCCTTCCAAAGTGCTGGGATTATAGGCCTGAGCCACTGCGCCCAGCCCCAACTTCTTTTTGAGAGTCTCTGTATAAATGTTAGGATCTCTACTGGAAATGCAATAATATAGGTGTATCTTATGTATAAAAAGCATCTCCTTTGGAATTAGGCTCTAAATGCAAAGCCAGAAATCCTTGGCTAAAGTGTAACATGCCTTTTCTACTTAACACTCATACTTGTAAGGATTACTGTATAGCAGCTCTGGGTCACAATTACCAGAAACCTTCTAGTCCCGAGAGGCATGTGGTGGCAGCTTCATTACAGATCTTCTCACTTCCCCTGGTACTGTAATAAGAATGCTGATACAAATAAAACACCAGCAACAACAAAAACGCTACCTAAAGGAAAAACAAACCATGTACCATATCTTCAGTGAAACCAAGAGACAAAAATAAAAGCTCAAACTCCAGAAATACATGTAAGAGAACCAAAGCCACTGAGACTGCAGCAGCTGTGTGAGAGGCAGCATTGAGGTGATGGGAAAGAACAGGTGGTGCACACAGGGCCTGGGGGTGGCAGATCTCAAAACTGCAAAAAAATAGCTTACAGGAGAGGGCCCCACCTTCAGTCAGAGCTGCTAAAGTAAGACTTAAGATGGAACAGGAAGTAATCTCCAGAGACAGAAAGAGAAGGGCTTTCCTCAGGAGCCCTATTTAAAATGAGACAAAACACACAATGATAGTGTTAAAAGAAGAAAAAAGTTTAAATTGCCACATTACCCGTTGTTACAGTTTCAGAGCTGTTTTTAGATGAAAAATCTTTGAATAAAATTTTGGCCCTTTCTCACCCCAGCAGCAGCCCCTGAGGTACTTCAAGGTCTCCAAAAACAAAGTCCAAATCTCATCCTTGCACGCAAGGATAAAGCCCTTCCTAAGGATCTGATCTCTGCCCGCTGCCTGATCCCTTGGAATGAGTCCTCTTGATACAGACATACATATGTTTCTCATCTGCTTAAACTCCTTGAAGGCCGGGCGTGGTGGCTGATGCCTATAATCCCAGCACTTTGGGAGGCCGAGGCGGGTGGATCATGAGGTCAGGAGTTCGAGACCAGCCTGGCCAAGATGGTGAAACCTGTCTCTTTTTAAAAATAAAAATTAAAAAAAAAATTAAAAAATTAAACTCCCTGAAGTCTTCCTCAACTCCCTCTCTCTCTTAGTTTTGGTTCTTAGAGAAATGGATCCATAGAACATACTAGATATGCAAGAGAGTAACTTGGGGAAACTCCTGTGAAGGATGAAGGGGAGGAGCAGGAGAAAGTGGGGAGGGGCTCAGAAAAAGACATAGGCCCAACACCTGGAAAAGGAGGGCAGGAAAGAGGAAGAACTGGCCAGGAAGAGTCTCAGACTGTGGTGTCGTTCTAAGAAGGTTTCAGCCAGACTGAAGGAGTAGTGCCAAGCACTGGGTTGTCTTCTTAGAGGAATTCCCTGACCCGCTTCAACAAGCCTGAATGAGTGCCCCACCATATGCAGTCATTGGCTGGTTGCAGCCCTGGGGGAAGCCTGGTCTTGGCACCAGTGTGGGAGATCCAGAGGGACTGCAGCTGGGGTTGTCAGTTAGCTGTGCCCTGCAGCTCCACAAGCCTGGACACTTTGTACAAACTCTTTGTATTTGTCTGTCTTGTGGTCATACCTCTTAGGAGCATTGAATTTGTTTATGTGGCTCCCCCCCATTGTTCTTGTTTCAAGGCAGATTATGTGATACTTTTTATATTAGTGTGCAGCACCCAGCAGATTGGTCATCCAGTAAATGTTAGTCGAACTAAATTTTTTTTTTTTTTTAGTTGGTACCATTCCTGAGCAGTTTAGTCAGTGCTGCTGTGGACATCCTCAGGGCCATGACTCCAGGAGTAGAAACTCCTCAGGTAGGAGAATGTATTTGATATATTAACAATTCGAATTGTATTATAAATGGATTTGAGTTGTGTTTTTCTAGCCTTTTCAAAGAACAGAATTGATACGAAGTATCTCCTCTGCTATCCTGATTTTTAGAATCTTGGTCTAATGTGGTTTAACATGTCATATAGCTAATCTAATATCTCCTTTTGGATATGAGATTGCTTAATGAAAGTAAGTCTTAGGAATTAAATAAGCTAAGTTTTCACATAGATAATGAAAATTATTTATCTATGAAAAGAAATTTTATTACTTTAATACTGTTTATTAATACCATTTTTGGTAAGAGCCATGAGTCAGCATCAGATAAAATAATATAAATTTTAAAAAATTATATGATATGTATATGCCTGAAAAGATATGTGTAAGTCACGATTTTATAAGTCAAATTCTATTGTATGGATATTCGAGGAGTTGGTGAGTTAAAGGACTCTTGTGTTACTTAGAAGAGTTTCATTCTTTAATGAAGCGTAAATAATTTTCTTCAGACCATAAGATTTTAACAAATTTATTTTTACAAAGGGCAGAAGAATTAAATATCAGGTTTGGAATGAGATGAAGCCAGTAGTGGTCAATAGCAAAGCTTCTGTTGGTTTCTGTTTTTAGAAGAATGATGGTTAGGTCACTAAGAATATTTGCATGCCTTTAATGTTTTTCTTGATAGTTTGGCTTCTAAGAAACTCTAGAGAGTGTATAATTGGAGTCAAGGATTAGTGGACCTTGGGTTGGCAACAACAATGTTTGTAGTGGGGAAAAGGGGACCTTATCTCCTAAGCTCTTGATTTGGTGTCCCCTGAAGAGGCAAGGATATCTGTGAGCAAGTGTTGTCTTTGTGAGAATATGGATGCTCTAGGTTTTAAGTGTGTAATTTAACAGACAGAAGTACAGAGAATCCACATGCTTGTTATTTTTACACAAAGTAAAATCTAGGAAAGGTCTATTATCTTATGATCTCCTTTCCTACACATTTTATATATATATATATATATATATATATGTATTTTTTTTTTGTATAAGGAGTTATTTCGGAGTAGATTGAAGTTTCTTTTAGTTGCTATGTGAGAAAAGAGAATAATTATATTTATTTACCGAAGTATGTATTATAGAGTAAAAATCATTCTGTTCAATGGAGGTTTTTGTTGTATTCATTAATTTTATTAATGATATTGTTCTCTTTGGCGCTAACCAGACCTTGTGTTAATCTGAGTTATTTGATAGCTACTGATTAAAAACAGCCAATAACCCATAATCATTAAATTCTGTCTCCTGAGAATATGAACGATGGACTTGTTTTGCAAAGGATGACAGAAAAATAGTCTCTTACCAAGTAAATAACTTTTAGAATATCTTATGAAAAATAAGATATTTATCAGAATTCTCATTTAAAAAATTGTCTTCTTAATTTTTAAGTTTTTGCACTGCACTTCTTCACTTTGGGTTAATGTTACATTTGTTTTCTTGTTAGGTTCTCCAGTGCCACAAGCTCAGTCACCACAGTCTCTCTTATTGGGTGCTAGACTGCAGAGCGCCCCCACTCTCACTGACATCTATCAGAACAAGCAGAAGCTCAGAAAACAGCACTCTGACCCGGTGTGCCCATCCCATGCTGGGGCTGGATACAGCTACTCACCTCAGCCCAGTCGGCCTGGCAGCCTTGGAACTTCTCCCACCAAGCACATGGGGTCCTCTCCACGGAGTTCTGACTGGTTCTTTAAAACTCCTTTGCCAACAATCATTGGTTCTCCTACTAAGGTGTGTTTATTAAACGCTTTTGTAGGTCAGGAACTGGTATAGTATTTATGGTAAGGATTCATGATAAGAATAGCTATAATTTATTTTATTTTATTTTATTTTATTTTATTTATTTATTTATTTTTTGAGACGGAGTTTCCCTCTTGTTACCCAGGCTGGAGTGCAATGGCGCGATCTCGGCTCACCGCAACCTCCGCCTCCCGGGTTCAGGCAATTCTCCTGCCCCACTGCCCCAGCCTCCTGAGTCGCTGGGATTACAGGCACGCGCCACCATGCCCAGCTAATTTTTTGTATTTTTAGTAGAGACGGGGTTTCACCATGTTGACCAGGATGGTCTCGATCTCTTGACCTCGTGATCCACCCGCCTCGGCCTCCCACAGTGCTGGGATTACAGGCTTGAGCCACCGCACCCGGCCTATTTTATTTTATTTTTTGAGACAGAGTTTTGCTCTGTCCTCCAGGCTGGAGAGCAGTGGCACAATCTCAGCTCACTACAACCCCACCTCCCAGGTTCAAATGATTCTGGTACCTCAGCCTCCTTAATAGCTGGGATTACAGGCATGTACCACCATGCCCCGCTAATTTTTTTTGTATTTTTAGTAGAGACAGGATTTCACCATGTTGGCCAGGCTGGTCTTGAACTCCTGGCCTTGAGTGATCCACCTGCCTCAACCTCCCAAAATGCTGGGATTACAGGTGTGAGCCACCACGCCCGCCCAAGAATAGCTGTAATTTAATGACCACTTCCCTGGCACACTTATGTGTGCCAAAGCATACTTGCAGAATGCTTTTTGTGTATGATCCCATTTGACCCTGAAAAAGGAAATTGAGGCTTAGAGAGTTTAAATGAACTGTACAAGGTCATACAAGCAGCAAGCAGGGCTGCCAGTGTTTGAATCCAGGTTTGATTGACTCCAGAGTCTATACTCCTGACTACTGGGTCACACAAGCCTGCCAGTACTGAATAGCTCATGCATCATATTAACCAGCTTACATATATATATGTCTCTTTAGACCACAGCTCCTTTCAAAATCCCTAAAACACAAGCATCTTCCAACCTGTTAGCCCTGGTTACTCATCATGGGCCTGCAGAAGAACAATCCAAAGATGGGAATGAGCCACGGGAATGTGCCCATTGCCTTTCAGTGCAAGGAAGTGAGAGGCAGCGTGCCGAGCAGCAGAGCAAGGCAGTGTTTGGCAGGTAAAATACTGTTTCCATTCTAGCCTTAAACATGAAAACTGTAATAGTGAAACAGATATATAAGACTACATTAGAGTAGTGGCTGAGTCATGCCATATCATTTTTAATATTTATTGTGTACATTTAGAATCTCGGAAAACCACAGATGCTTCCTGTAACTGTGTAATACTTAGTTCTTCCTGAACTTCTTGAATATTCTATTTCTGTCCTTTATTTTTATTATTGAAATTTAGTCTCTATTCTGAATTGTTTGCTATCTATTTATTGCTTCCTCATTCTCTGACTTCCTAGTAACCCTTCTAGTTTTAAAAAGTATTCCAGGAAAGAGATCCAAGATGGCTGATCACTAGCAGCTCGGGATTGCAGCTCCCACTGAAAGAGCAGAGAACGAGAGGACACCACACTTGCAAATCAATTTTTGTTGCTCACACACCAGGAGATTCCCAGCGGAGGAGCCCCACGTGTCGCCAGCGTGACTCTTGAGGCCGGTGAGGCGGTTTTGCCGCTGCCTTGGTGTGGCGGTTCTTGGTGCAGAGTCA
>NW_016107853.1:211357-213736 GCF_001604975.1 Cebus imitator
TTCTTTTTCTTCCTTTCTAAAAAAAAAAAATAATAAAAAGTATTCCAGCTGAGGAACGAAAAAAAAAAGTACTTTTCCTTTATTAAAAACATAACCGTTCTTTTTAGATCTGTCAGTACTGGAAAGTTATCAGATCAACAAGGAAAGACTCCTATAGGCGGACACCAGGGCAGCACGGACAGTTTAAATACAGAACGACCAATGGATACAGGTAAGAAAAATGTTTCTTTTTAGGCAGGTAATTTGCTAGCATATGCATTAGTTTCTTACTGCTGTTGTAACAAATCACCACATGCTTGGTGGCATCAAACAACACAAATGTATTATTTTACAGTTCTGGACGTCATGTCTGTCCTCTCAACTTCCTTCTTAGTAGCCCATTCAAAGCAGGGGCTTATTCAGTATCTTGATGAGCAGCAGCCTATGAGTTGTTAATAGAAGGACTTTTGACCAAGATTTTTTTTTTGTTATCAGTAGGATAATACTGGTTAAAATTAGCCTAAACCTACATGTACTCCTGTGCATTTACTTTATAGTAACTGGATTTTATAAAGACCCAAAGGTCACTGAGACCCCTGAACCTTTCAGAGTTGTTCCAGAGACTATATGTTCATAACCACCCATAGCTAGATTTCTTGAACTGTGGGTTAAAAAACAAAATGCAGATTCTAGACTCTAATTCCATATTCTAGACTTGCTTCCTTAAATTTTCTGGGGGTTGTTTTTAGGAATCAATATGTGCAATATGCTCCCAGATGATTATTGTGGGCACTCAAATTTGAGAATCACTGTTGTAATCTTTGTTTTTTTTTTTTTTTCCTCTATGATTTTTTAATTCTCCCCATGAGCATCCAAAGGAGGAAATATCTGAGCCAGCATCATGGTTTCTAATCCAAAGAGAATGCAATAGGATTTAATATTTCACTGTGCTCTCTTCTTCCCTGCATAGTTTCTAAAGATAAGTCTGATGTAATTCTTACCTTTGTTCTCTATAGGTGAGGTATGTTTTTTTATTTGGCTTCTTTCAAGATTTTCCCTTTGTCTTTGATTCTCCAAAGTTTGAATATGATATGCTTAGGTGTAGATTTTTTCGTATTCATTCTGCGTGGTGTTTTCTGTGTCCTAGGTCAATGGTTTGGTTCTGTCATTAATTTTGGAAGTTTTTCAGCCATTACTACTTCGAATGTTTCTTCTGTTTCTTTCTCTCATTCTCCTGGTATGCCCATTAATTATATGTTCCACTCTTGTAGTTGGCCCATTGTTCTTAAGAGTCTCCTATTCTACCGACTGAGCTAGCGAGGCACCAGCTCCATTGGTCTTAGATAGCCTGTTCTTTTTTTTTTTCTTCTTTTCATTCTTCTTTCTGTTTGCTTTTTAGTTCAGAAAGTTTCAGGAAGATATTGATGTATCTTCAGTCTCACTGATTCTTTTCTTGGCAAAGTCCAGTCTACTGATGAGCCCATCAAAGGCATTCTTCATTTCTGTTACTGTGATTTTGAATTGTAGCATTTGTTTTTGGCTCTTTCTTTCTGAGTTTTCATCTTTCTGTCTGTATTACCTGTCTGTTCTTGCATGTTGTCCACTTTTTCCATTTGAGCCCTTAGTATATTAATCATCATTATTTTAAATTCCCAGTGTCATATTTAATAATTCCAGTATCTCTGCCATATGTAGGTCTGGTTCTGATGTTTGACTTGCTCTCTCTTTTCAAACTGTATTTTTGCCTTTTAGCATGCCTTTTAATTGAGGCTGGATATAATGTATTCTGTTTAAAAACAGAGTTCAGTAGGCCTTTATTATGAGGTGTTTTTTCGTTGTTGTTGTTGTTTTAATCTGGCTACCAGAGTTAAGCTTTATTTAGTGTTTGCTGTAGCTGTAGGTATCAGAGGCTAAAATTTTCTCTGGTATCCTTGTTTTGGTTTCTCCTGTTGTTTTTGGGTTTCCCTGTGCACTCCTTAAATTGCATTTGGATCTTGCCTAACTCTGTATTTTCTTCCAATAGTTTCATAATTCTAATTTTATAAGTGTAAGATGTGGCTCTTACACTTATGTCTGTGGTACAGTTTGATTTAATTCATATGGATGATGTGGTGAAGGGATCCAGCTTTATGCTTTTGGTTGGGCTATTCAGTGGTCCCAACACCATTGAAGACTATACTTTTCCTGTTGTGTTGTTTTGCTAACCTTGTCAAAAATTGGTTGACCATCGATATGGTTAGGTTTTGTGTCCCCACCCAAATCTCATCTTGAATTGTAATTTCCATAATTTCCATGTGTCAAGGGAGAGACCAGGTGGAGGGAATTGAATCATGGGTGCAGTTTCCCCTGTGGTGTTCTCGTGATAGTGAGTTCTCACGAGAGATGTTTTTTTTTTTTTTT
>NW_016107853.1:214046-252277 GCF_001604975.1 Cebus imitator
CTCGGCCTCCCAAAGTACTGGGATTACAGGCTTGAGCCACCGCGCCCGGCGAGATGTTGGTTTTATAAAGGGCTCTTCCCCACTTTGCTTAGCACTTCTACTTCCTGCTTCCTTGACAAGAAAGTGCCTTGCTTCTGCTTTGCCTTCTGCCATAATTGTAAGTTTCCTGAGGCCTCCACAGCCATGCTTAACTGTGAGTCAAACCTCTTTCCTTTATAAATTTCCCAGTCTTGGGCAGTTCTTTATAGCAGTAAAAACGGACTAATACAACCATAAATATGTTTATTCCTGGACTCTTAACTATTTCATTGATCTATACGTCAGTTTATGCTGGTATGCCTTGATTATTATAGCTTTGTCTTAAGTTTTGAAATCAGGAAATAGGAGTTTTTCTTTTCTGTTCCTTTTCAAGATTGTTTTGGTTATTATGGATGCCTTGAATTTCCATATGAATTTTAGCATTATCTTGTCACTTTCTGTAGAGAGACTGGCTGGGGTTTTTTTTTGAGATTGCATTAAACCTGTAGATCAATTTAGTGAGTATTGAAATCTTAGTCCATTTTGTGCTGCTATAACAGAACATCTGAGACTGTGTAATTTATAATGAACAGAAATTTACTTTTTTACCATTCTGGAGGCTGCAAGTCCGAGATCAAGGCACTTGACCTGGTGAGGGTCTTCCTGCTGCATCGTCACATAGTGGAAGGCAGAAGGGCAGGAGAGGGCTTGCCCTTTAACCTCAAGCCCTTTCATAATGGCATTAATCCATTCATGAGGGCTTTTGGGTCTTGTTTCCTTTTTTCTTAGTTTGTCTGGCAAAGGTTTGTCAATTTTATTTATCTTTTCAATAAACCAACCTTTCATTTCCTTGATCTTTTGTATTATTTTCTTGGTTTCAGTTTTGTTTATTTGTTCTCTGATCATTATTTCTTTTTTTCCAGTAATTTTAGGCCTGGTTTGCTCTTGCTTTTCTAGTTCTTTAAGATGCATTTTTAGGTTACTTGAAGATTTCTTTTTTGATGTATAGGCACTTACAGCTATAAATTTCCCTCTTAGTACTGCTTTCATTGTAATCCCATAGGTTTTGATATGTTGTATGTCCATTATCATTTGCTTCAAGAAACAATTTCCTTAATTTCTTCATTGACTCACTGGTTGTTCAGGAGCATATTGTTTAATTTTCATATATTCGTATAGTTCCCAAAATACCTCGTTATTAATTTCTAGTTTTATTTCATGGTGGTCAGAGAAGGCTTGATATTATTTCAATTTTTTTAATTTCTTTTTTTTGGAAACAGGGTGTTGATTTCTTTTTTTTTGAAACATGGTATTGCTGGAGTGCAGTGGCATGATCATAGTGCACTGCAATCTCCATCTCCCAGGTTCAAGTGATTCTTGTGCCTCAGCTTCCCTTGTAGCTGGGATTACAGGTGTGTACCACCAGGCTTGGCTAATTTTTTTTTCTTTTTAGATAGAGTTTATCTCTGTTACCTAGGCTGGAGTACAGTTGTGCACTCTTTGGCTCACTGCAACCTCCTCCTCCTGGGTTCAGGTGATTCTCCTTCCTCAGCCTCTCAAGTAGCTAGGACCACAGGCATGCGTCACCACACCTGGCTAGTTTTTGTATTTTTGGTAGAGAGGGGGTTTCACCATGTTGACCAGGCTGGTCTGGAACTCCTGACCTTATATGATTCGCTCGCCTCGGACTTCCAAAGTGCTGGGATTACAGGTGTGAGCCACTGCACCTACCTAATTTTTGTAATTTTAGTTGGGACAGGGTTTTGCCATGTTGGCCAGGCTGGTGTCGAACTCCTGGCCTCAAGTGATCTTCCTGCCTCAGCCTCCCAAAGTGCTGGGACTACAGGCATGAGCCACTGTACCCAGCCATTGTTGTTGTTTTTAATGTTTTATGACTTGTTTTTTGACCTAACATATGGTCTATCCTTGAGAATGATCTATGTGCTGAGAAGAATGTATATTCTGCAGCCATTGGGTGAAATTTTCTGTAAATATAAATTAGGTTTTATAGTGCAGATTAAGCCTGATGTTTCTTTGTTGATTTTCTGTCCGGATGATCTGTCCAAGGGTGAAAGTGGGTCGCTGAAGTTTCCTGCTGTTATTGTATTGGGTTCTATCTCTGTCTTTAGCTCTAATAATATTTGCTTTTTATATCTGTGTGCTCCAGTGTTGGGTACATATATATCTACAGTTGTCATATCCTCCTGCTGAATTGACCCCTTTATCATTATATAATGACTTCTGTCTCTTTTTATGATTTTTTGTCTTGGACTCTATTTTATCTGATGTAAGCATAGCTATTGCTGCTCTTTTTTAGTTTCCATTGCATGAAATATCTTTTCTGTCACTTTATTGTCAGTCTGTGTGTTTCTCTATAGGTGAAGTATGTGGGGCTTGTTTTTTTAATCCATTCAACTGCTCAGTGTCTTTTAACTCTCTATTGAAGAGTTTAGCATGCTTATATTCAGTGTTTTTATTGGTAAGTACTTAATCCTGCCATTTTGCTATTTGTTTTCTGGTTTTCTTTTCCTTCTTTCCTCCCTCCCTCCCTCGTCCTTGCTTTTAGTGAAGGTGATTTTTTCTGGTGGCATAATTGATTTTCTTGCTTTCTATTTTTTGTGTATCTCATGAATGTTTGTTTTTTCATGTATGTTTTTTTATTTGATGTTACCATGAGGCTTGAAAATATCCATTATTTTATTTTCTTATTTTTGAGATGGAGTTTTGCTCTTGTCGCCCAGGCTGGAGTGCAATGGTGTGATCTTGGCTCGCTACAACCTCTGCCTCCTGAGTTCAAGCGATTCTCCTGCCTTACCCTCCCGAGAAGCTGATATTACAGGCACCTGCCACCACACCCTGCAAATTTTTGTATTTTTAGTAGAGATGGGGTTTTACCACGTTGGCCAGGCTAGTCTTGAACTCCTCCTGACCTCAGGTGATAAGGCTGTCTTCGCCTCCCAAAGTGCTGGGATTACAGGCATGAGCCACCACGCCAGGCCCTGTCCATTACTGTAAAGTGATGACAACACTGATTACATAAACAAGCAATAAGAGAACTAAAAATACTCTAACTTTATCTCCTTGCTTCTTAACTTGCTGTTGTTTCCTTAATGTGTTTTTGTACTATGTCTTGAAAAGTTGGTGTAGTTATTATTTTTGATCGGGTCATTAATCTTTCTGCTAAAGGCCAATAACCCTTAGATTTGCCATTTTGTGGCTATTTTTTAGATGTTGTAGCCTTGCTTAATTTTTTTTATTTTTTTCTTTTGTTTCCTCTGCATTTTCAAATAGCCTATTTTCAAAGCTCACTAATTCTTTCTCTGCTTGATCCATTCTGCTGTTAATAGACTCCAGTGCATTCTTCAGTATGTCAGTTGCAATTTTCACCTCTAGAATTTAATTCTTGTTAAATTTATCTGATAGAATTCTGAATTTCTTCTGTATGTTATCTTGAATTTCCTTGAGTTTCCTCAAAACAGCTATTTGGAATTCTTTGTCTGAAAGGTTATATATATATCTCTGTTTCTCCATGATTGGTCCTTGGTGCCTTATTTAGTCCACTTGGTAAGCTCATGTTTTCCTGGCTGGTCTTGATGTAGATTTTTGTCAGTTCCTGGGCGTTGTCATGTTAGGTATTTATTGTTGTTTTCACAATCTGGGCTTTGTAATATGTACCTGTCCTTCTCGGGAAGACTTTCAGGACTTGGTCTCCAAGCCCAATAATGCTGTAGTTCTTGCAGACTTGTAGACTTGGATAAGATCCGGAAGAATTCTGTGGATTACCAGGTAGAGATTCTTGTTCTCTTCCCTAACTTTTTATTTAAAAAAAAAAAAAAAAAGTGAACAACTAATGGCACGTCTCTCTATGCCGAGCTGCTTGGAGGTGGGGGTAGGGTGATGCAAACACCCCTGTGGCCACCACCACTGGAACCGCCTGGGTCAGATGAATCCAGTACAGCCCTGGGTCTTGCCTAAAGCCCTCTTTAACCACTGGCTAGCTACCACCTGTGTTCGCTCAAGGCCCTAGGACTTACAATCAGCAAGTGGTGAAACCAACTTTGTGTCCTTCCCTTCAGGGCAACAAGTTCCCCAGGCTCCAGGCATGTCCACAGATGCTATCTGGGAGTCAGGGATTGGAATCAAAAACCTTAGAAATCTACATGATGCTCAAACTACAAGACAAAGTCCTTCCCCCTCTTTCCTGCCCTTTCCACAGCCAGAGGAACCTGTTTCTGTGGCTGTAACCAGCACTGGCCCACAAGGAGTTCTGCCAGGCCACCACTGATGTTAATTTAAGGTCCAAGCGCTCTTCAGTCAGCATGTGCTGAGTGTTACTAGACCTAGGACCCATCGTTCAGGACAGGTTCAGAAATGTTGTCCAAGAGCCTAGGCCTAGATTTGGGAACCCCAAGAGTCTGCTTGGTGCTCCATCCCACTGTAACCAAGCTGATACCTGAAGCCAGCATGTCTCAGACTCTCACTCAAGGCCCAAGGCATGCTCCCTGGGTAGTGTTGTTGGTTATTCAGAGCCCTAGGACTCTTCATTCAGCAGGTGATGAATCCTGCCAGAATTGAGTCCTTTTTTTCAAGCCGGTGAGTTCCCTTCTGGCCCAGGGTATGCCTAGAAATGTCAACAGGAGCTAGGGCCTGGGATGGAGGTCTGGGGCTCATCCTACTGTGGCTGAGCCTAGTGTCTAAGACAAAGCCCTCTTTTCTTTCTTTTTTTTTTTTTGAGATGGAGTTTTACTCTTGTTGCCCAGGCTGGAGTGCAATGGCGTGATCTCGGCTCACTGCAACTTCCACCTCCCAGGTTCAAGCGATTCTCCTGCCTCAGCCTCCGGAGTAGCTGGGATCAGGCATGTGCCACCATGCCCAGCTAATTTTGTATTTTTAGTAGAGATGGGGTTTCTCCATGTTGGTCAGGCTGGTCTTGAACTCTTGACTTCAGGTGACCTGATCTGCCCACCTCGGCCTCCCAAAGTGCTGGGATTACAGGCATGCGCCTCCGTGCCGGGTAACAAAGCCCTGTTTACCCTTCTCTCTCATCCTCAAGCAGAAGGAAGAAGTCACTTTCGTTGCTGTGAGCTGCACTGCCTGGGTTTGAGAGGAGGGGTGGCACAAACACTCCCTTAGAAGCCCTGTCTGATGTCTTCCTAGGTCATGCACTGCCCCAGTCCACTGGCTCTAAGCCCAGCATAGCACCAGGATTTGGTTAGGAATTGCAGTCCTTGCGTCCTAGACTGCCTTTCACGTTCACTTTGAACCCAGAGTGCTTTATCCTATAGTGGTGAGGCTTGAGGAAACTCACTTTCTGGCCACTCATATGGACGCTTTCCCTCTGGCAACAGCTGGTCCAAATGCTCCCTCCGTGGGCAGACACCAGCTGAGTTCAGCATGGTTTTGCTTTGCACTGTGACAGGGCGGCACTGAGTTTAATGTGCAGTCTTCAAATTGCTGCACCCTGCTTTCCCCGGGTGCACACAGATTATTATCTCACCTCACACAGCTGCTGCCAGGGGAGGGGCCAGGGATGGTGCTGGCGATTCAAGACTGCCCTTCCTACCCTCTTCATTGCCTCTTTCAGTGATACGAAATTAAAACCAGGCACTGTGATTACTCACCTAGTTTTTGGTTCTTATAAAGGTGCTTTATTGTGTGCAAATTTTTTGGGGGTGGGCTGTACAATTAATTGATGGAGCCTTCTATTTTGCCATCTTACTCTGCTTTGTAATTTTATGTCTTTTAAAAGAAGCTGAGATAAGAAAGCAAGTATATTTATAGTTTGTTATATTAACCTTCTTATTTACCATTTTGGTTCTCTGTTTTTGTGGATTTGAGTTACCATCTGGTGTCACTTCCTTACTCTAATACAGTTTTACTCCCATCTGACTCCTTCATGTTGTTATTATCAAATGTATTTCTGGCTGGGTGCAGTGGCTCATGCCTGTAATCCCAACACTTTGGAAGGCCGAGGCAGGAGGATCACTTGAGCCCAGGAGTTTGAAGCTGCAGTGAGCTATGGTCACACCACTGCCCTTGAGCCTGGATGACAGAGGGAGACCCTGTCTCTAAAAAAAAAATTAAAAAATAAATAAATGAATATTACATTTCTATATGCTGTAGACCCAGCAATGCAACCGTATACATGTTTTATACAGTTGCTTGTTAAATCAGTTAACAGAAGAAATATGCAGTTTGTGTTTTTAATTATCTTTACCTATGTTCTTTTGTTCCCCTGCCACTTAGATTGGGATTACTATTTGGAGTTAGTTACTTTTGGCTTAAAGAACTATCCTTTGTATTTCTTGTAAGGCAGGTCTGCTAGCAGTAAATTTTTTTTTTAATTGCATTTTAGGTTTTGGGGTGCATGTGAAGAACATGCAAGATTGTTGCATAGGTACACACATGGCAGTGTGATTTGCTGCCTTCCTCCCCTTCACCTATATCTGGCATTTCTCCCCATGCTGTCTCTCCTCAACTCCCCACCCTCCGCTGTCCCTCCCCTATGCAGTAAATTCTTAAGCTTTTGTTTATTTGGGAATGTTTTTGTTTTCATTTCTTTATTTTCTTTTCCTTTTTTTTTTTTTTTTTTTTTGAGACAGAGTCTTGCTCCTTTACCCAGGCTGGAGTACAACGGCACAATCTTGGCTCACTGCAACCTCTGCCTCCTGGGTTCAAGAGATTCTCCTGACTCAGGCTCCTGAGTAGCTGGGTTTACAGGCATGTGCCACCACACCTGGCTAGTTTTTCTATTTTTAGTAGAAATGGGGTTTCACCGTGTTGGCCAGGTGATCCACCTGCCTCAGCCTCCCAAAGTGAGATTACAAGTGTGAGCCACCACACCCGCCCTAGCTTAACCTATTTTTATTCCCAGTTCTTGGCCTTCACTTTATCTTCAACATGTATGACTTGCAGTTCATGTATTTTAGAAGTATACAAAAGTAACTCCGAATGCTAGATTTTGGTGTGAAGAAGATTCACACTTGAGATTACTATAAATTATTTTAATGAACATGTTGTATTACATTTTCTGATTTTAAGAGCAATAAGTACTTACATAAGAAGAAAAAAAAAACACTAGACTCCTGATATAAAAGTCAGTATCCCCCTGCAATCCCATCCCCCAGATATATACACTATCAAGGTAATATGACGTTCTATAAACTTTTTGTTGTAGCTCCAGCAGGAGCCTGTGGTGTTGTTCTGACACCTCCTATAGGAACAGCAGCAAGTTCCAAGGCTGTCCTCTTCACTGTAGGGTCTCCTCCACACAGTGCGGCGGCCCCCACTTGCACCCACATGCTCCTTCGAACGAGAACAACCTCAGGTAAGGAGCATTTGTTATGTTACAGTCTTTGGCTAGTATTTGGAATGTAGTGTTTTGACAAATGACTCAGTATTGTAACTTGGACAAGTCACTTAATTCTCTTGGCTTCAGTTTCTTTATCACTGAAATGGAGATTACTATTTTCATTATCTTAATGGGTTATAAGAAGTAAATGAGGCAACATTTGTGGGAAAAAAACTTTGTAAAATGCTATATTATATATTAACATAAATATGTTGTATATAATATATGACTTACGACTTCTTCATGAGGAAGCAAATCATATATGGTGTTTCTTATCTATTACAGGTTTCCTTTAGTAGACCCAATAAACCATTCAAAAATGATAGTTTGTTTTTGTTTTTTTTTTTCCAAAGAAACTTGTTTTGAATGGCTGTAGTGGCTCATGCCTGTAATCCCAGAACTTTGGGAGGCCAAGGCAGGCAGATCACTTGAGGTCAGGAGTTCTAGATCAGTCTGGCCAACATGGTGAAACCCTGTCTCTACTAAAAATACAAAAATTTAGACAGGTGTAGTGGCGGGCGCCTGTAATCCCAGCTATTCAGGAGGCTCAGGCAGGAGAATCACTTGAACCCAGGAGGTGAAAGTTACAATGAGTCAATATCACGCCATGGCACTCCAGCCTGGGTAACTAAAGCAAAACTCCCTCTCAAAAAAAAAAAAAGAAAGAAAAAGAAACTTATTTATTTTTTAAATTTTTTGTACTTTGGGCCCCAATTTTTGCACTTAATCCTATATAGAGTTAGAAGGCTAATAGATTTGTTTTATCATTTATACTCTGTAAATAGGTTAATACCAAAAATTAATAAAGTATTTAGATTGGATTTGAAATAAATAATTTGATGTCATCTTATCTGTTGTACCATAAGTCATCTTATTCTAAATAAGTTGCTAATCAAGATATCAGATGAATAAGCAAAGGATAGAAATAGATAACAAGAGAGAAAATAGAGCTAAAATCTGATTTTTAAGGTGATTAAAAATCTTAAATAAGAAAATACCATTTTAAGAAAGTAACATTTTATATCTGTTAACTATAGCAACATTTTAAAAAGTATAATGCCCAAGACTGGGCATGGTGGTTCATTCCTGTCATCCCAGCACTTTGGGAGGCCAAGGTGGGAGGATCGCTTGAGGTCAGGAGTTCGAAACCAGCTTGGGCAACATGGTGAAACCCTGTCTCTACCAAAAAAAATACAGAAATTAGCCAGACATGGTGGCATATGCCTATAGTTCCAGCTACTTGTGAGGCTGAGGTAAAAGAATTATTTGAGCCCAGGAAATCAAGACTGCAGTGAGCTGTGATCATGCACTGCAATTCAGCTTGGGCAACAGCAACACCCTGTCTCAAAAAAAAAAAAAAAAAAAAAGTATAATGCCCAGTGTTATTGAGATTTAGTAGGATCTATGTCTTTACTCAGGGCTGTGTTAGAGAGTAATACGGCAGTTCTCAGGCATGGTGGGCTCACACCTGTAATCCAAGCACTTTGGAGGCCAAGGTGGGTGGATCACCTGAGATCAAGAGTTCAAGACCAGCCTGACCAACATGGTGAAACCCCATCTTTTAAAAAATAAAAATAAAAAGAGAGAGTAATACAGCAGTTCCTAGGAAGAGCTGTAAAAATGTGTATTAATTTCTATGCTAATTCCATTCCTTCTTATACCACTTTGAACTATTTATCACAAAGAAATTATTTAAGAGGGAACTACTGTCTGCATTTCATTACAGTGCTTTTTGTAATCTGAATAAAATCAGAAATAGTATAAATGACTCCAGACAAGCATTATATAATATATATGAACTTAATGAACCACTATGCATCCATTGAGTTTTATAATTATGAGGCCCTGTGGAGCAGCAAGGAGAAATGAATATGGTCTAAATTTGTTTAAAACAGAATATAAAAAGCTAGCTGTGATGATGCCTAATATAAAATATATAGATAAGGAGTAACAGTGAACAGGGATAAGTAGAAACTATTAATATCCTCAAATAGTACATAGGCGTTCAGTGAGTTTCTTTTAACATTTCCTTTATCACCTCGGCAGGTTTGTTCAGTAAATAAGAGTAGGAGTGGGTGTGAAAGTCCTAACTCTGGACACTTCCGTGTATCCTCTGTTTCCTTGTAGTGGGCTCCAGCAACTCGGGGGCCTCTCTGTGCTCTGCGAGTGGCTGTGTGTGTGTGGGGTCCCCACCTGGCCTGGGCTTCGGCTCTTCCCCTCCAGGAGCAGAAGCAGCTCCCAGCCTGAGATACGTGCCTTACGGTGCTTCGCCTCCCAGCCTAGAGGGGCTCATCACCTTTGAAGCTCCTGAACTGCCGGAGGAGACCCTGATGGAGGTATAGAAGAGACTGTAGTGGTGTGAATGTAATGTTAATCCAATATGAGAACATTCTAGTGATGACAAGAACAAAAATACATTAAGTAGTTATGAAGTTATGTTCTCTTTAACGTGCCTTTTCTATTTGAAAAATATTGCTGGTGTCGTTTTAGATTAGTGTTGACAGTGACAGTCATCCATAGTAAGCTTTGGTTTATAGGAAGAAACACATAGATTCTATGTTTTTTGTTTTTAATTCAAGTTTTATTTACTGCTTACATGATTTTAAAGCATGATCTGTCTTAAAAATGTAACTTAATTCTCAAACTTTGCTTTTCTTCACAAGATAAAAATAACACATTTAAACTCAGGTTTTAAAAAATAATAATTTGTAATGCTAGATGAGTCCTTAATGCAGGAATGTACATGGCACCTGCCAAACAGACTAGATGCTCATGTTTGTAGATCAGTACTTTGCCTCCATGGTGCTCCTTCTACAGGGAAGAACATGTACGCAATCTGCAGCATGCCGAGCACCATCTAGACAGAACGAGAAAAGTTAGTTTTATGGTGTGAAAGCTGTGCCTACTCAGTTCTGCAGATTCGACTCTAGTACGGCTCTCACTGGAGCAGGGTGTCCTCTGTCCCTGGATACAGTGACGACAGCCTGAGTTTTAAATTAAAATGGTCAGCTCTCTAGACTGAATACAGAGCAGATTCTCTCTCCTTGAAGGACCTCCCATATTTCTATTTTGTGTGAATGATAATTAAACATTTCACCTAAAAGTTATAAAATATTGGCCACGAAACTTTAGTAGTCATTTTGTAGTTTTAGTAATTTTGAAAATATATCTAATCCAATTTAAAATGGGAAAAACAATTCTGAGTTTTCAGTCTCCGTCAAGTTACACATGTGTTACATCCTAGTACATGTTCCAGTACTGAAGCAGTAGTCCCATATGCTGTCACAGAGCAGAGAGACTTTTAGAAGTCAAGTGGCTTATTCTCCTGACGGTAGGAAAATGATTCTCATCTTTCTTTAACTATAAAAGAGTAGGAAACGTTTAGGCTTATTTGGATTTCAGGATACATTTATAACTAAAAACAGATCTCAGTATAACATTAAGTCTAGAATACCCTTTTTTTTTTTGAGGTGGCATCTTGCTCTGTCACCCAGGCTGGAATGCAGTGGCGCAATCTCGGCTCACTGCAGCCCACGCCTCCGGGGTTCAAGTGATTCTCCTGCCTCAGCTTCCCAAGTAGGTGGGACTATAGGCGCGTGCCAGCACACCTAGCTAATTTTTGTATTTTTAGTAGAGATGGGGTTTTGCTATTCAGGCCAGGCTAGTCTTGAACTCCTGACCTCAGGTGATCCACCTGCCTCAGTCTCCCAAAGTGCTGGAATTACAGGCATGAGCCACTGCGCCCAATCCAGAATACCCGTTTTTAAATGACAGCTCTCTGAATGCTGTTATGTCTACCCACACTCTCCTCTTTAACTAACTGAAAAGGTCATAGAAATTTAGAGCTTTGGCATTAGTAATCTCCGTTAACTGAAAAACCACCAGAAATTAAATAAAGCTACCCTGAAATTATAAGAAGTCAGTAGAATTCACAGTATCAAGAGGTATGATTTAGCATGTGTAGTATCCTTATAATCTTGGTGTCTAACTTGTCACGTTTTTGTCTCATGTATATTGATTTAATCATTCAGCTTTTCTTTTTCTGGTGAAAGCACAGTGACCCATCTTTAGAGTTTACTTATGTGGGTACTCTGATACATATACACAAACACATGTGGTTTCAGTGTTCATTTTCTTACCAGCTTTCTGAAATTAAAAAAATTTCAGTCTCCTTTGGTCATTTTGATACTCATAAGTATAGAAAACATTATCAGTGGCCATGGTTTATGTACAGAAATGAATATGTACCTATTTTTAATCTGAAATTTTCTAAGACAAATTAACTTTGCTTCAGCGGGAACACACAGATACCTTACGCCATCTGAATGTGATGCTGATGTTCACCGAGTGTGTGCTGGACCTGACAGCCATGAGAGGAGGAAACCCTGAGCTGTGCACATCTGCTGTGTCCTTGTACCAGATCCAAGAGAGTGTGGTGGTGGACCAGATCAGTCAGCTGAGCAAAGACTGGGGGTGGGTGCCCCCTCTGTCATTCATTTCCAGGCTTTTCATGCTTTCTCTAAACTTGTGTCTAAGTTGTCAATATTGTTCTCCACTGAAGATCATATCTCATTATTAAAAGCTAGGAATCTCAGTTATTTCGTTGTGCTAGATTTCACTATGTGAGCCAAGACCTGGAGATTATGCAACCTTTCCTTGTAAATTATACTGCTGAAAATCTTCTATGTAAAGAGATTATATTGATTTTTATCTGAGTGTATCCCTTATTTTCAAAGTATACACATCTTTCACAATGCCTTCTCCCTGGAGAGTTTACTTGTGCATTAAGAAGTTAAGGAGGGCTGGTCACAGTGGCTCATGCCTATTGTAATTCCAGCACTTTGACGGGGTGGGGCGGGGGCCAGGATTGCTTGAGCCTGTGGGTTTGAGACCAGCCTGGGCAATATGATGAATCCCTGTCTCTACAAAAAATACAAAAATTAGCCGACAGGGTGGTGCACCCTTGTGGTCCCAGCTATTAATATCCGGGAGACTGAGGTGGCAGGATCCCTTCAGCCTAGGAAGTAGAGGCTGCAATAAGCCAAGATGAAGCCATTGCACTTCAGCCTGGGGGACAGAGCGAGACTCTGTCTCAAAAAAAAAAAAAAAAGAAAAGAAAAGAAAGAAAGCAAGGAAGGTGCTTTTCCTTTATAGATAGGCAATTTTAATGGGGACCTGATGTGTAGAGTGCCGCATCTTATGTTAGTTCACAAGATAACCCTCTGCTACTGTCTTCTGGGTGCAGGCGAGTGGAGCAGCTGGTGTTGTACATGAAAGCAGCACAGCTGCTTGCGGCTTCTCTGCATCTTGCCAAAGCCCAGATCAAGTCCGGGAAACTGAGCCCATCCACAGCTGTGAAACAAGGTATGGGAGAAGACAGCATGCGAGAGTTTCTGATGAGTACTTATTGTTATTTGTCAATATTCTTAAAGGGAAATTAAGAATATTGGTTATTAGCTAGGTTATTAGCTTTTCGCAATTTAATTGATAGAAGTGAGAAGTTCATTATTCTCAAACTTTTCACATTGAAGGAGATAACATGAAAGAATTCTATTTCTGGTCCTTTTTTTTTTGAATGATCACTTAGGGCCACCTTCCCTATATATCAGCAGGAAAGATATGTATCAATGCATCTTTATTTCTGGAGGAAAATTAAAATTAGTTCCCATCTTAACTTTCTTTCAGTTGTCAAAAATCTGAACGAACGATATAAATTCTGCATCACCATGTGCAAGAAACTTACAGAAAAGCTGAATCGATTCTTCTCTGACAAACAGAGATTTATTGATGAAATCAACAGTGTAACTGCAGAGAAACTCATCTATAATTGTGCTGTAGAAATGGTAACCCTTTCTAAGGTTTAATATTGTATAGTACTGCTTATCTTTAAGTATCTTTTTAATTTAATATCTGACATCTATCCTTTTAAAAGATATTGAATGTATTTGATGTAATTACAAATCCATTTATCACATCTCTTATTAAACACTGCTGGCATTAGGCATGATCTAATCTTTTTTCTTTTTTTCCCCTAGACTGCTTGGCAGGATTTTTTTTTTTTTTTTTTTTAGATAGAGTCTTGCTCTGTTGCCCAGGATGGAATGCAGTGGTGCAATCTCTGCTCACTGCAGTCTTCGCCTTCTGGGTTCAAATGATTCTCCTGCCGCAGCCTCCTGAGTAGCTGGGATTACAGGCACCCACCACCACACCTGGCTAATTTTTGCATTTTTAGTAGAGATCGAATTTTGCCATGTTGGTCAAGTGGTCTCAAACTCCTGGCCTCGGGTGATTTACCCTTCTGGGGCTCCCAAAGTGCTGGGATTATAGGTGTGAGCCACCTCGCACAGCTGATCTAATCTTTTTGTAATATGCATCTAAAAGCATTAGTAGGATCTGTTTCTGCATTTTCTATTGTTAAAGAAACTTTGGCTTGATAACAATCTTAGAAAAACCACTGCCTTATTAATCAATCCACACAAATTCATGTGCTCAGGTTCCACTTACTGATTTTACTGAAGTATAGACACAAAGTAAAGCCTGCTTTTCCAATTTTCTGGTTATAATGGAAATAATTTCTTTTCTCTCTCTCTTGGGGAAAAATTGCTCTAAAGTTTAGATAAAAATAGAGGCTGTTAAAAAAGTAAAGTGGGGAAAATGTATTAGCCAATCATATTTCTTTTCTTTTTTTTCTTTTTATTTTTTGAGATGGAGTTGAGTTTTGTTGTCCAGGCTGAAGTGCAGCAGCATGATCTCAGCTCACTGCAACCCCTGCTTCCCAGGTTCAAGCGATTCTCCTACCTCAGCCTCCTAAGTAGCTGGGATTACAGGCATCTGCCACCATACCTGGCTAAGTTTTGTATTTTTCATAGAGATGGGATTTCAGCATATTGGCCAGGCTGGCCTTGAACTCTTGACCTCAGGTGATCTACCCGCTTCAGCCTCCCAAAGTGCTGGGATTAGAGGCGTGAGCCACTGCGCCTGCCTGCCAATCGTATTTCTAACACATTAATATAACAGATCCCTCTTTCTATTTTCCATTTATCTACTTTGAACTGTGCTGTTATATTACATCTGTGGCCTTATTTTGAAATTTATTAAAATAACCATAGGAAAACAACTTTGGAATAGAAATTCTTGACAAAATATAATCTGCAAACTATTCAGATGAATAGTATGCACTGCATCACTGTATGCTGAGGTGAGACTTCATGTAATAAATTAATTTTAGAATTTTGTGCCAGAAAAATGTTCTCCATAAGGAATTATAATGCTGTTTTTCCTTCTCAGAATAAAGAGTCGTGTAACTTAATAAGTTCCTTCTTTCATCATGGCTGCTTAGTGAGCTTAGCGGCATTAACACATGTTTAGTTATTTCTTTTTCCTTGTCCTGGCTCTGATTTTCTGTATCATTTTATTTGCTTTATTGTTAGCTGCTTGAAATTATTTTTTTGATTGGCAGAGTATAGCTAGGTGCAGTGGCATGTGCCTGTAGTCCCAGCTACTTGGGCAGCTGTGGCGATAGGATTGCTTAAGCCCAGGAGTTCGAGATTAGTGTAGGCAACAGAGTGAGACCCCACCTCTATAAGAATGCATAAATAAATTTTAAAAATTAAAAACAAAAAAAGATAGAGCATATTAACAAGTAAATTAGGATACTGATTCCTGAGAGTTCTGATATTTAATGATTAAAGAGAAAATCAGAATGTCCATGGAGAGACCCCTGTGAATATGCTACCATCCTCTCTTTCTGGAGAGCCCCTTCCCACATTTTTCCTCACCTAATTTACTTCTGCTGTTGTTGCTTTATGATTCAGCGGAAACAGCACCTCCTGGAAGCTTTCCATAATCATCTAGTCCTTCCATAATGTGGGTTAGAGGCATCCCCTATGTATTCATTACCATCCAGTGCTTCCTCCTGTAATACCATGTGTCCCTCAGAATTAAAACTGCATTTTTTGCAAGACTGTATCTCCCTCCAGACTGCAAGCCCTCATTCATTGTAGGCACAGTGCCTGGCACTTAGTAGGTGCTCAGTAAGTATATTTTAATGAATGAATAACTATACCCAAAAATTATTTGACTGGAAAAAGAAGCCAATAAAGCCAGTAAGTGACTATTAGCATCATTTAATTATATTACTGTAACAAAATCTGCTTTAATGAAATTTCATGTTACCGTTGTGTGAAAGTGTATGTTTAAAGTCAGCTTTTTAGTGAAGTCATAAAAAAGCCAGTTTAAAAGGGTTCTAGTACAAATTTTATGAGGCGTACCTCTGAATACCAGAAGGCTATGTTTGAAAGCAGAATGACTTTATCAAGTTGCTTTTATGTATTGCTCATCCCAAAGAATCTTTGAATTTATGTAGTTTTATAGACTATATCACTTTACCAAAATGTGTTAATTTTAGGTGATTCCATTTAAAGGTACATTGCCCAAATGGATTTGTATTTTCTTGAAAAAATTGAGAGAATTGTGTTTTTGTTGACTGGTTCCAGGTTCAGTCTGCAGCCCTGGATGAGATGTTTCAGCAGACCGAAGACATTGTGTATCGCTATCATAAGGCAGCCCTTCTTTTGGAAGGCCTAACTAAGATTCTACAGGACCCTGCAGATATTGAAAATGTACATAAATGTAAGTTGACTTACAAAGTAGTTTATTTATTGACTGCAGTTTAGTTGTCCACCACAGGCATAGTACAAAGAGCTTGGAGTTTGGAATCCTGCCTGGATTTGAATCTTGGCTTTCCAACCTTGAGCAAATCACTGAGCCTTTGTGTGGCCTCAGTTTCTTTTTCATAAGATGGGAATAGGGCAGTGCAGTGACTCACGCCTGTAATTACAGCACTTTGGGAGGCCAAGGTGGGCAGATCACTTGAGGTCAAGAGTTTGAGACTAGCCTGGGCAACATGGGGAACGCCGTCTCTAATAAAAATACAAAAATTAGCTGGGCATGATGGCACATACCTGTAAGCACTGCTACTCAGGAGACTGAGGCAGTAGAATTGTTTGTTGGCTTTTAGGAGGTGGAGATTGTTAGCTTTTAGGCGGTTGTTAGCTTTTAGGAGGTGGAGATTGCAGTGAGCTGACATCGTGCCTCTGCATCCAGCCTGGGCAACATAGCAAGACTCCATCCCAGGTAGGTAGGTAGATAGGCAGATAGGTAGGTACATGGATACATAGCTAGATAGATGCATACACAGATGGATACATACATAGATACAGCAGTGCCTGCCTTGCAGGGCTGTTGTGAGGATTAGAGGTGATGCCTGAAAAGTACTGGTGACTGCATAATTCATCTTTAGATTTCTACACTGCATTACTTTGTTGGTGGGTGTGTGTTTGTATATGTAGAAGGACTTTATTATTAGATGCAACTGTTTTAAGGACTCTTGGTGACTCCTGTGAAACTTCTGTATACTGCAGATTTGGTATAGATAGCAGAATGGAGATTGATGGGATACCAGGATGTTATTACTTAGCACATACAAGCCCAGTAATCTGGTTTTTTAGGTGGAGGTGGCGGACCTCTTGGAGTGTGTGTGGTCATGCTACATTTTGAGTAGCCACAGGAGGATAGCAGTTCTAATATTATTTGCAATTACAAGCAAGCTAGTTACCTAGCAAGCTAGCTAATGTGCTTACCTGAATTTTACTACTGTGCAGCACTAAGCCAGAAGTTATATCTAAACTATTACCAAGCAGAAAGAAGAAAACACATTCAGCACTGTTAACTTTGGGGCAAAGATAGAATAGAGGTGACAATATAGTGATTTTTTTCATTAGTTCTTCATTTTTGTTATTTTATTTCTAGATAAATGTAGTATCGAGAGAAGACTGTCGACACTCTGCCATAGCACCGCAACCGTGTGAGCAGCAGGTTCATCCCATGGACCGGTGGTGGGAACATGAGGTGATGCCTTTGGGATTACAGCTTGGGTTCTGTTACCCCATCCCCAGGAAACTGTAGCTTCTTAACTGGTGACTACCAAAGAACAAGCAGTGATTTCAAAAAGGAAAAACAATCCAAAAACTACATATTTGTAGGAAATCTGCCTTATCGGAGAAGTCACCCTCCCTTTTTCTCTGTAGAAGCAAGAGTGTTGGGCTCCCAGTTTGGACTCATTGAATAAATGTACCTTAGAACTAGGATAATTGGTACAGTTATTCTTAAAGATAATTAAAAGTGAAACAAGGTGAGTGCTCCTCACTCAGTTCATCAGAGCAGTGTGTGAAATTCCATGTGTTTGCTGAGGTATAAAGGGAAAAGTATTCACCCCTCATCCAGGCAGTTTGCTATATGGAGTAAGTTTGTTTAAATCTGAGCATGCATCTTTAAACAGCTCAGGAAGAAATAGCTTAAGAAGAAGTGAAACATGGATCTGGGAAGAAATTTTGAAATCATGAATTGGATCTAATATGGACACATGTTAATCTTCCAAAATCTTTCATATTGCACTAATTTATTAAAACAACTGTGTATTGGATTTTGTAATTTAACTGAGGCACAATGGACTTGTTTAAAATATTTTACTTGATTGTATACATACACCCTTTCCAGAATTCACATGTAATCTCCAGTGAACTTTTAAGTGGTTAAACTTGTATTCATGTGAACCTTTGCAATTTTTTTTTTTTTTCTTCATCTACACCTACAGATTTTCTCAGCAATGTTTTGAGTTGCTGGTTATTAGCTCTTGGTTCCATTTTTTATTGTGCATGCAGAATGTGCATTGATGCCTGTGACCTTAGGTTTGTTAAAAGCTAGGTTTATTTGGGCAGTATTAGAAAAAAAATCATGGATCAAGAGATACTCTTGAGAATTTGACTAGGGCCAAAACAAAGTTGGTGACCTAACGGGTTGTTAGTGGTGTGGCGTTCCTACATGAAGTGAGTGGAAAATGAAGTTCGTTTTCTCCTAGGAAAATGGGCAGCTCTCTTCAGCCTAATGTGTATTTTTCATGTTAATCCTGACAGTTGACCAAATAGTTAGTCATGGAGAATGAGGCAGTTAACTTAATATCCCTCCAGGAATGGTTCCTGCCTTGTGTATTATTTGGTTTCTTTTACTTACCTGCTTGAATACTTGAATAAACCATTCACCAATTTTAATCCTTTTATTTTAGTCCCTTTACGTAAAATAATCTGAACTGTTTGACAAATTGCACAGAGCTCTTTGGCATTAATCTAATTTTAATGTACTGATAAAAACAAACATGGTTTTCCTTTACTTTGACAAAGTAATGTAATTTTTACCTTATTTATCTGTATGAAATTCCAGTAGTTAATTTGAACATTTATTTATATGATGTTTGTATTTTAGGTCTTTAATACAGTGTTTCTACCTCTCATTTGTAACTGCATGCATTATTCTTGAAGCTAGGTAAAACTCACTGAATTGTTGTGTAATAGCCTTTTTATTATTGCCTGTACAAATGTATATTAAGGTCAAATAAAACTGACAAAGTGTTTCTAGGGTGTAGTTGGGTACATATTAAGTGGCTTGTTGAGCCAGATACTTCGTTAGTGAGTTTAGAGACTTGACCATGAATATCCTTTGTCCTGCCCCAGGATTTAGATTTTGGCGACTGTCACGCAGGCTTCCGGGAACATAGACTGTTCTACCTCCCCAGCCCTAATTGTTATTAGTGATACGTTTTTGTGTATAATATTTTTTGTTCACAGTGAAATTTCATTCATGTTCTCTCAGTTATCACCTGTGTTATCTCAGTTGTAGGTTTATTCTGTCCTTTCCTCTCCGTCTCCCATTTCTTTTTTAACACAGGTTGAAACAGGTTCAGAGAGGGGAAGTGACTGGCCTAAAGTCAGGAACTAAGCATGCAGTCAAGCCATGCTTTGTGACTTTCAAGTTAATTCTTCTTGTTCTTGTATAATAAGGGTCTTGGGGTAGATGGTGTGTGTGAAAGAGTGAAATCTCAACAGCAGAAAAGAATAAACTGTAAATTCATGAGTAATCGTTCTGGTTGTACTTCCATTATCAAGGCTAATTGTAAGAGATTTTGCCTTGAGTATAGCAATAATAAACAAATGCTTTATGTTTCCCTGAGTATTTTTTAATTTCATGTCGTGTTTCTTAGAGTGGAAATATACCAATTCACACATTGATGAGTTGACATCTGTTTTTAAGCCATAACCTGGAAAATTGCTGACTGGCTATTCCTACTGTAAGGTTTTGCTTTAACTATATGCTCCACTGGACTTGGAGGCCTGTGCTCTGGATAGTTTCCTATAGTCCCTGTCCCCTCCTTCCACTGAACAAAGTAAGCAGAGCAACGATTGTTCTGCTTCACTGGAGTGGGGACTAGAGGCCAGGGTGGAGGGGACTATTAGGGTCGGGCTGCCTCAATCTCCACAGTAATAAGGAGGAAGTTGAGTTGGACACAGTGGACATGAGGCCTGGAGTGGGTACCCCAAACCCATGCATCTTAGAGTGTCTGAGTCCCCAACGTCCCTTCTGCATGCCAGGGGTGCTCTGTGCAGCCATCCTGTGACTTCTTTGGTCCAAAGAAGGATGGCGTCCATCCCTCCCTCCAGCTCTCTGCTCTGCTGAGACCTTCTCCTCTCCACTCAGCCATTTGCAACAGCTTCTCTCCTGACACTTGTCTGGGAGTATCAAGTTTAAAAATTATAACACCAGATTTTGATAACTTTAGTTGAGAGAAATAACCTCCAGTGAAGACTGATAAGTAACTTACTGCCTAAAGTCCCATGTTCCCTTGTCTCCACCAAGAGGAATTACCAGAGCAGCAGTTCTGTCCGTGAGTCCCATCTAGGAGCTTGAGGGGATTTTTAGGGGCAGGATGCCTTGGTCTGCACAGTAATGAGGAGAAGTTGAGTTGGACACAGTGGACGTGAGGGCCTGAACTCAGATATCTGAAAAATCCTTATTATTTGGCTAGGCACAGTGGGTCACATCTGTAATCCCAGCACTTTGGGAGGCCAAGGCGGGCAAATCATCTGAGGTTGGGAGTTCAAGACCAGCCTGACCAACATGGATGAAACCCCATCTCTACTAAAAATACAGAAAATTAGCCTGGTATGGTGGTGCATGCCTGTAATCCCAGCTACTCATGAGGCTGAGGCAGGAGAATCACTTGAACCCGGGAGGTGGAGGTTGCAGTGAGCTGAGATCGCATCATTGCACTCCAGCCTGGGCAACGAGAGTGAAACTCTGTCTCAAAAAATAAATTAAAATAAATCATTATTTTTTGTTTGTTTTTGAGGCGGAGTCTCACTTTTTTGCCCAGGCTGGAGTGCAATGGCAGATCTTGACTCACTGCAACCTTTGCCTCCCTGGTTCAAGTGATTCTCCTGCCTCATTCTCCTTAGTAGCTGGGATTACAGGCATGCACCACCATGCCCAGCTAATTTTTTGTATTTTTAGTAGAGACGGGATTTCACCATGTTGGTCATGAACTCCTGACAGGTCATCCACCAGCCTCAGCCTCTGAAAGTACTGGGATTACAGGCGTGAGCCACCGTGCCCGGCCAAAATCCTTTTGTTAATATTAGTGGTTAGCACAGGCTTTGGAGGAGGACTTCACACTTTTAACTATGCTCCCTGCTTGTAGTTTCCACAAGCAGTCTTAAATTCTTTCTGAAATAAAGCAAAGTTGATCAGTATTTCTCAAGGATTACTTGGCAGGCAGTAGCTATCACTCAGCGAACTTGGTATGGTTAAGTGCATCCTAAAAGCATCTGTGCCTATTTCTAGACAGCCTCAGACCACTTTCTTCTGGGTCCTGGACCCTAGAATCTGCAGCCGAGTCAAGCAAGCTCTTGGGTCCCTCTGAAGTCTTATATTTAGCAAAGCCCTGTGAGAATCCTTTTATTGGGGGAGAAGTCAAGATGATGCATCAGAGGAAACCACATCAGAAACAGTCCACCTAGAGAAACACTGCAAACAGGAAAACTGACAACTGGCCCTGAGAAATCACAGACTTTGTGCAAGAGGTGAAGCCCAACTGGTAACTGATCAAAGTGAATTCAGGGATCAGACTCTATTAGGGAGAGGAGCAGAGGCTGAGATCCTGCTGCCAGTGTGCCCTCGCAGAGTGGCCCATCAGAGGCTGTGCAGAGATGGCCACAGAGCCAGTGCCCAGCCCTGTGGAGCCCCGGGGCACATGTGGTCCCGAGTGGAGCCGTGCCTGGTACTCTGAACAGGTGGAATCAATCTGTAGTTTTCTCCTTTTATCACAGAGCGTGGCTGTCCTTAGGCCTAGAGGCTCTCCTTAGGTCTGCACATGCTGTCTGCGCAGGGCAGGCCTCCCTGGGCTCTGTGCAGCAGGACCTCCTGTCCCAAGATGGTCGTGCTCTTGAACAGTTAGCTTCTATCATTAGGAAGTGCCCACTTGAGCGCTTGTTTATTGGAAACTGTGTTCTATACCTCTTTTGGGGTTTCTGCAACTAAATTTGGCAGAGTACCTTAATGGTCCACTTGGTTTCAAACTCTAGCTCCACCATGTGCAGTTGTGTGTTCTTTGGCAAGTTGTACTCCTCCGTATCTGTCGGGGGAAGAGTGCATGTCTCAGAGTTGAGGTGAGAAATAAGTTAATGAACGTAAATTTTTTTGACCAGCATCTGGCACATTGGAAGGGCTCAGCAATGCCTGTATCTGTTGTAGTGGTCATCACTGTGGCTCTATGCTGCTCTTGTTTTGTTTTGGGAGGGGGTGGAGAACAATTTGTTCCATGGAGATGGGCGGTGGGGGCGGGTGTGGCACAAGGCCTGCCTTCAGGGCTCTGTTGACGTGCGCTCCGGCTGGAGCTTCTGAAAGGATGCAGTTCTTGATAGAAGTTGCTTCCTCCGGCTTGCCCAGCAGGCACTCCGGCCTCAGACATCTGTGTTGCCCTTTTAAGTCAATTCGGCTGTTTAAGTGGAATGTTCGTGTCAGCCTGACCATTGTTAATTCATTTGATCTTCATACCAACCCTTACTTGCCTCCTTTTACAGATGGAAAGAGCCAACTTGGTTTCCCCACGGAAAAGCCCCACAGCTGGATCACGGTGGGAGCAGGAGGCTAGGCATGGAGCACTGGGGGCAGGGGGACCCAGCTCCCCACAGGAGCCCCACACTGTCTCACCCTTAGACAGAAAGTCCAGAGGCTCACTCCTTGTCTTTCTAGTGCATTCTTTCTGATGTACAGGAAGAGGGGAAGGAAGGAAGAGCTTTTGCCATTTGCTGCTCCAATGTCTCCTGCTGGACCCGTATTCTGCCTAGTGGAAGGCAGCAAAATTTCAAGAAACAGGTGAGGTGGAGTGGCTTGGTGCAACCCCATGGGGCCTGGAGTTGGAGCTCAAGAGCAGTGGATTTCAGAGGCCACCCTGAAACTCCCAGTGAAAAGGACTTCAGAGACATGTTAAACTCAGGCATTTGGTCAACCCACTTGGAAGTTTTCCTGTTTGCTTGCTTGTTTTTGCATGTGACAGTGAGATTGAGCAGTAGGGAATAGTTTCAGTGGGAAGTGGGAGGACCCTCCCCCTTCACAGGCCCTGCTGCCTCCCGGGACAGTTCCTTCACAGATGGCAATAGACATAGCGCCTTTATCCAGGAATGCCCTTCAGAGGCCGCCCTGCCGAGGCTGCGTGCACTCCTTGGCTCTCACCTTGGCTGGCCCAGCATAGCGTTCAGTGCCGGTCCCCTTTGGCTCACGCAGGAGGAGGACGGTGTGTAGAACCCCGTCTCCAGCCACCGAGGCCACCCCGTTGCTGCCTTCGCCTACATTCCTGTCCTATTGTTCCCATCTCAGTCCACATGAGGGCTCTTGTTCACATGGGTACCCCCAGCTACTACAAGGAGAGGCTGGGCAAGAAGACAGTGGCTGAGCCTGGCGGGATCTCTGGAAGGCCTTTCCCAAGCCTCGTGGGCAATAAAGTGACTTCCTGTCTGGCACATGGATTCCTTTCAGGAAGAAGTGATGGGAAACCTACAGCCAAGGCGTCTGAGGGGCCCTGGCTAGAGGCTATTGCTCTGCTTTCTCTAGAGAATTTCAGTAAAGATGAAGGTGAGTTGATATACTTTGGAGCTAAAGCAGAGATGGGTGATTTAGGAATTTCCGTAAGGAGCAGAAAGAGTGCAGCCTGCTGATTTGATACGGAATGCCTTGTGGTTGGAAGATGGATTTAGTTTCTAGTGGAAACCCTGAATATTTTGAGCATGAACAGTTTTGTTTTCATAAATCCCTTTTACATTCTGAGAAAGAAAACAGCGCCCCCAGACACCTATCTCCCAGGGAGAAGTTTTCTACAATATGATGAAAATATGCACAAAAGGTTTGAAGACATGTTAAGTGTTTATAGGATGATGAAGATGTATCTGTGACTGTCCAATGGAAAAACAAATTTTCCTTCCCTATCGGCAGTGTCTGATGGACCTGGGAAATGGGATTATTTTAGAGGGTGGGTGAGACTTTGTTTGAGAAGGAGTCTTGTTCAGTCACCCAGGCTGGAGTGCAGTGGTGCGATCTCAGCTCACTGCACCCTCCACCTCCTGGGTTCAAGCGATTCTCTTGCCTCAGCCTCCCAAGTAGCTGGGAGTACAGGCACCAGCCACCATGCCTTGTCAGTTTTTATATTTTTAGTAGGGACAGGGTTTCAACATGTTGGCCAGGCTGGTCTCAAACTCCTGGCCTTAGGTGATCCACGCATCTCGTCTTCACAAAGTGCTGGGATTACAGGAGACATTTAATTTTGTATTTCATAATGCTGATATTTTCACCATGAGCATATGTAACTAATTTTTTTTTTTTGAGACAGAGTCTTGCTGTGTTACCCGGGCTGGAGTGCAGTGGTGCAATCTCGGCTCACTGCAACCTCTGCTTCCTGGTTTCAAGGTATTCTCCCACCTACACCTCCCAAGTAACTGGGATTACAGGTGTGCACCACCACGCCTGGCTAAGTTCATTTGTATTTTTAGTAGAGACAGAGTTTCACCGTGTTGGCCACGCTGATCTCAAACTTCTTGCCTCAGGTGATCTGCCCACCTCAGCCTCCCAAAGTGCTGGAATTACAGGCATGAGCCATTGTGCCCAGCCTAATGATGTAATTTTTAACAAACGAGGTCTTTTAAGTGTAGGAAAACTAAAAGACTGGGAAAGATTTGTAGTAAATTCAATAGATGAAGCGAGGTTGAAGTGGGGGAAAATGTTAGGAGAAAATCCGGACATTTCTTTTGCTCCTGACAGCCACACCCACCAATGGTGAGCAGCAGAGGGGGCCTGAAAGGTAGTGAGTTTGAGAGGCCCTGGTGTCCTGTGGGGCCTTGCCACATGCCCGGACTTGCCTCCTGTGTACGTTGACACTGGCCTGGGTGAGACGCCTAGCTCCCTGGGCTTCCTGGTTCTTGTCTATAAAACAGAGATAGAAACAGAACATGCCTCTCGGGTTTCCTGTGAGAGTTAAATGCCTGGAAAGTGCACATGTCAGTTCCTGCCTGAGGCTGGTGTGTCCCGCAGCAGGACAAGCAGAGCAAGAATGAAAGGCCGCGGGAGGCCTTGGGACCTGCTCTGTTGTTTCTCCTTGTTGGCAGTCACATGCTGCTTCCTCTGTCACGTCTGTATTTTGGAAACATAAACCCTCCTTTCCACGGAAGATGTGCTAAAATAACATTACATAGCAAAGCTGATCTCAAGAATATATCGTTAATAACAAAGGAGCCAGCAGTGTGTTGTATTCAAAACAGACATGAAAACAGCTCTGTTTCAGAAACAGGATGTTTATTTCAAAAGTAACTTGTGGAAAATAAGTAGCTTATTGGTAAAGGTCACAGTTTCCTTTTACATGGTCATAGAAACATTATATGGGTTGTTACACAGGGAGTCTGCGGCAGGATAGTCCAAGATACCAGTTATGTAGACTAGGGGTTGGCAAGCTTTTTCTGTACAGAAAAATACAAATATTTTAGGCTTCGATGACCATATGGTCTCTGTCACAACTGCAGGAGTCCCACCTTAAACTTAAGTGCAACTTAAAACTTAGGATTGTTTTTTCTGGAATTTTTCATTTTTTTCTTTTATTTTCATGAGGTTATACTCCAAGACCCCCCAGTGGATGTCTGAAATCTTGGCAACTGCCAAAGCATATATGCATGCTGTTTTTCCCCTAGACAATCACATAGTATGGGTGGATCACATATGTGACATGGACATGCCAAAGGGAATGATTTGTGTCCCAGGTGGGATCGCAGACTGCATCACACTGCTCAGAATGGTGTGCAACTAAAACTTAGGAATTCTCTATTTCTGGAATTTTCTTTTCCTCTCTCTCTATTTTTTTTTTTTTTTTTTTTTTTTTTTTTTTTTTTTTTTTTTTTTTTTTTTTTTTTTGTTTTTTTTTTCATATCATATATTCTCCATTAAAATAAATACACATTGAACATCTATGGGGGGGGGGTTTTTTTTTTTTTTAGACAGAGTCTCTGTTACCCTGGCTGAAGTGCAGTGGCTCAATCTTGACTCGCTGCAACCTCCGCCTCCCGGGTTCAAGCAATTCTCCGGCCTCAGCTTCCCCAGTAGCTGGGATTACAGGCCTTGTACCACCACACCCAGCTAATTTTTGTATTTTTGGTAGAAACGAGGTTTTGCCATGTTGGCCAGGCTGGTCTTGAACTCCTGACCTCAGGTGATCTGCCTGCCTTGGCCTCCCAAAGTGCTGGGATTACAATCGTGAGCCACTGCGTCCAGCTTTAAACAGAATTTAATAAACTGTTACTGTTAGTTTAGGGCATGCAGATTTGTCTCCATTGGCAGCTTTGGAACATTTTTGGAGAACAATTTTGTTTTTCTGCTTCTTTGAGAAATGAGGTGGTTTTTTTTTAATTTTAATTTTAATTTTTTTTAAAAAAATGGGGTTTCACCATGTTGGTCAGGCTGGTCTTGAACTCCCGATGTCAGGTGATCCGCCTGCCTTGGCCTCCAAAGTGCTTGGATTATAGATGTGAGCCACCACGCCTGGCCGAGGTGTTTTACTTTTAATCTTGCTGTGTGTTATTTGGACAAGTCACCTTCCCATCCTCAATTTTTCCATCCTTTAGAGAAGATAAAAGGACTACTACCTTCTAGTCCTGTTTGTGTGGGGAAAATCCTCTTTGCACAGGGCCTGGCATTTAGCACGTGCTCAATAAATGGTGGCCGTAAGCAAAGCAAGGCTCACCCTGCCGTGCTGGGGTTTGACTCCCCTGTTCCTATAAACAGCTGCCTGGAGTTGTCAAGTGCTAACATTACCATCCATTCCTTGACAGTGCCAGGGAGCTGGACCTCGGACCGTTGCCCTGTCTCTCAGCAGGGCTATATGGGCATATTGATTTTTGCAAAACCAAGTTCTGGTTCCTTGCTGTGGAGCTGACAAAGAACCATGGGGCCGATCCTCTATAAGTATTTTAGTTCTGTCCTTGATGTTTTTAAAATACGAAATGTATATTCTAGCCCTTGCCTGTCTGAATTGAAACAATCTCTTTTGAGGTCATGTGCCTCTGGACCCCCACAGCCACGCGCTGTCGGGCCCCGCCCCTGGGACTCATGTCCCCACCTCAGTGCCTTCTCTGCCCATGGAGAAGGGGCTTAGGTCAGGCCCCACACACCTGTCCAGCCCCATCTGTCTCCACAACCGGCCCCATTGCCGGCAGCGCCCCGTGGGCTGAGCCAGACCAGGGTCCTGCCCTCAACCGGCAGAGGGCGCCCGCCCCCAGGCAGTGAGGCTTCTCATGCTGCTCCCTGAGAAAAGACAGTGTCTTGCATGGGGAGGGGAGAAGGGACAGTGGGGTAACTTCTTCCCAAGAAGTGGCCATCAGGGACCCCTTTGAGAGTCCGAGGAAAACCTCAGAAAAGACACAAACAGAGACAGTGTGGGAGCTGCTCCCTTGGTGCCCCGTTGTCACTGGATAATGGGGACCCCTAGCTCCCTGGAAGCCCATCTCCCTTCTTAAGGGAAGCAGTAAGGTGAGTCCTCAAGTCCCCTTTCCCCAAGGAAACTCTGCTGTCTTGCCCCACAGATTCCTTCATCCCCTCTTGGGGCTGGTCAGATCCACCCTTGCCTTGAGAGGGGGCTGGGGAGCGAGCTTGCCCCTCAGGAAACTTGGACCTGCAGAACTCAGGGCCATCCCCAGAAGGGAAGGGCCGCCCTCCCCGCATGTCCCTCCTGGGGCCTGCCTCTTCTTGGGAGGGCGGGGGTGCCCCCGTGTGGAGGACTGCTCTAGATGGGCTTTAGTAGGTAAGAAAGGTAAGGCCTCAGGCCGATGAACACATAGAAGAAAAAAATTCCAAGTTTGCTCAGTACTGCATTTAGAGGTGAAGGCCTGCAACTTAGAAGCCTGGCTGGGCGTGGTGGCTCATGCCTGTAATCCCAGCACTGTGGGAGGCTGAGGCAGGTGGATCACCCGAGGTCAGGAGTTTGAGACTAGCCTGGCCAACATGGTGAAACCTCATCTCTACTAAAAATACAAAAATCAGCTGGGTGTGGTGATGTGTGCCTGTAACCCCAGCTACTCGGGAGGCTGAGGCAGGAGAATCGCTTGAACCCGGGAGGCAGAGGTTGCATTAAGCTGGGGGCCACTGCACTCCAGCCTGGGCAACAAGAGCGAAACTCCGTCTCAAAAAAAAAAAAAAAAAAAGAGAGAGGGCTGCCGTCAGGAGAAGGCTACAGGGCTGTGGTGTGGCGCGGGGCCTAGGGTAGGAGTTCCCTCCCCGGGTTGTTTCCTGTGTCAGACAAATGGACACATGACGAGAAATTGTGATGTTTGGCTTTAAATCGGGTCTTTTTTCCTGCGTCATTCATGCCCTCGAAGCTGTTTGTGCAGCACCTGCTGTGAGTTGGTGCTATGCTAGGACACAGCAGAGAACACGAGGGTGTGGCCTGCCCTTGTGGGGCACACACTGTAGACAGGACGTTGATAAAGACACGTGACTCCTGCAACAGGACTACTCTTGTTCCATTAAAAAAAACAAAAACCACATGACGGTTCACAGAAAATGCTTAGAACTGAGTGGCACAGGGCAGACATGCAGTGTCTGTCAGCCATGATTATTATTTTCCACAAACATCAAACAGATGTTGAGGACCTGCTACCTCCAGGTACTGTCCTGGGATCTAGGGACACAATGAGACCATACAGTTCCTGGCTGTAGAGGGCTGACGTTTTAGTCAGCTGATAAGAATCATAAACAAATTTCTCATAGGTGGTGAGTGCCTGAGCCAGGATTCTAACTCAGGCAGGCTTCCTGCAGAGCTCATGTTCTCACAGCCCATCTGCAGGTGTCAGTGAAGCAGATGGATCTGCTTAGGTGCAGCTGTAAGCATGTCTGTGTCTATGTGAGCAAGTCGGGGACTTCAGCCCAAGACAGAACACGTCAGCACAGCCACTGTGTGGCTGCAGGTCAGAGAGTCTGGGTGGGATGAGGGAGAGGGAGAGGTATGTTGAGGAGCTTGCAGCCTTTTTTTGAGACGGAGTCTGGCTCAGTGGCCCAGGCTGGAGTGCAGTGGCAGGATCTCAGCTCACTGCAACCTTTGCCTCCTGGGTTCAAGTGATTCTCCTGCCTCAGCTTCCCCAGTAGCTGGGATTACAGGCATGCGCCACCATGCCCAGCTAATTTTTTTGCATTTTTAGTAGAGAAGGGGTTTTACCATGTTGGCCAGGCTGGTCTTGAATTCCTGACCTCAAGTGACCCACCTGCCTTGGCCTCCCAGAGTGCTGGAATTACAGGCGTGAACCGCTGTACCTGGCCTTGCAACCATTTTTAAGCAGGGGATGTGGATTAATCAGATTGGCAGGTTGCAGAAAAGATTAGAGGGGCACAAATGGATGCAGGAAGACCAGATGAAACTTACTCACGTGAGAATGATGGATGGTTTCAACAGATGAGTAGGAGCTAAAATACCTTGGAGATTAACAGGATGTGAGGATCTATCAGCGTACTCAGTTGCTAGAAAGTGTATGAGTTAATTTTTGCTGTATAACAAACCACTCCAAAACTTCATGGCTTAAAATACTAAGCGTGTATTATATCTCATCATGCTTTTGGGCCACTGAGGCAGTTCTGATCTGAGTCAACATGGCTGGTGCTCAGGGGTCTAAGACAGCTTCACTTGGGTTTGTAGACTTGCACGATGTTTAGCTGGGGCATCGAAGATGACTTGGCCTCCTGTCTGCCACCCTCTGGCAGCCAGCTCAGCCTTGTTTACGTGGTGGCATCCCATGGCAGTGAGAGAGCAGGTCCCAGGACAAAGCACCAGCACCCTACATGTCTCTGTGTGCCTAATAGTTGCTGATGTCTCATGGCCAGAAGCAAACCCCATGGCCAAGTCTAGAATCAGGAGGTGGAGAAATACCCCATTGGTGGGGTTTATGGCAGAGGCACGTTGTAAAGCTGTGTGCACGCCAGCATGGGAGGAGTTCCTATGGCCATTTGTGTGGCTTACCACAAACGGGAACATAGGAACAACTCTGATTTAAGCAGAAAATAACTCATTATATTTTTATAGGCTATTTGTAAAATTTTGGGGGAGGCCTGGAGAACTTGGGAAAAAGATCAGAAACGAAGCTGCAGAAGTGGAATAGGCAGAGGACGTCATTGCATTGCTGGCGCTGTGTCCGCTGCCTCTCGGGGAATTTGATCTTGTGGCAAGCACTACTGCTGTCAGCGAGAAAACCCCTGTGGTCTCCACCTCTTGGCTCTTTTAAGGTCCAGTGTCAGCCTGTTGGATTGGTGAAGCTGGGTCACATGCTAAGAGACCCTGTCTGCAAGGGGGGCAGCATGGCTGGCATAGCCTTTGTATAGAGAGGAGAGGTTGGGGGAAGGATAGACACAGGCACGTGGGCAGTGGTGCATGGTTTGCTGATTGATCTGGGGCTTAGGAGAAGCAAGACCGGAAAACTGGAGCAGAGGCTGGTGATAACCCAGCCAGTGACCAGACAGTACTGTATTCTGTGTCGCCTCCACCAGAGGGCGCACAGGCCAAACCAGGTGGACAGGATGATTTGTCCAGTGAAGGTCAGCCGGCCTCTGTCCTTGGCCACCCTGGCGCTTGCACTGTGAGCCCATGATAAGCCTGCCGTGGCGATGGGGCTGCAGGCTGTCTGTGGGCCCAGCAGGCTGATTTTGCTAAAGCCCAACCTGCCAGCAGCAGAGAGCAGTGCTGAGTCCTCCGTGGGCACTGCTACCAGGGAGACCAGCCAGACCACTGCTCAGGCACCCCCGGAAACAGCCAGGACCCGACTCAGTGCTGCCCGTGCGCTGGCTCTCCTTCCCCGGCCCTGCTTTCGAGGAGTGCTACGTGAGACTGCTTCGAGTGTCTCTCTCCGACGGAGGGCTGAGGCTGCTAGCACCCCTCTTTGCTGGCGCCTTTGGGAGAACTTTTCTATGTATCTTCTGAAGCTTAGGGGACGTGCTAAGTGGGTGTCTGCTGCCGGAAAAATCAAATGGCCAAGAGTTGACTTCTGGCCAACTGCTCTCACTTTGTAGGTCAAAGGATGTGTGGCAGTGCCAAGGGGATGGTGTGGGCAGGGGAGCTGGCAGGGAGAGCTGGGGGTCCTGCCCAACGTGGCTGCTCCAGGGCTTGGGGTAAGGGGGCCTTGGTAGGAAACTGGGGGTGTCTGTGAGAGGCTAAGGGCAGCAGAGGAACATGAGCCATCTGCAGAGATGGTGTCTCCTCCATCAAAGGGAGACCGGGGCAGTGGTCCTTGGGGACAGAGGGTATGGGAGGCTGTCAAAAGCTGATGTGTGAGCGAGCAAGCCTCGGACCTCAGAGGAAACCATCTGAGACTTCTGCAGGCAGGAAAGCTTTTGGTTCTGGTCCTTTTGCCTGCCTTCCCTCTGTGATCTTGGTGGAGCCAGGGCTCACTGAGGCCGAGGAGGAGGAGCAAGGTGGGGAGCTGAGAAGCCTCCTGCCCACCCACGGCACCGGCAGCTGCAGCAGTCCTCTGGGTGAGGCACTGGAAGAGGCTCCGAGGATGACCCCAAAGGGCTTTTTTTTTTTTTTTTTTTTATTCAGAGTTGGATTCTTATTCTGTTGCCTAGGCTGGAGGCTTGAGTGCAGTGGCACAATCTTGGCTCACTTTTTTTTTTGAGACGAAGTCTCACTCCTGTCACCCAGGCTTCGGTGCACGGGCACAGTCTCGGCTCACTGCAACCTTCACCTCCCGTGTTCACGTGATTCTCCTGCCTCAGCTTCCTGAGTAGCTGGGACTACAGGCGTGTGCCACCATGCCCAGCTAATTTTCTTATATTTTTAATAGAAATGGGGTTTCACCATGTTGGCCAGCTGGTTTCAAACTCCTGACCTCAGGCGATCCGCCCGCCTCAGCCTCCCAAAATGCTGGGGTTACAGGTGTGAGCCACCGCGCCCGGCCCCAACAGGCATTCTTTTCTAAACCGGCTCAAATCATGTTGTTATTCACGATCAGAGAGGGACTGGGGACATCATGGACTTGCCCCAGCTCTCATCCCAAGGTCCAGGAAGAACTAGCTCCAGAGGCCAGAGGGGAGGAAAGAAGAGAGCTGTTTTTCTGACAGCAAATCCTGAGACCTGCCGGCTCACTGTGGTGATGAAATTACCTCCATGAAAATAAGTGTTGTGAGGACGTGGAGAAGTTGGAACCCCGGTGCATTGTGGTGGGAATGGAAAATGGCGCTGCTGCTGTGGAGGGTGGTCTGGGAGTCCCTCAGAAAGTGACACATGGGTGGCCACACGATCCAGCAATGCCGCTTCTGATTATATACCGCAAAGAAGAGAAAGAGTGTCTGGAGGAAGTACTCCTACCCCCAAGTTTGTTGTAGCGTGATTTGCAGTGGCCGAAAGGAAGCCACTTGGCAGGGCAGCCAAGGAGTGGGGTGCAGGGAAATCTGGCAATGACGGGGAGCAGGGAGTGAGGCACACGGATCAGGAGGAAGGCATCAGGCCACATGTCAAGATGCTAGTTTTTGGCGGCAAGCAGGCCTCGGGGCCAGGGCTGTGGGTGTGTGGGTGTGAGTGTGTGGCCCGCGCTCACTGAGCCCAGGCATGGGAGCCCATGGACACTCCCTGTCTCCTTCCTGATTCTCCTCCAGCAGGCAGGAGGAATGAGGCAGATGTGCAGAGACAAGCAGAGGGTGGGGAGGGCAGAGGGAGAGAAAGGGAGACAGACACACCCTCGAGCCCGGCCCCAGGCCCCGAGCTCGCTCCTACACCTGCATGGAAGCAGGGGGCATGGCTCCTCCCCACGGGCGGGCGGAAGCAGCGCCTTCTCTTTGTGCTTGTCATTTGCAGGAGAGGTCAATTAACACCAGTCCACCTGAACTTTACTCTGTGCTCCCCACTGCCGCCCCGGAACAGAGTCCAAGCACCTCCACCCTGCACTCAGGGCGACCCAGCTCCGCCCACCCCCACACTCTCCCAAGGCTCCGTGAACAGACCTGGTCAGGCTGTGCCTTTGTGCTTGCTCTTCCCTTGAGACATCCAGCTGCCCAGTACCCAGAGCCCCCTCCACATCCCCACCCCTCAAAGCTTCCTGGTCCCCCACAGCTCCGGGCTTGACTTCCGACTTCTCCAGCCCTCTGTGGAGCTTGGGGGCCCCTTGCCCAGTTCCCCATCTTTAGGCTTCTGCCACTCCACTGGAAGCTCGCTGAGAACTGCCTCTGGGTTTTCTCTCCTAGGGCTGGGCACAGAACAGAGCCCAGGAACTATTTGGGGCCTTGGATGATGTGCTTGGTGCCCTTCTGCTGTTGGGGCCGCTTCTCTCTCAATGTCCCAAGTGGACAGAAGGGAGCCCAGAGACACCAGCCCCCCCCATGGAAGAGACCTCTCCCAACCTGCTCTTCCTCCTTGACTGGAGGCGCCCCTCTCCTCCCTCCTTTTCACATTTCTAGTACTTTATTTCCTTGCAGAAGCCTTTTAAAATAAAAATAAGGCTGGTTCACACCTGTAATCCCAGCACTTTGGGAGGCCGAGGTGGGCAGATCACCTGAGGTTGGGAGTTCGAGACCAGCTTGACCAACATGGAGAAACTAAAAATACAAAAATTAGCCAGGCGTGCTGGCGCATGACTGTAATCCCAGATACTTGGGAAGCTGAGGCAGGAGAATCCCTTGAACCTGAAAAGCGGAGGTTGCAGTGAGCTGCGATTGCGCCATTGCACTCCAGCCTGGGCAACAAGAGCAAAACTCCATCTCAAAAATAAAATAAAATAAAATAAAATAAAATAAAAATAAGCAAGAGAACAAACCCCCCATAAACCCAGAGACTGGATTCACATTTCCATTCATCTTACCCAGATATTTCCCTCATGCACACAAAATCTTTTACAAAAATGAAACCACAGAAAATGCAGTATTTTAAAACCTACTTTTCTGATGTCTTAGTCATTGTGTGCATCTGTCCTTGTCAAGGGTCTCAAGGCTTTTATCACGGGGCTGCACCTCCGTTCATTTAACGGATCCCGTCCTGTGGGGCCTGCGGGCTGCTCCACTTTCATGCTGATCATAAGTGATGCCGCCACGAGGCTGCCAGCCCCTGACTAGGTGTCCGCTCCCTTCCTCAGACCCGTCTGGTCACTCTCTAGAGGACTCGCAACACTGAAACTGCTGTCTGATGGCCACCGGTGCCTGTATCCATCCGCCCCTCTGGACTGGGTTTACTTGACTGCGCAGCAGCCTTCAAGCCTGCTGCCCCTCTGGCCTCAGGAAACTCTCCTTCGCTTCTGTGATTCTGGTTCTTCTAGCAGCTCTCAGCCACCCACCCCCTCAGGCCAACTCCTCAGTGTAGACCATGTCTACACTCGCTCTGGGGCTCTGACCCAGTGCACACTGTGACAGCTGCCTCCAAATGCCGATGCTTGGATGTCTTCCAGACTTGAAATCAGCATTTTTCTTTTTTAAAAAATGAAATGTTTCAGGCATGCAAAAATGTATAAAATATATTTAACAGGCTGGTGCGGTGGCTCACGCCTGTAATCTCAGCACTTTGGGAGGCCAAGGTGGGCAGATCACCTGAGATTGGGAGTTTGTGACCAGCCTGACCAACTTGGAGAAACCCAGTCTCTACTAAAAAATAGACAAAATTAACCAGCCATGGTGGCAGGCGCCTGTAATCCTAGCTACTCGGGAGGCTGAGGCAGGAAAATCGCTTGAATCCGAGAGGCGGAAGTTGTGGTGAGGCGAGATCACACTATTGTGCTCCAGCCTGGTCAACAAGAGTGAAATTCCCTCTCAAACCCTCTGTGCATCCCCAACCAATGTGTTCTTCCCTGCCCCGAGGTTACTGCTGCCGGGAATCTGGCTCTCCCGTCTCCACGCCCGTCTTTCGGAGAGTCCAGCCTCCCACGCTGGAGCTGGTTTATACCTGGACACCTGCTGGGTCCACTTCCCTGACCCAGGAGCCTCCCTCCAGGTGTGGTTTCTGTCAGAGGCACATCCACTGTGCCGCTCTGGTCCTCTTCCCAGCTCCCCCGTGAGCCCCTGCAGGGCTTTTCACAGTCACCTCTGCACCTCCGGCCAGGCGGGAGCCCCCAGGGTGAGCTGTGGTCCCCTTTTGTCACCAGGACAGCTCCAGCACCTGCACCTGGCAGAGCTCAGTAAATTGTTGTTGGATTCGCTGTATTACTGCGTCAATGTGCATGGAGTTAAAATCATTTCTTTTTATTATGGTAAAATAAATGTAACATTAAATGTACCATTTTACGTGTGCAGTTGGGTGGCATTAAGTGCACCCACATTACCGTGTACCTCACCACCTTCCATCTCCAGGACTCTTTCATCTTTTTTTTTTTCTTTTGAGATAGGGTTTTGCTTTTGTTGCCCAGGCTGGAGTCCAGTGGCGTGATCTTGGCTCACTGCAACCTCCGCCTCCCGGGTTCAAATGATTCTCTTGCCTCAGCCTCCTGAGTAGCTAGGATTACAGGCATGCACCATCAAGCCTGGCTAATTTTGTATTTTTAGTAGAGATGGGGTTTCTCCATGTTGATCAGGCTGGTCTTGAACTCCTGACCTCAAGTGATTCGCCACCTTGGACTCCCAAAGTGCTGGGATTACTGGCGTGAGCCACTGCGCCAGGCCAGGACATTTTCATCTTCCCCACACTGAAACTCTGTCCCCATTCAACACTCCCCATGCCCCTCCTCTCCGCTCCAGACAACCACCATTCCAACCATTCTACTTTCTCTCTGTACATTTCACTATTCAAGTACCTCACGTAAGTGGAATCATACAGGATTTCTCCTTTGGTGACCAGTGTATTTCACTCAAGCTTCATCCGTGTTGTAGCACATCGGGATTTCCTTCCGTTTTTGTTTTTTTTTTTTGAGATGGAGTCTTGCCCTGTTGTCCAGGCTGGAGTGCAGTGGCACAATCCCAGCTCACCGCAACCTCCTCCTCCCAGGTTCAACTGATTCTCCTGCCCCAGCTCTCAAGGAGCTGGAATTACAGGCACATGCCACCACGCCCAGCTAATTTAGTATTTTTAGTAGAGACGGGGTTTCACCGTGTTGGCCAGGCTGATCTCGAACTCCTGACCTCAGGTGATCTGCCTGCCTTGGCCTCCCAAAGTGCTAGGATTACAGGCATGAGCCACCAAGCCCAGCCTCCTTCCTTTTTTTTAGAGTCTTGCTCTGCTGCCCACCACTGGAGTGCGGTGGTGTGATCATAGCTCACTGCAGCCTCAAACGCCTGGGTTCAAGCAACCCTGGTGGCATGCGCCACTATGCCTGGCCAATTTTCTTTTTTATAGAGATGGGGTCTCACTATGTTGCCTAGGCTGGTCTTGAGCTCCCGGTCTTAAGTGATCCTCCACCTTAGCCTCTTGAATAGCTGGGATGACAGGCATGAGCCATGGCGCCTGACCCTTCTTCCTTAAGGGTGAATAATATCCATTGCATGTGAATCGTGCAGATGGTTTTGAATGGGTCTGAGGGCTCTGTGGTTGTCTCAGTGATTATGGGGTGGATGGACACAGCTGGAATAGAGCATGCTCCAGTCTGGGGGTACTGGAGGACTCACCCGCTCTCCACCCATAACCAGGGGTCCCAAGGCCTGAAATGCCATCATCTTGGCCTCCGTGCTTCCTTCGTGTGCTCTGGGCCCTTTGCCCAGTGGAGACCTCTCCCCAGGGTGAGGGAGCAGAGCCAGTTCTTCATGTCTTTGAGCATCTCTGCCGTGTAAACAGAAAGCTAGACACTGGAGAGCTGGTGAGGGCTGAAGGAATCATGAACCTAAGGGGAGAGAAGTGGGACCTTTTCCCTTCCTTCCCTGGAGCCTCCCTCACACACGGATGCGCTCCCGCCACTCCGTGCTGGCTGCGGGGCTCCAAGGGACTCCCTGATGGAGATGGGGGTGCCTGCAAAGAAAGGGGCGGCGTTTCCTTGCCCATTGGGATGTCTTCTCATACAAGGGACTAGCTGAGCCACCCTCTGTGTCATTTGAACTGGTTGATCAAGAAAAAAGAGGCCGGGCGTGGTGGCTCACGCCTGTAATCCCAGCACTTTGGGAGGCCGAGGCGGGCGGATCATGAGGCCAAAAGATGGAGACCATCCTGGCCAACATGGTGAAGCCCCGTCTCTACTAAAAAATACAAAAATTAGCTGGGCGTGGTGGCGTGTGCCTGTAGTCCCAGCTACTCAGGAGGCTGAAGCAGGAGACAGCTTGAACCCGGGAGGTGGAGATTGCAGTGAGCTGAGATTGCGTCACTGCTCTCCAGCCTGGGGCCTGGCGACAGAGCAAGACTCTGTCTTAAAATAATAATAATAATAACGATAAAAAGAATGAGACACAGAAGTCTGGGCAGAAAGAGGCTGAGCAGGGCGCCCGCAACTGCGTTTTGCGTGTGGAGGATGCGTTTGAAGGCCAGCTGCACCCCAGGAGGCTTGCTGGGCGGGCCACCTTCCCGAGACCATGGCCAGGGACCTGCTGGCGAGGTGAGCAGCCCCATGGAAGGTCCTTGGCAGAGGATATGGGGGCCGCAGAAATCTCCCTTCCTCTCCAGGAACCCAGTGGTGGGTGAACACTGCAGGGCTGCCGGGAGCTGCACCTCCCAGGAGCACCAGTTAGGTCCGAAGGCCTTAGCTCTGGCCCATTTTTCTCCTGCCAGCCTATGATATTCCAGAGGGAAAGGGAGACTCGGGGGACCCGGAGTGGGCGGGATAGCGAGGCCTTGCCCCCTTCCTCAGGGCCACAGGCCCAACGCAGGCTGGGCAGAAGCACATTCACTAGAGTCCGTTTACTAAATTCGGCTGGACCTGGTGTTTGATATGGGACACCAGCCAGGAAGGACGGGAGCTGCTGAGATGTCTTACGGATGGAAAAGTAGTAAGATTTCCCGCCGCGCCTCGGTTGGCAGTGATTGGGAAAAAAAGTCATTTTGTATCCATGCCTCACTTGGGCCAAATAATAGCGTAAAACTAAAGTACAAGAGGGCTCTGGACTTTTAGTTTTAAGTGGGGGCAAAATCCCCGGGACACAGAGGTGGGGAGGGGCAGGGGTGCCTATCCCAAATGCCACAGCCAGGGCCTGGGGTGGCAGAGGAGCAGAGGTGAGTCTGAAGCTCGGGTCCTGGCAATGGAGGGCAGCCCACCATGGGAAACGGTGGCGTAGAGAAACGCACAAGTGATTGTAGAGCAGAGACACGAGGACCCATTGATAGGCAGGAAAGGACCCGTAGAAAGGCAGGAAGGAACTTACAGGCAAGCCAGGGGACATGAAGAAACAGCACTGCAGACAGCAGGAAATAACCGAGTGAAGTAAACTGCTCACCACAGGGGCAGATGGAGAAGATAACCCAAGAATTTCCGTCATTACACAGAGAGAGGCTAGCAGGATATTGCCTGAAAACAAGCCCTAGCCAGATCACCTGATGAGGTCAGGAGTTTGAGACCAGCCTGGCCAACATGGA
>NW_016107853.1:253425-255951 GCF_001604975.1 Cebus imitator
CAAAAAAAACCAAACCAAACCAAAACAAAAAAACAGAAGCAGAATAGACAGGGCGTGGCCTCTGGGGGGCAGCGTCGAAGCACAGCCCCACATACTTAGGCCTGGGGAGGAAGGGCTCTATGCTCCAACAGGTCTAGGGATGGCATGCAGGGAGGGGGGTTCTCATGTGTTGGCCCTCGTGGCACAGAATGGAGATCTGGTGTGGCTGATGGTGGGCCTGATCACGATGCGGCTGTAGCCTCAACCCCTCCTCTGAGTCCCACACCTCGGACTGCAGGTAATCAGCAAAGAGAGCCCCGGCACAGCACAGGACATGCCCCAGGTGGTGTTTTTGCACAAAGCTGTCTAAGTACGTGGCCAGCTCATTGTCATCCAGCCCATTGAGCAGGATGTGGTCGTGGTGTTCCAGCAGGATGGCCAGGCAGAGGAACAGCATAAATGGGTTCCCCTGGCCAGACTCCTGGGGGGACTTCCCAGGGTCTTTCTGGGAGCCCACCTCTCGAACCAAGGGGGATCCTACAGCCATGTTACCAGCGGCAGATGCCTCCTGGGTGGATGGTGGAGATGAGGAAGGTGGGGAATCGGGGTGGGAAAAGGAGGAGAGCAGAGGGTTTGGGGAGTTTGGCAAAGGCTTGGAGAGGGACTTGGAGCTCATAAGGGCGGCTGGGTGGGGCAGCTGGACCAGAGGGTCCCTCCTGAAGCCCATGTTATCCCTGAGTTGTTGGAGGCCAGGCCATCCGGGATGGCTTGCTCAGGTGGCGTCCCCGATACCAGGCCCCTGGCTAGCTGTGGTCAGGTGGTCAGTGGAATCTTCAAAGGTGCTACCTCCTGCTGGCGCAGTGGCTCACGCCTGTCATCCCAGCTCTTAGGGAGGCAGAAGTGGGAGGATAGCTTGCGCCCAGGAATTCGAGGAGACCTGCCTGGACAATGTAGTGAGACCCCGTTCTCCACAAAAAGGAACAAAGTAAAAAAACAAAGGTACTACTTCCTCCACCAGCAGGCCTCAGCATGTGCCTGTCACACGGGGCACCCCCTGAAGCCACCAAAAACAATGTCTGCCACTTGGCTGGGGGATCCAACCAGTTCTTCCTCGTATTCAGGAGGATCGGGGGACAGTGACCTTCAGGTGACTTCAGTATGCGGAGGGCATCGTCGAAGGCGAACTCACGCTTGAGCTCCAGCAGCAAATTCAGAGGAAAAGCAAAGACTTTTGTTCCTTCTCTATTATAATAGGAAAACAAAACTAAAAGGACCTATATAGTTTAAGTACCAAAAAAACCTACAAATTGATAAAAATAGAACTCAATGAGCTAGAAAACCAACATGCATCTCATTCATACTTCCATTGGAATGGATAAGCAACCCCATGCATGGACTGGTCTCTGCAAGCGGTGACAAGACAGACCTGAGCTCAAGGTAACTTCCGTTTCCCTGGATGGGAGCAGCAGACACGTACAAGACTGGGAATGAGAACAGAATTTGGAGAAAACTGTATTCCACACTCTGGCAATACATTTGTAAACCTGGGAGGAAAGGACCCCCCAGGATATGAGTCTCCTCAATGGGACGCCGAGGTCAGATCCTTGGGTGAAACTTGGCTCAATCACTCACCAGCTGTGTGACCTTATGCAAGTCCCTTAGCGTCCTTGTGCTTCAGTTCCACGTCTGTCATATGGAAGTAATGATAGTTCCTACCTCTTGGGTACTTGTGAGGACCGACGGACTTCATGCGTGGAAGTGCTCAGACCTGGCACACAGCAAAGGGTCAGGAAGGGGTGGAGTTGCTGTGTTGGCACACAGGCTGTGCATCTGAGATAAATTAATGTGCATTTCCACTTGCGTTTGTAAAATCAACTCTTGAGGGATTCAAAGTAAATAATAAAACAATACAAATCTTAACAGAAAATGAGGAATTAATCCTGGGGCAAGGAGGACCCTCCTAACCTAAATGAAAACAAGAGAGTTCTATTTAGCTATATAAAATCTTTTATATAGCAAAAGATGCCATAAATAAAGTTTGTGGACAAACGATGCGTTCAGGAAAATACTAGTGATGCAGATGGCTGTAATATGCAAACAGCTCCTAGACACCCGCAAGGAAAGCACACACGCCCATCAAGAAACAGACAAATGCCAACGGCCATTGCACAGTGAGGAGTGCGCCAATCGCCGGGCGGCAGGGAAACAGTGGAGAACGTTGCCCACTGCCAGGCTGGCCGAAGTTACAACAGCCCCTTAGGGTGGCCGCCTCGGTGGACAGCTGCCGGCAACACCCGTGAAGACTGACGAAGCCAGCGTCCCTGGGATCTAACACACAGAAATACACATGCCAGGACACGCAAGGCGGCCCATGGAGCACTGACCCACAGTGGATGGCAAAGCGGTCTCCCATCCACGGGACCCTGCGGCTGCTTGCCCGCTCAACATGCTCACCACTGCTTTCACATGGCCGGGAGGAGGGATGGACCCCAGCTCCCAGCCGCGCTGGAGGGAGTGGGGTCAGAAGATGCAGAAAAGAGTGTGTGA
>NW_016107853.1:256241-266636 GCF_001604975.1 Cebus imitator
TTTTTAGTAGAGACGGGATATCACCATGTTGACCAGGATGGTCTCGATCTCTTGACCTCGTGATCCACCCGCCTCGGCCTCCCAAAGTGCTGGGATTACAGGCTTGAGCCACCGCGCCCGGCGAGACCGAGTCTTTCTTCGTTGCCCAGGCTGGAGTGCAATGGCACAATCTCAGCCTCCTGAGTCCAGGATGGTCTTGATCTCCTGACCTCATGATCCGCCTGCTTTGGCCTCCCAAAGTGCTGGGATTGCAACTTGAGCCACCGTGCCCGGCTCCACAGCTCCCAGTGTCACGTACATTTTTACTTCGTGTATGTTGAATAAGCACTGAGAAAAACTTAGGGAAAACATTGGGGATTACTGATGAGAGACTCATATTGAGAAGGGGGCAAGCCAAGGAAGTACACAAGAAAAAGTCGGAGCTAAACAATGTGTATGATGTCTGTAAAACTACATTTGTGTGATTATTGTGAAGAAATAAAACTTAAATTTTCTGGCCAGGTGCGGTGGCTCATTCCTGTAATCCAGCACTTTGGGAGGCCGAGGTGAGTGGATCATGAGATCAGGAGTTCAAGACCAGACCAGCCAACATGCTGAAACCTTGTCTCTACTAAAAAATATAAAAATTAGCTGGGCATGGTGGCTTGTGCCTGTATCCCAGCTACTTGGGAGGCTGAGGTAGGAGAATTGCTTGAACTGGGACCCGGGAGGTGGAGGTCGCAGTGAGCCGAGATCCCCCACCTGCACTCCAGCCTGGGCTACAGAGCGAGACTACATCTCAAAACAAAACAAAACAGACAAAAAACAAGAAAACCTTAAATTTTCTTTGCATTTTTTGAGTAAACATTATATTTCATGTGTGATGAGGACACATTCCATGTCTGTTAAGATCCAGGATGGGGCTTCCCAGGCCCCAAGAGCCTGGTAGCACCGACCCAAGCGTGCCCTGGCATGTCCTCCTGGCGTGCCCACTGTGTCCCTTGCAGAACGGCCGGGGCATGGGCTGGTCTCCAGAGCTTTGCGGCTGGGGCTGCGGCCAGGCAGTGACTCAGGCAGGTTCCGCCTGGGCTGGGAGGGCCGGGCATTCCTGCTGTGAGGCTGCCTCTGCCTAACTCACCATGACTTGCACTTTGCTGCCATCCTGCCTGGCAGGCTAACTTAGCCAGGATGACCCCACGTCCCCTCCAGCCAGCACTCATGCCGTCTGCCTCACAGGTGCCCTTTGTCCTGACTCAGCAGAGGCTTCCTGGGTGCCAGGGCCTGGGCCTGGGAGCCACAGTTTCCTGGGAGCGAGAAAGTCCAAGGGAGACAGGGCGAGGACTGGGGCCTTTGCAGCAGCTTGGGGGAGGCTCCCCTTGCTCACACTCACCTCCCCAGGCTGCAAACCTGCAGCTTCTCTGAAGCATGTTGTGGCTGCTTGCCCATTCAACATGCTTACCAGTATGCATGAAGCACTATGACTAGCGGCAGATAGAGAGTTGAAGAAGCCCCAGAAGTCCTTTCCTAAGTGCTTTCCTATGAGTCCTCAGAAGGTGCAGACACAGTGGGGGAAAGGGCCGTGGGCACAGCCAGGTCTGCTGATTTCATGCCTCTCCAAAGAGGGGCTCTGAAACAGTAGCTGACGGGCTGCTCTTGGCTGGTTACGGTGACTCGATCACAGCTCTCTGTGGCCTAACTCCTGGGCTCACGCGGTCCTCCCACCTCCACTTTTCCAAGTAGCTGGGACTACAGGCGCGTGCCACCATGCCCAGCTGAGTTTTAAAGTTTTTGTAGAGATAGGGTCTTGCTTTGTCACCCAGGCTGGTCTCAAATTCCTGGCCTCAAGAGATCCTCCTGCCTCAGCCTCCCAAAGTGCTGGGATTACAGGTGTGAGCCACTGTGCCTGGCTGAATACTAAGTAAGTATTTGTACCCATTGAGCAAGCTCCCTTTATTCCCGCACCTCTCCACCTTCCCAGCCTGGTAACCACCAATCGACTCTCTATCTCCATGAGATCCGCTTGTTTGGCTCCCACACGAGGGAGAACACGTGGTGTTTGTCTTCCTGAGGCATAGCTCTTTTAATCAATGGGGAGATCCCTGAGACCCACTGCCCAATTTTCTGTTTTCTACTCTTTTTTTTTTTTTTTTTTTTTTTTTTTTTTTTTTTCTTTTTTTTTTTTTTTTTTTTTTTTTGAGATGGAGTCTTGCCTAAGCTGGAGTGCAATGGCGCGATCTCAGCCCACTGCAACCTCTGCCTCCTGGGTTCCAGCGATTCTCTTGCCTCAGCCTCCCGAGTAGCTGGGATTACAGGCGTGCGCCACCATGGCCAGCTAATTTTTGTATTTTTAGTAGAGATGGGGTTTCACCATGCTGGCCAGGCTGGTCTCGAACTCCTGAGCTCAAGTGATCTGCCCGCCTCAGCCTCCTAAAGTGCTGGGATTACAGACGTGAACCACTGCGCCTGGCCTCGTGGCTAATTTTTTATTTTTTGTAGAGATGGGTCTCTTCTCTCTATGCTGCCTAGGCTCCTTCTACTCATAAAGGAAGTGGTTTCTCCTCCCAACAACTATTTCCAATCTAAATGTTCCTTGAAATTTAAGCAAACTTGCTTTCCATTCATTCATTCATTCATTCATCCATTCAACACTTTTTTTGCTAGCTTTGGGCGAATTTGCTGAAAATCATCTTGCTAAATGATTGATCCTTTCCTGTCAGAGGGGTGGTTTGGTATAGTGGGCTGCTTCTGTATCCTCAGAGGTCTCCCTTGTGCCAGGATTTGGTACTGAGCAGAAGTTGAGATATCTGCCTTTGTGGACATTCCAGTCCACAGGGGGACAAGGAGAGAAGAAAAGCAATCTACACATAGTCAGGCAGACAGAGATAGGATTGCAGGTTGTGACAGGTTCTTTGAAGTAATGAAGGTTTTACTTGGGGGGTGAGAGAGGTCAGGGAGTCTGATGCCGTGTAGAAGAGGAAGTGTCCCAGGGAGTGAGAACAGCATGTGCAAAGGCCCTGTGGTAGGAAATCACCGGGCTCAGTCAAGGAATGCCAGCGGACCAGAGTGCAGTGAGAATGTGGGAAGTGGTGCCAAGGGAGGCTGGCGAGGCAGCCAGGAGCCAGGCCAGGCAGGAGCCCACAGGCCATGGGAGGAAGCTTTCTGAGAGCAAGGGGAGCCACCCAGGGATGTGAGTCAGGGGAGAGACATACTCAGGTCCTCATCATCCATATGCCTCTCTGGCAGCTGGGATTACAGACCCCCAAATAAGACTAACAGAATGGGAAACATTCCAGAAACAGCAGAAGGAAGCATCTGTAGGATCTAGCACCTGGGGGGCCTGGATCGGGTGGTAGGTGCAGAGTTGGGTGCCTGACTGAGCTTAGACTCAAGGAGAGTAGGCGGATGGCAGGAACAGTAGCCTGGGAGAGAGATAGAGTGACAGCCCAGGCGAGGAGGAGGCATTGGGGGTGGAGGGCTAGGGCTTGCAAAGACTGCTTGCAACCCCAGCACTTTGGGAGGCCGAGGCGGGAAGATCACTTGAGCCCAGGAGTTTGAGACCAGCCTGGGCAACATAATGAGACCCATCTCTCCAAAAAATTTAAAAATTAGCCAAGCATGGTGGTGCGTTCCTGTCACCAGGAGGTGGGAGGATCGCTTCAGCACCGGAATTCAAAGCTGCAGTGAGCCATGATGGCGGCACTGCACTCCAGCCTGGGCAACAGAGCAAGACCCTGTCTCAAAAACAAAGAAAAAAAAAATCCGAAAAACAAGTATCTGCAAGATTCTGTCACAACCACGCCTTTGCCAATACAGAAACTGTAACCAAAACCCAAACAGGCAAACAAGGATTTTGTTCTTTGTAGATTTTTTTTTTTTTTTTTTTTTTTTTTTTTTGGGTGTTTTTTTTTTTTTTTTTTTTTTTTTTTTGAGACGGAGTTTCGCTCTTCTAACCCAGGCTGGAGTGCAGTGGCACGATCTCGGCTCACCTCAACCTCTGTCTCCTGGGTTCAAGCAATTCTCCTGCCTCAGCCTCCTGAGTAGCTGGGATTACAAGCGCGCGCCACCATGCCCAGCTAATTTTTGTATTTTTAGTAGAGACGGGGTTTCACCATGTTGACCAGGATGGTCTCGATCTCTTGACCTCGTGATCCACCCGCCTGGGCCTCCCAAAGTGCTGGGATTACAGGTGTGAGCCACCACTCCCGGCCTTCTTTGTAGATTTTAACTGCTTCTGGGCATCTTGCTCTGGCGCCCACCACTACTGCTGCTGCTTTCCACGACACCCAGGCCGCCTGACCTTTCCTGGGTGCCCTCGGCCCACCAGGCCCTGTCGTGGTCACTTTTCGACTCACTGCTGCATTGCGGGCTTTTGCTAGGTGCTTCCATGGTTCAGCCAGGGGTGGGCCCCTGACACGATGAGTCAGCTCTGAATGGCCTTCGGCCTTGCACTCTGCCCTCTACTGAAGGTCCACATTCCCAGGAGAGTCGGGGAGGCCCCATGGGGAGCCCACCCCAACCCATGGCTGGCCTGGAGCAGGCACCTGGTTGACCATCTCATCAAATGGGAAGGGGTCACCTGCAAGGATAATCAGCTGCTGCTACCAGAAAAGGGGGAGAGGCTGGCACTGGCCTGGTCCCCCGCCTGGTCTTCCCCCTCTCAGGAGGCTCCCCACTCTGCACCTACCACCCAGTCCAGGCCCCCCAGGTGCCAGGTCCTGCAGATGCTTCCTTCTGCTGTTTCTGGAATGTTTCCCATTCTGTTAGTCTTATTTGGGGGTCTCATCATTTCTTGCCTGCATTGCTAGCAGCTGCAGCTTTCGGTCTAGACCTTTCTCACACTGTGCCCTCCAGGGGGTTCTCTAAAACAAAAAACTATCAGATGTTTGTCTTTCTGATAAGCTCCTCAGTGCCCCGCACCCCCGCAGCCGGCCTGGCCCACAGGCCTCCATGAGCCCCCACCCCCCGGAGCATCATTCCCCCCTCCCACACCTCCTGCTGGCAACAGTGGACACATCACAGCTTTCCCGTGACGTCACGTTCCCTGCCTCTGCCTTTGCTTCTGCTCTTCCAAGCCCCCTTGCCGTTCCCTGCCCAAAAGCTTCTCACTCAGCTCTGATGATGTTCCCGCCCGAGGAGTCTCATCCCAGCCCCGCCAGCCTCCTCTGCCGAGCTGGTCACTACAGTGTTCACATTATTTTGAAATTTCGTGTTTATTTCGGAGGAGGGAGGTGGACTTTTTCTGCGCCCCTTTGCTGTCTTTTACATTTTGTTTCATGAGCATATATTGCCTGTCTTAAAATGCACCAAACATTTACAAAATACAAGCTCATTAGCTCATTACAAAAAGTCAAGTGTTGCTTAAGATGAAAACAGATCTTCAGTAATTCCACTCCCATCAGTTTTCCCGTCATGTCGGGGCCACCCTTCTGGTCCTTTCTTGCATGTTAGAGCCCACGTGTGTACATCTGCTGTCCATCTGTACACACGCGTGCACTCTAATATGCAAGAAAGGACTAGTCCATCTGTTGTTCGGTAAGTTGTTTTTTCTTTCTTTTCTTTTCTTTCTTTCTTCTTTTCTTTTTTTTAGACAGAGTCTTGCTCTGTCATCCAGACTGGAGTGCCATGGCGCAATCTCGGCTCACTGCAACCTCTGCCTCCCGGTTTGGGTCAAGCAGTTCTCCTGCCTCAGCCTCCCAAGTAGGTGGGACTACAATCAATAAATATTTATTGAGCATCTACTATAAATGCTGTGTGGAGATTACAGCAGTGAAGAAATCAAATTCTAGCTGTCAGGAGTTAAGAGACAGGTAGCAAACAGACATACATGCTCCAGAGAAAGAATAATGGGGGAAGAGGACAGCGTTGCCAGGGGTCGGGGCTGTTTCCCGCCACATCGGAGCGGCCTGGGTGGATGGAGGGGAAGGGCATTCCAGGTGGAGAGAAGCAGGAGGGCCAGAGGACGTCCTCGGGACAGGTCGGCCACGATGGGGGACTTGCGTTTCCCTGAGGGAAATGGGAAGCAAGGTCCCCATGCTGGTGAGCAGCCGGCAGGCGGGTGAGGGTGGCAGTAAGCACCTGGTGAGAGGGGCGGTGAGTCCGCGGCTGCAGTGGGAGTGTGAGAGGTGACCACACGTGCCATTCCACGCCTGCCCCTCCCCACAGCGGGGTGCAGAGCAGGAGCCCGGCCAACATCCCTCAGACAGAGTGGAAAGGGCTTTCCAGACTCCTTCCTTCCCAAGCGTCTCTGGTTTCCTGGGGTCCACACAGAAGGAACTTCCCAGAGTTCTCACCCTCCTTGGCCCTCTTCTCACCTATTCACCAAGAGCGCAGATTCATGGACTGGAGACCCCCATCAAAAGCCCCCAGCGTGTGGCTCCCCAGTGTTAGGGTCCCTGTCTCCATGGGGCCCTGTGCACACTGGGGGATGGGAATGGCCAGGGCAGTGGTGGCTGGGGGTGCCTTTCGCGGGAGCAGCATGCTCTCGCTGTGGCTCGTGGCTCACCCCTGCCGGCCTTATGTAACCAGAGAACTTGGGGAACTGCATCTGGCAGCGGCAGGTTGGAAAGCTGGAAGTGCTCCACGCCAGGCTGAATCAATCAGCAGCCCCCACGCCCAGGGCAAACACCACAGGCTCTTTTGAAAACTGGATGTGTGCCCTGCCCAAGCCTTCAGACACATTCTTGGTTTCAGAAGCAAACAAAAGTAGACAGCCCGGGACCTAATCCCCAAAACCAGGGCTGTAGGGAGCAGAGGTCCAGATTACGCCACGCCCCGCATTTGAATATTGTTTATTCCTTCTCACGGAAACTTCCTGGGCAGGAACTCCAAAGGATCAATGAAGGGTGGTCCTTAAATACGTGCCCTCTTGGCTCTTGTCATTCCAGGAGCCCCAGTTACCAGGAGAGGCTGTGTCAAAGGTAACCCTCTTCCCCACGTGCCTTATTTTTTCTCTTGTCTAGGTGGAGCCTGCACTAGCAGCAGGGGCCCTAAGTGTCGCAAGTCTCACAGGGAGCTGGTCCCTGCCTCCGGGACCATCATCTCTGGAGCATCCTCCTGGACCTTTGGCAGCTCTGCGATCCCCCGAACCAGGAGGTGGAGGTCCAGGGACCCTCGGAGCAGGGACACCACGGTGGCCGTGGGGTGAGAGGCCTTGATGGGCTGTGAGACTCCATCACTGGAGGGAAGGTGGCAGAGCCGAGTGCCAAATGCACGAGCGGCCGACAGAGACGGATGTGGGTTCAAACCCTGGTGTGCCGCTTGCTGAGATCAGACAGAGCATTTAGCGTTTCTCAGTCTCCCTTTCCTCATCTATAAAACTCATGCATCTCTGTTGATTCTTCATGGACATCACTGCAGCGCTTTTGTGAAGATGGAAGGCGATGAGGGGGGGAGGGGGTGTCAAGGGGGCAAAGTCAACACTGGCATAGATGAGAGGGACAGGGTGCAGGGATATTGGGTGCGAGGCAGCTGGCTCTGGGGAGGCTCCCATCCAGGTGCAGCTGAGACGTGAGGGGCTCTGGTCTCCACTCATCTCTGTGAAGCGGCACCTTTGTTAACCCGTCTCTCAGGGAAGTCCTGGGAAGGCCGTTCTGCCCAGAGACCACAGTTCTGAGTGGTGACACTGGGGTGCAAGGCCAGTCCCGTCCCATGCTCACCAGGTTCTTGCCACCTGGGCTGCCTCCCTTGGTGGCCAGTGTCTAAGGCTGCTGCCCTGGTTTGACCTTACAAGGCTGGGGAGAGAAGCAGGACCTTCCTACAGGGCTGGGTTCGTGACCAGCAGGAGGGGCCTGGCCCATGGGGCTGAGAAGGTCCCAGTGAGGGGGCTTCCCCAGCCTCCTATCAGATCACAGGGAGGGGCCATAGAAGGGCAGCCTTAGAGCACCCCCGATGCCAGCAGGTCCCTCCTCCCTGTGCAGAAAGCCTGGGGCTGGGGGTCAGAAAGCCTGGAGAGGGGAGGCAGAGGAAGGATGGGAAGCCACTCCTTGGAATGTAGGCAGGATCACAGTTCTATGTACAATGTAATTATGTATTACATGTGATAGATAAGGTTTAAAAAAATGGAAATATCCTATTTTTGCTGAGGTTAAAACTTACACTGTGTCTGCAGGTGGGCTGATTATCTCTGAAAGGAGAGTAAGGAACTGGTAACAGTGGCCTCTCTGGGGGTGGCCCTGACAGCTGCTGGAGCAGGGAGGAGGGAGGTGGACTTTTTTCTGTGTCCCTTTGCTATCTTTTACACTTTGTTTTATGAGCATGTATTGCCTGTCTTAAAACGCACCAAACATTTACAAAATACAGGCTAACTGCAAAAAGTCAAACGTTGCTTAAGATGAAACAGATCTTCAGTAATTCCACTCCCATCAGTTGTCCCGTCACGTTGGGGGCCACCCTTCCAGTCCTTTCTTGCATGTCAGAGCTCGTGTGTGTGCGCGCACCAGTCCATCTATTGTTCTGTAACCTGTTTTTTCTTTTCTTTTCTTTCTTTTTTTTAGACAGAGTCTTGCTCTGTCGCCCAGGCTGGAGTGCAATGGCACAATCTCTGCTCGCTGCAACCTCTGCCTCCCTGGTTGGGTCAAGCAATTCTCCTGCCTCAGCCCCCCAGGTAGCTGGGACTACAGATGCCCACTGTCACGCCCAGCTAATTTTTGTATTTTTAGTAGAGACGGGGTTTCACCATGTCGGCCAGGCTGGTTTTGAACTCCTGACCTGAAGTGATCCACCTACCTCGCCTCCCAAAGTGCCTTCTAAGATTGCAGGTGTGAGCCACCGCGCCAGGCCTGTAACCTGTTTTCTTTCTTATCCCCAGTGCCTGGGACACCCCTGGTGCAGAGAGAGCCCCCACAAACATGCTGAATCACCCGCTCCTCCTTAGCCCTCAACATGCACAGTAATCCGTCACATGGGCGTGACGGGAGCCATTTAAACTGTCTCCTCCTGCGGACTTGGGTGTTTCCAATATTTCCCTGTTATAGTAATCAGTGACGACTTTCTTATTCGTGAATGTTTAGGAAAGGCTGTAGGACCTCTTTGTCACAGAGAAATATGTTTGAAAAGCTTTTGTCAGATATTGCCAAATTGCCCCCAGCGGGGCCATCGCAGTTTGCCACTATGGTTTCGTGTATGGGTGGCAGGAATCGCCTCCATCCCTCTTTGTGGAAATCTACAGCTCTGTGAACCCTTGACGGGCATGAGCGTGCGTCTCCCGGGTGTGGCACGCATGGGTTTAAACACCAAGCCTGTTCAGCTCTGCCAAGAAACCAGCGCATTTTAGAACAATGGATTAGGCAGGAGGGTTGGGCCAGATTTTCCTTTATCGGCTTGGGTGTGGAATCGCGGCCTGTACCCCCTCAATCTACCTGGGGTGTGGGCCTGGGACTGTGCCACCAGCTCTGCAAGCAAGCAGCGGAGCCGGGGAGTCCGGGAAAGGCCCTGCCCCCAGCACGCTGCCAAGGGCCCTCAGCAGCAGTTCCGCTCCAGACGCGTGTCGCTGCGGGTGTCGCCCGCTCGGGCGCAAGGCAGCGGGGGTCCCAGGCGTCTGAGCGTGCAGGAGAGGAGGCGAGGCAGAAAACGGACCTTCCAGAGGGAAGGCCATTTTCCGCAGGGCCGAGCCCGGGCCCAGGCAAGTCGCTTTCCTATAGAATTCAGGGCGCGCCCTTGCCCCCCGCCGCTGCAGGCGCTCCCTGTCCCCGGGCACCATGAGCCAGATCAGCGAGACCGTGAGGCGCGCCCGCGCCGCCTTCAACTCGGGCCGGACCCGCCCGCTGCAGTTCCGGATCCAGCAGCTGGAGGCGCTGCGGCGCATGATCCAGGAGCGCGAGCAGGAGCTGGCGGGCGCGCTGGCCGCGGACCTGCACAAGGTGCCAGGCTGGGCGGCCGCCCTCCGCCAGGGTCCGCGCCACGCGGTGGGGGGTGGGGGGCGGGGCGGTGCAACCCGGAGAGGTTCAGGAAGCCCCCGCTCCGCTGGCCTTTTCCTCCTGCCCCGGCCTCCGCGTCCCGCCCGCAGCGCCCCTATTTCAACTCCCCTGCTGCTCCTACACCCCGAACTTCTGCCCCCACCTATTCCTCAGCCCCACGCCCGACCACCTGATTCTCCACACCAGGAAACAGCGCAGCTTGGCACCCCGGAGGGCATGGGGGGCTCTTCCCTCCCTCTCCGTCCTCCCCGGGGCTGTTCAGACCCTCGCCCTGAGCAAGACCAGACGCCCCCGCATTCGCAGACCCCTGCTGCCCCCACATCCTGCCTGGGGTCCGGCGCTCCGGAGCCCATCCTCCCACCGACTACCTTCTTTGCTCCTGCACTTTTATTTTTTATTTTATTTTATTTTTATTTTTTATTTTTTTGAGACGGAGTTTTGCTCTTGTTGCCCAGGCTGGAGTGCAATGGCGCGATCTCGGCTCACCGCAACCTCCGCCTCC
>NW_016107853.1:266858-280638 GCF_001604975.1 Cebus imitator
CCCGGCTTTTTATTTTATTTATTTAAGACGGAGTTTCACTTTCGTCACCCAGGCTGGAGTGCAGTGGCACGATCTCAGCTCACTGCAGCCTCCGTTTCCCGGGTTCAGGCGATTCTCCTGCCTCAGCCTCCTGAGTAGCTGAGATTACAGGCACACACCACCATGCCTGGCTAATTTTATATTTTTAATAGAGAGGAGGTTTCACCATGTTGGCCAGGCTGGTCTTGAACTCTTGCCCTCAGGCGGTCCATCCTCTCGGCCCTCCAGAGTGCTGGGATTACAGGCGTGAGCCACGACGCCCGTCCTACTTCTGCACTTTTAAATAAATTGCTCAGGATTTATTTAAACCAGAAACAACAAGGAAACCTACTCTGTTGACTTTACAACTTCTGTGTTGCTCTTCACAGCCAAGTTTATAAGAGACCCGTTTTCTGCCATCTGCACCCCCTCTTCTCACCCCTGCTCCCCTCAGGACTTCCTGAGCGCCCAGCAGCCCTTGCCCTGCATCCATCATCAGACAACTCAAGGGCCTGGCTCCATCCTGCCTGCCCAGATCCATCTCCCAGTGTCTGGATGTAGCTCCCCTCCCCCAATCCAGCCCCCTCCCCGGATTCATTCCCCCTCCCACCGATCCAGCCCCCCTCCCCAGATCCATCTCCCCTCCCTGGATATACTCTCTCCTCTGCCCCATTCTATTCCCCTTGCCTGGATCCCTCTCCTTGCCCATGTCTGGCCCCTTCACCTGCTCTCTCCCCTGGGGCCCCACACATCCAAACCTGCCTGGGCCCGGCTCTGGCAGAAAGGGGTCCTCTCAGACCCACAGGTCCAAGCCTAATCCTGGCTCTGCCTCCTCTGGCGGGACCTTCTGCGGCTACTCCACCCTGGGCTGGGTGGGCGGCCCCCATCACCCTGGCAACTGAGCAGTGGGGCTCCCCACAGCCCCAGCTGCAAGCGGGCCCTGGCCCTGAAAGCTGACTCAGGCTCTGTCGCTACAGAATGAGTGGACTGCCTACTATGAGGAGGTGGTGTATGTCCTGGAGGAGATCGATTACATGATCCAGAAGCTCCCCGAGTGGGCCTCGGACAAGCCTGTGGAGAAGACGCCCCAGACTCAGCAGGACGAGCTCTACATCCACTCGGAGCCGCTAGGTGTGGTCCTGGTCATCGGCACCTGGAACTACCCCTTCAACCTCACCATCCAGCCCATGGTGGGTGCCATCGCTGCAGGTGCGTGGCCCGGCCAGGAAGGGCAGCTGGAGGAGCACCATCCCCCACCGCGGAGCCGTGCTGGGATGGACTCGGGCCTGTGTTAAGAGTCCTGGGGTCAGATAAGGGTTTGCTGGGCCTGTCGCAGGAGGCTATGCAGACCAAGTTATTTAGCCAGGCCTTTTGGTGCCTGAGGTCCAGCCAGACTCAGTGTCCACACCCGATGATGGAGAGGGCCTGCCTTCCCCCGACTCTGTTAGGGGGTTGGAGCTGCTGTCACCTAATATGCATTCCTAGGAGGGGCCAGAGCCCAACTCAGAGGGGCAGGTGATGCAGCTCTGGCCCGCGTGTGCCTGTGTGTGTCCCTGTGTCATGTGCCCGTGTGTGCTCCTGGCACGCCCCGTGGCATGTGTGGGTGCCAGCAACTCTTCCATCCACTCTCCCTAGTGGAGGGGAGGCTTCAGGCGTGATCCTTGGGAGGGCGGAGCCTCTGGGTGGGGAACCCTGGGCACAGGCCTGGCTCCGTGTGCTCTGCAGGGAACGCGGTGGTCCTCAAGCCCTCGGAGCTGAGTGAGAACATGGCGAGCCTGCTGGCTACCATCATCCCCCAGTACCTGGACAAGGTGAGGTGCTCTCCAGGGCCTCATAACTCCACAGCCACTAACTGCTGAGGCCAGGTCCTTGGGGGGTGAGAAATGGAGAATTCTTAGTCAGGAGCCAAGCTACTGGTGGGGCTGAGGATGGGCCTTAGCAGCTGCCCTCTCTCATTGGGGTAAACAGAGCCCCTGGGTCAGGGAAGGGAGTCTACTGCCAGTTACTGCCCCTTCCCCCCGGGGTGGGCTGCTGGGCTGGGGGCTGCTGGTCTCGGCCACTGCCCACCCACACTTCAAGAGCGAGGAAGGGCTTGGTCTTTGCTGAGCCTCCCCTCTCTCCTGGCATGGAAGGATCTGTACCCAGTAATCAACGGGGGTGTCCCTGAGACCACGGAGCTGCTCAAGGAGAGGTTCGACCACATCCTGTACACAGGCAGCACAGGGGTGGGGAAGATCGTCATGACGGCCGCTGCCAAGCACCTGACCCCTGTCACACTGGAGCTGGGAGGGAAGAGTCCCTGCTACGTGGACAAGAACTGCGACCTGGATGTGGCTTGCCGGTGAGAGGCACGGGCCTGCTGGCTGCAGCGGTCCTTACTCTGCCTTCCAGCACACATGACTGCACCTCCTGCTGTGGGTCCGCTCTGAGTAGCACAGACACCCTCTGCTTCGCACAGCCGCGGTCTGGTCCTTGCAGAAACTTACATGGGGGTGGGGGTGAGGACCACGGGACAGAAGAGGAGTGGGGAGTCCCAGAAAGCTTCCTGGAGGGGGAGAGGTCTAGGCTGAGCGCTGCTCGCTGAGTGGGCATCACTGAGGAAGTGCTCCAAGCTGAGGCTGCAGGAAAAGCAATTGTGGGACATTCAGGACACAAGGAACTGTACTGGGTCCAGCCCTCTGCTGGGGCAGGGCAGTCTGAGTTCTGAAGAGCAGGACCAGAGGGGACAAGGGCCACCGCCACTCGAGGTCTGGGGCAGAACCGGTATCTGCACCTGCCGACCCTAGCCAGGACTCTGACCACCTCCATATTCCACCTGTGTGGCCCCAAGAGATGTAGGGGGCTCGAGTGGCAGTGACACCTGCTGTGCAGGGCAACAGCATGATCAGGGAGCACAGAGGCTGACCCCAACAGATGTCTTCTAAAAATTCCCTGCCAGTCCCCAGTGAACGTGATCAGAGCACTGGGTCTTCTCGGTCCAGTGTCTAGAACTGAGCAGACCTCTTGGGAGGACTCACTGGTGGCAAGGTCACAGCCAATGGCTTCTGCTGACCAGAGAGCTCAAGGGTCTGCAAAACGAGATGCAGCTCTTGGAGAAGCCCCAGTACCTCTTGGATTTAGTCCAGTCTGGGATTTTCACAGACGCATCGCCTGGGGGAAATACATGAACAGCGGCCAGACCTGTGTGGCTCCTGACTACATCCTCTGTGACCCCTCAATCCAGAACCAAATCGTGGAGAAGCTCAAGAAGTCACTGAAAGTGAGTGTTGGCCCTTTGGCGGGGTGGGATGAGAGGCTGTAAGGCACAAGGTGGGCATGGCCCCTTAGCCGACTTCCAGGGACTTGTAAACACTGGATTTATTTTCTTCTAATGTAAACATAATGCGAGCTAGGCACCCTGGCTCACACCTGTAATCCCAGCACCTTGGGAGGCGGAGACTGGAGGATCTCTTGAGGCCAGGAGTTTGAGACCAGCCTGGGTAACATAGCAAGATCCCATCTTTACAAAAAATGTTTTTAAATGAGCCAAGCATGGTGGCATGGTGGTGCATGCCATTCTCCGAAGGCTGAGGTGAGGCTGGAGGATGGCTTGAGCCCAGGAGTTTGAAGCTGTAGTGAGCTGTGGTTGCACCACTGCACTTCAGCCAGGCAACAGAGCAAGACCCTGTCTCTAAGAAAAATAAAAAGGTAATGCACACTCACTATAGATAATTTGCAAAAGCATAAAGGAGAAAAAAGCTCCACCCAGAATCCCACCATGTGAAGACAGTCACTGCTGGCATTTATCTGTGCAGCCTTTGGCCAGGGTGAGGGTCTACGTCCTTACTGGAAGTCCCCTCCTCTTCTCCACAGGAGTTCTATGGGGAAGATGCCAAGAAATCCCGGGACTATGGAAGAATCATTAGTGCCCGGCACTTCCAGAGGGTGATGGGCCTGATTGAGGGCCAGAAGGTGGCTTACGGGGGCACCGGGGATGCGGCCTCCCGCTACATAGGTACGTGATCCCTGAGAGCACAGCCCACCTGCCCAGGCTTCTGGGGTCCCCAGCAAGTTCACAGCAAGTGGGCACAGATACTTGATAAGCAGACATGACTCTGGGATGGGGATAAATTGCTTTCACCAGGGGGCCTGGGGTAGACTCCAGCAGGCAGGAGCTGAGCACAGCCCCAACCTCAGCCTCAGCATCCCCTCTCCCAACAAAGGCCCAGAGAGAGGGCCTCATCTCCTCACCCCTCTGCAGCAGCAGGAGCGGGGTCAGCAGAGGCCATAGGAGCCCCAGGTGTGTCAAGCCATGAGGGGCCCCCAGTGCCCAGGCTGTGGGTCACCAGATGGGCCCACTTGGCCCCCAGTTTGTCAAGGAGACAGGATAATTCTGGCAGGGCATCGGGTGGCTGGTGGGTGCAGTGTCTGCTCCTGGAGGCCGATCTCAGGTCCCTCTATACAGGTTAACCTGTAGTTGTCCCCAGTGGTCTGCCCAGATGGCACCTGGACACAGGTGGGACCTATGGGAAGAGCTCTCTGGGCCTGGTCCCTGCCCTTTTCGAAGCCTGGGCAGCTTTGCCTGGAAAAGGGTTGGAGCAGGGGTCTAGGTGCTTGCACTTGCCAGTCACGTGGGGGTCTCCACGCCATCTGACTCTGGCTGGTTTCCTGCCTCAGCGCCCACCATCCTCACGGACGTGGACCCCCAGTCCCCAGTGATGCAAGAGGAGATCTTCGGGCCTGTGATGCCCATTGTGTGCGTGCGCAGCCTAGAGGACGCCATCCAGTTCATCAACCAGCGTGAGAAGCCCCTGGCCCTCTACGTGTTCTCCAGCAATGACAAGGTGTGCAGTGGGCTGGGGTGCCCTCCCCCAGGGTCCTGGGGCCCACAGACCTGGGTTAACACTGCAGCTTCACTGTTCTCTGTGTGACCTTGAGTGAGTCACTAGATCTTTCTGAGCTCCTTTTGCCTTGTCTCTAAGATCAGGACAGCAGCATCACCTGAGGGCATTGAATGAGCGATCCTTGTCCAGGGCCCTGCACACAGACATGGGGGCGGCTGCCGTCACTCTGCCCATGTGGTGCTGAGGGCCATGCGATCTTCAGGGGGAGCAGGAGACAGCGGCTAGGGCTCTGCCTCCACCAGCTACTCTCCTTGTGGCTCCAGGCTGTGTCCAGGCAGGGTGGGGCAGGGGCCTGGGGTGTCCTGTGGGCAGGAGACTGAGGTCATTGACTGGGTCCTGGTGCAGGTGATTAAGAAGATGATTGCAGAGACATCCAGCGGCGGGGTGACGGCCAATGATGTCATTGTCCACATCACCTTGCACTCTCTGCCCTTTGGGGGCGTGGGTGAGTCTGGGGCTGGGCTTGCTACCTCCATGCCTCCTTCTGGGGCTCCCAGGGCTGGGCACACTCACCCAGGAAATTCAGGAGGGGCTGGAGCAGCCTGGCTGCAGCCTTCCACTAACCGCTTCCCCATGTGGGCCTTGGCCTCTGCCGGCCATCCAGCAGCCACACTTAACCTGGGAGCGTAGAGGGCCCCAGAGGTCACCTGGTGCACCCGGCCTGTTTCATGGAGGCCTGAGAAAGGTGACCCAGGCTAGAGGTCACACAGCCATTTAGTGGCAGAGCTGGGATTAGACCCATGGTGGGAACTCCCACTGTTGTCCCCAGCATGGATGCCCTGGGGACACCCTAGGCATTGGCCATCCTCAGGACGCCCAGAAAAGGGGCACAATCTGGGGCTGGGTGCTGAGGGCCACAGCACTTGAGGGAAGGACAGGTGATGGGCTCTGCCCCCCTGTCCCTGCGGTTCTGGGATGCACCTGACAGGGTGGAGAGGGAGGCCTGGAGTGTCCTAGGGGCAGGATGCTGAGCCCAGAGCCGACTTCTCCTCTGCAGGGAACAGTGGCATGGGGTCCTACCACGGCAAGAAGAGTTTTGAGACCTTCTCTCACCGCCGCTCTTGCCTGGTGAGGTCTCTGATGAATGATGAATCCTTGAAAGTCAGATACCCCCCAAGCCCAGCCAAGGTGAGAGAGGGAAGGGGGCTGTCAGGGAGACCGGGCTGTTGGGGACCAGGGCCTGGGAATCACTGCCCTCTCCATGTCACTCTCACAGATGACCCGGCACTGAGGAGGGGCTGCTCCACCTGGCCTGGCCACACTGTGCCCCATCGGAGTGCGGACCGCCCTTGCTGCCTCTCCTGGCCCTGGGAGAATCAATCCTGCAGCCCCAGCCCTGCCCTGGTCCTCTGCTGTCCTGCTAACCTGCGCATACCCCTCTCCCACGTGGGTCCGGGCCTCACCATCCCAAGTCCCCACCCCTTGCTAGATCAATAAAGAGACCAATACAATTTTCTAACTCAGCAAATGCAGGCATAAGGTGCTTCTTTTGCAGCCCTGCACCCACGACCTGTCCCGTCAGATCCCACTGCCCTATCCAGTGTGCTCACTGACGCACCAGCAAGGGCCTCTCATCAGCCCGTGGGGCCTTGTGCCAGGAGGCCATGCATGGTGTCAGGGTGACACTTGTCTTCCTTTTAGACTCGGGGAGGTCAGTTCCATCTCTGGCATGTCCAGCCAAGGACAGGCTGAGGAGGCTGAGCCTTGACGGCACAGTGACTCAGATATGGGGAGCTGACAGGCTTCCCAGATTAGTTTCACTATCTCAGGCAGGGGTCACTTTGTGAGACGATGTGGTAATCAACACAAAATGCTTCGGTGATGTCACACTGCCGCTCGTGAGGGCGAAGGACCCGAGGCTGGGCAGCACCAGCACCCACAGTGCCTGACAGCGTGGCGTTGGGCAGTGGCTGGCCCAGAGTCCGGCCCCAGAGGCCTGAGGAGCCAGGACAGGGTCCAGCAAGGGGAGTCTGAAGCTGGGGTTTCTGGGGGCTGGACAGACCCAGAGCCAAGAAGCTTTCCAGCCTGGTCCTGGCGGGTGAGGGGAGGCTGCCGGGGAGACCTGCTGAGGCTTCTGTTGAAATTGCCTAGAGTCATTTGTGTTTCTGGTACTGACCTGGCTGATACAGCCCCAGAGCACAGAATCGGCAAAGTTGGGACCAACACCTGGGTCTCCTGCCTCCACACACCCTCTGCCACTTCTTCTGTCCCTCAGAGGAGGGAGCTTGGGGACAGCAGGGGCAGTGAAAGGGCCGGTGTGCACAGGCATCTACAGTCAGGAGACCCCACTGACACCTGCTTGCAGGCCTGGGGAGGGAGAGACTGGGGGGAGGAAGAGACTGGTGGGGGAGGAAGAGACTGGGGGGGGGAGGAAGAGACTGGTGGGGGAGGAAGAGACTGGGGGGGGGGAGGAAGAGACTGGGGGGGGAGGAAGAGACTGGGAGGGAGGAGGTGCTGGGAGGCGTAAGCAGAAGTCTCAGGGGAACAAGCCAGCCCTGTTCGGGAGTCACTGGAGCATGGAGTGGACTAAGGGGCATAGGGAGGAGAGAGAAGATGCCCTCAGATGTAAGTAACGAGGAACACTTCAAAACAGCAAAATGGCTTGAGGAAAGGACAATTTGTTATCACATATCATAAACAGAAGGCAGCTCCAGCAGCTCGCTCCCATCCCAGGGAGCCTGGGGGCATCATCTCCCTGCCAGCTGGCCTTACCTGGGGCGCTGTCCTCTGGCCTCGAGATGGTTGCACATTCCAAGTTCATACCCAGACATGCCACCCTCTGGTGGGAGAGGGGTCAGTCACCCTTTCTTGTGCTTCTGTTTTGATTGGTGCTATGATCTGAATGTTTGTGTCCCCCCAAACATTCAGATGTTGAAATCCTTGTCCCCAGTGTGATGGTATTAGGAGTTTGGGACCTTTGGGAGGTGATTAGTGCCCTTACAAAAAAGGCCTGAGAGGCTGGGTGCGGAGGCTCACCCCATAATTCCAGCACTTTGGGAGATCAAGGTGAGTCGATTACTTCAGGCCAAGAGTTCAAGACCAGCCTGGCCAACATGATAAAACGCCATCTCTACTAAAAATATAAAAATTAACTGGGTGTGGTGGTGCATACCTGTCATCCCAGCTACTCGGGAGGCTGAGCAGGAGAATCACTTGAAGCCGAAAGACAGAGGTTGCAGTGAACTGAGATCTTGCCACTGCACTCCAGCCTGGGTGACAGAGTGAGACTCCGTCTCAAAACAAAACAAAACAAAACAAAACAACACAACACATAGTGATGCCCTGACTCTGCTCCAGAACGTAGAATGAAAATCTCAGGATCCCAGGCATCACCATTTTAAGGAAATTTTCAAAACTGAATTCTGTTAACAAGGAGGGAGGGGAGGGATTGTTCGCCACGCTTGCCCAGTCCAGGCCAGTCCAGCCCCTCAAGGTGACTCCAGAGAAATTCTGGGAAAGAAGGATACTCAGAGAAGAAGCCACCCTGCTGTCACCTGGGCAGGGCTGGCCCACAGCAGAGGTGGAGCTGAGTCCAAGCCTGGCACCAGCCCTCCCTGCAGCCTTCCAGAGTGTGAGCTGGTGGAGTTCCTTTTTAAACCTTTCTGACTCTTAGTTTGCTGCTATTTCAACACCATTCTAACAGATTGGGAACCAGAAAATGTCGCCCGCTCAGCCCAGAGCACCCCAGCGTGGGGCGAGCAGAGAGGTGGCGGGGCAGTGGAGGGGAGTCTGGCAGGCCGGGAGTGGTGAGGGCGCTGGAGTCAGGGGCCCACATTCAAGGCAGATGATGTGGGGACTGCCTGGGTGGCAGCAGCTGGGGAAGAGGGAACGAGAGTCATTGCAGGTCAGGGTTGGAGCTCAGGGGCCCGGGCCCCACCTTTCCATCAGGCAGGTCTTCACTGACGAGCTCTAAACCCCAGCCCCTCCCTCGTGCCCTGCATGGCACTGCCTGGCTTTGTAGGTAGTTCTCGTGTCACTGTGTTCTCGTGCTTATTGTCCTCCTCTGTCTGTGCAACAGGGACATTCCAGCTCTTCCACAGTTCCCAGAACACTTCCAGCTCCAGCCAGCAGTCCTGGCTGACAGGCTGTGAGCGGAGGTGATCTGGAGTGGCCTCTCCAGTTCTTCCTTCCCTGCATGGGTGAACCTCTAGCCCTGCCCTGAGATGGTGAAGCCTCCGTCAGCTCCTCTCTGGTTGACCTTGTGGAGCAGAGCTCCCCCAACCTCCTCTGGAGCCGCCACCATTCTGAGGTTAACTCATTCCTGCCGCATAACCCTGCAGACCCTGCCTGAGATGCTCCCATGAAGGCGAGCTCCTGTAGCGCAATCCACGCCTGCTGCCTGCTGGAGGAATGCGCAGGTGGGATCAGCAACGCAGCAGAGACAGAAGCGTGCAACAGCTCGAGACTCTGCTTTTAGTTTCTCATTTGGGCAAGACTCTGATTACATTTGTTTTGTTTTGAGACAGAGCCTCACTCTGTCGCCCAGGCTGGAGTACAGTAGTGCAATCTCAGCTCACTACAAACTCCACCTCCTGGGTTCAAGCGATTCTCCTGCCTCAGCCTCCCAGGTAGCTGGGATGACAGGCGCCCATCACCACGCCTGGCTAATTTTTGTATTTTAGTAGAGACGGGGTTTCACCATGTTGGTCAGGCTGGTCTTGAACTCCTGACCTCAAATGATCCGCCCACCTTGGCCTCCCAAAGTGCTAGGATTACATACATTTTTGTTTTTTAATCTGAGAGTCTAAACACCAGGAGCAACCAATGGACTGGAGAATGGCAGGCTAGGCTGCGGCTCCTGGACAGAAGCAGCCCCCGTCCGTCAGGCTGCAGCATGGCATGCAGTGCAATGTGCAACCCAGAAATGTCGCCTGCTCTCCTCAGTGATGTGGGAGTTGTGATGATTCTTGGTCCTTATGTTTTGGACAACAGCAATTGTGTGAAAAGGCTGAATCATAATTGTGCAAATCAGTTGTGTGAAAAGGCTGAATCATAATTGTGCAGATCAGTTGTGTGAAAAGGCTGAATCATAATTGTGCAAATATTTATTTTTTCCTAGCCCATTCCTTAGTCCATGTCACGAAAGAAAAAATAGTTGATTAAATCATGGTGTTGGCACTAGACCAAGTCCGTTTTTTTTTTTAATTGCAGTTTTCTTTTAAATTGAGATCTAATTTGGAAATAAAATTAGTTCAAAAAGGTCAGACGTGGGGCCTCATGAATGAAGTAGGAGATATTGTAAATTGTAAGTGTCATACTAACAACACATAGAAGAAGGGGACGGAAGGGGACAAACAGGAGAGGAAGAGGAAGAGGAGAAAGAGGTGATGGTGATTCTCACCCATCGGCTCTAATTCTTCAGTTTGGAAAACGCAGATAATGTCCTTGGAAACCCTCAGCTTTCTCTCTTCCAATCTGAGTGTTTGCAACTGCTTCAGCAGCTCCTGATGCAAAGGTTTTGAGGCGCCTCTGTGATGCCAGAGGAGACCAGATGCCCCAGAGCTGTGGTAGCTGTGGCTGGCACTGGGAGACCTTGGCCAGCAACGCTGCTTCCTGAACCTCAGGTTCCGAAGCTAAAAATGGGGTCAGTGTGGTGGCTCATGCCTGTAATCCCAACACGGAGAGGCTTAGGCAGGAGGATCAGTGGAGGCTAGGAGTTCAAGACCAACCTGGACAACATAGTGAAACTCTGTCTACAAAAATTTAAAAATTAGCTGGGCATGGTAGCGGGGAGAACTGCCTAGGCCCAGGGGCTCGAGGCTGCAGTGAGCTGTGTTTGCACCGCTGCACTCCAGCAAGAGAGAGAGACCCTGTCTATAAAATAAAAACTGAAAATAAATAAACTTTAGCAAACAGGCCCACACCCTCACTGCACAGGGCCACTGTGGGGTGAAGGTGGAGGTGAGAAGGCAGTGTGTGGCGGCCACTTCCTCTTCCTCCCACCTTCAGCTGGGGTAACTGTCATTTATCAGAGCATTGCCTGTGGGGCCCTTACCTGGGACGGGTGAGGCAACAGAACACACTGTCTTTGATTAGAATATTGTCTTTGTGGTTAATATAGTTTAAAACCTCTGGGCCGTCTTATCCAACGGTGGGATCCTATGAAACTTGTCATGTAAAATCAGTTAATTTCAGGCCGGGCACGGTGGCTCATGCCAGTAATCCCAGCATTTTGGGAGGCCAAGGTGGGTGGATCATTTGAGGTCAGGAGTTCGAGACCAGCCTGGCCAATGTGGTGAAACCCTGTCTCTACTGAAAATACAAAAATTAGCCTGGTGTGGTGGTAGGCGCCTGTAGTCCCAGCTACTTGGGAGGCTGAGGCAGGAGAATGGCTTGAACCCGGGAGGTGGAGGTTGCAGTGAGCCGGGACTACACCCCTGCACTCCAGTCTGGCCACAAGCAAGCAAGACACTGTCTCAAAATAAATAAATAAGAAAATCAGATAATTTCAGATGAGATGATGGTGTGGGGTTGGGGGGGATTTGGAGCAATAAAAGGCCACTGATGTCATTGAAACTCATTCATTTATTCATTTACTCAACAAATATTTACGTAGCACCTGCTACATGCTCGCCACTGTTCTAGCCTCTAGAGATCTAGAATGAATACAATGGACAGAGGTCAGTGCTTGCATTCAATTGGGGAGAGACAAGCAATAGATGGATATGCAGACATGACAAAGGCTAAGGCAGGTGAGTGAGAGTGATGGGCAAAGGAGGTGAGGTCTGAGCTGGCAGAGGCGTGGGGAGAAGGATCCGGGAGAAGAAGGAACAGTTCTGAGAAAGGGAAAGGCTTGCAGGAGACTGTGAGTATTGAACCGGGAAGTTTGTGGCAGAGGTCAGAGAGTAAGGCAGGGCCCAGAACACATGGCACTTTGCGAGGTGATTTACAGACATGAGGATTTATCCTCAGTACAACAGGAAGCCATCACGACATTTATTTATTTGTTTTTTAGAGCTGGGGTCTCGCTCTGTCACCAAGGCAGCAGTGCAGTGGCTTACGTGATCCTCTTGTCTGAGCCTCTTAAGTTGGGACTACAGCTGTACACCACCATGCCAGGCTAATTTTCTCATATTTTGTAGACATGGGGTTTCACCATGTTGCCCAGGCTGACCTTGAACTCCTGGCCTCAAGTGATCCCACCGCCTTGGCTTCCTAAGATGCTAGGATGGCAAGGGTTAGCCACTGTGCCTGGCTTGCTGATTGGCTCTATCCAGAAAAAAACCAAACCTCTCATATGTTTATGACAGGAGGTGATTTTGCAACTTGGACAGATACACCCACTGGAAGTTAAGCTTCCTCCTCTCACAGAAACTAGAAGATAGGGGTACATTTCAAAGAGATGACACCTCAGCCCATGAGAAAGACATGTCTAGCTCTTAAAGGTGACAAGGGTCTTATTTATTATAGCTTCTGAAAAGACTTACACACGTTTCAAAGTAGGTGCTCTAAGTCAGGGGAGGGGAGAGACATCTTTTTTCAACAGAGAATTAAGGCTCTTTTTTCTATTTTTTGAGACAGAGTCTTGTTCTGTCACCCAGGCTGGAGTGCAGTGGTGTGAGAACAACTCACTGCAGCCTCAAACTCCTGGGCTTAAGCGATCCTCCCACCTCAGCCTCCACAGTAGCTGGGACCACAGGCATGTACCACCATGACCAGCTCATTTTCTTACATTTATAAAATATAAGACGGTGTCTCACTCTATTACCTAGGCTGATCTTGAACTCCTGGGCTCAAGTGATCCTCTTGCCTTGGCCTCCCAAAGCACTGGGATAAGGGGCTTGCGCCACTGTCACGCCTCTGATTTTTTAATTTTAACTTTGCCCCAACAGAGACTTTTATATTGGGAATATCATCTGTATGCACAGTGAAGAAGGAACCACAGGGAGCAAGAGTGGAGGAAAGAAGGCCACTTGGGAAGCATTTGCTGGTGCTCAGGCCAGGGATGCGAGGGTGAGAACACAGAGTTGGACACATGTCTCTGAGAGTTGAAGGTGCTCCCCTGGGGGCTTCTGGAAGTCTTAGCCATGAAGGAGAGCCGAGGAGTCAAGGCTCCTAGATTTTGGCCTCAGCCACTCTGCAGGGTGACACGCGTTGGGAAAGAATGGCTTAGAGGAGAAAATCAAGAGTTCTCCTTTGGACACACAGGCGTTAATTTCCTATTGAGACTCCAAGTTCACCGGGCAAGTTGGCAGTTGGGTATATGAGTCAGGAGCTCAAGGTCAGGTAACAAAGGCTTTTCTGGTTGCATTTGGGGTCTGGGGGACTTTGACTAAAGTATGAGACGCTAGAGAGTAGGAATGGTCCAGGACAGAAGGGAAGACTGAGGACGCAGGAGACAGGAAGGGCAGGAGCAGGAAGGGGGTGGCAGGGCACAGGCCAGGGGGAGGGTGGGCTTTTCTTGGGAGCAGCCAAGTGGCCAGCGGCAGGCAAGTGTCCCAGGCAGGGCTGGGCACACCTGGTGGTGGTGGCACGGGGCTCTGTGCTTTCACAGGGAAATCTCAGCTTTCACAGCGAGGGTTTTGCTGCAGGATACCAGGAGGGTGTGTGTAGAGGACCGGGCGGGGCAGGTCCAAAAATCCAATAAAGGGAATTAGGTCTCTGCAGAAATCACTGGAAGAGCTGAAGGAGCAGGATCAAGGCTGGCCTCCAAGAATGGCTGCCAGGATACATCCATACCACCCACCGGAGGCCACCCTGCAACTGTGAAGTTCCTAGAACTCCCTGTAGGCTGGGCAAGGTGGCTCACGCCTGTAATTCCAGCAGTTTGGGAGGCTGAGGCGGGCGGATCACTTGAGGTCAGGAGTTCGAGACCAGCCTGGCCAACATGGTGAAGCCCTGTCTCTACTAAAAATACAAAATTAGCTGGGTGTGGTGGT
>NW_016107853.1:280930-300599 GCF_001604975.1 Cebus imitator
CTCCTGGGTTCAGGCAATTCTCCTGCCTCAGCCTCCTGAGTCGCTTGGATTACAGGCACACGCCACCATGCCCAGCTGATTTTTGTATTTTTAGTAGAGACGGGGTTTCACCATCTTGACCAGGATGGTCTCGATCTCTTGACCTCGTGATCCACCCGCCTCGGCCTCCCAAAGTGCTGGGATTACGGGCGTGAGCCACCGTGCCCGGCCTGTGACTGCTTTTGACACCAACAGAAGTGGCAGCTGGATGAGAGGTCACTAGTGCAGGAAACCTAGCCTCTCCACGCCCTTGTTGCCAGTGGTGGCAGCGAACTCTTACACACGTGCGTCTAAAGCACAGAACTTCATTCTTCCCTGGAACCCTGCCCCAGGGGAGCCTGCGAAATGTCGGTTTTAGCTGCTGCTGCATAGAAAGCTTTGAGCAGGAGGTGGAAGGGAGGCTGAGGGCCAAGTGACCATACCCAACCATGTGAGCGTGAGTGGCTGGGCCACTCCCGGGCCTATCTTTCAGCTACCAATTGGTTATGTCGGGACTTGCCTCCTAGGGTGGGTGTGGATTAAATGAGATTGTGCAGGTGAAGCACTTGTTTCTAATGGGGGCTAATGAATATTAGCTCTGATTATCTCTGATACTTCCTCCTTCTAGCTCTGTGGTTCTTGGAGCCTGAGCATGGTCCCTTACTCTGAAATGTGCCCTGGAGGTCACTGGAGAGTTTGCAGAAGGCTCAGAAAGAGTCCTGAGAGGGACGACCCAGGCCCCCGCCTGCCTGGACACACGGCTGTCTGCGCCCAGGCCTCTCAGCTGTGCCAAACAGCCGCCGACTCTCCAGCCGAGGGTGTTACATAAGCTTCATCTTTTCCTTCATTTACAGGAAATTGTGAAAACATCAACTGGGCTTGGCCTGAGCTCCTTCGTTCCTAACGGCAGCAGAAATTGTTTGGGAGGGTGAGGCAGCCACACGCAAAGCAGCTGCCCGGCGCCAGGCCAGGCCTTGCAGGACAGGCAGCTGCTGGCAATTGTGAGGTCAGGCACTTGCATTGCTCCGGCCTAGGATCCGCGGTGCCTGGGGGAAGCCGTGTACTTTTGGATGTGCAGCTTTCATCCACACTCATTGGGCCCTGCCTCGGTTTCCCTGCCTGGTGCTGAAGTTCTCCACCATGATGGCAGCTCGCCACCCTGCCAGACCTTGCTGCTGGGAGGCCTTGGATGACCTGGGAGCGCCTTCTAGGAGTCTGCCAAGCCCGCATGGCTAGAAAGTGGCAGACATGGAATTACAGGCGTGAGCCACCACTCCTGGCGTAGTTTAAGGATCTTCACTGGCTTTTATTATGATTCCAGAATCAGGCAACACCTCATTCTATAAATTAGAATGAGGCTGGACATGGTGGCTCGCACCTGTGATCCCAACATTTTGGGAGGCTGAGGCCAGAGGATCACTTGAGGCCGGAAGTTCAGGACCAGCTTGGCCAACATGGTGAAACCCTGTCTTTACCAAAAAATGCATAAATTAGCCAGGTGTGGTGGTGCGTGCCTGTGATCCTGGCTACTTGAGAAGCTGAAGCACAAGGATCACTTGAACCCAGGAGGTGTAGGTTGCAGTGAACCGGGATTGCCCAACTGCACTCAAGCTTGGGCAACAGAGTGAGGCTCTGTCTCAAAAAATAATAAAATAAAATAGAATAGAACCAGTGTTCTGCTGAACTGAGCAGAGGAGTTTGGCTGTGTAGGCAGAAAAGGGCTGAGGAAAGCAGAAACAGTGAACAAAAGTGGACTGGTTCTTTCAAAGGTACTTTCTTTGTAGACGTTAAAACAGAGGGAATTTCTTTAAAAAAAAAAAAAAAAAAGAAAGAAGGTGGCAGATAGGGCTGGGTCTGTCTCCTTTCCAAGTACTCATCCTTTCTACTTCATCTGGGATGACAAGTAGCTTTTCTCCAGCCTGCCGGCTCTGCTCTGTTGTACTGGGGAGGGAGGATAAGGCCAGGTGGGAAGGAGGTGGCCCCTCCTGTCTGCTTTGACCCATGCTTCTAAGTGGACAGGTGGGGGAAAGCTCACACCCTTCATTTCTTCACATGACAGTGGGGCTGTGCAGGTGCCAAGCTTCCCAAGCAACTGCCTTGCCCATCCTAGGAACGTTGCCCAGGCCTGGTCCCGGGAACTGCTTTAATGGAACTTCTTCCATTTGAGCCAGGGCCAGAAACGATCTCACAAGTCCTCACGTGACCTGCTGGGAAGCAAACATCTGCTGCTGGTAACCTGTGCTTGAGAAGGACAACAGCTGTCTGCTTCCCAAGGCGTGTGTGCCTGACGGGAGTTGACAGGGCTGGGGACTGGGAGAAATTGGAGTTTCTACTAGAAATTCCCAACTGGAGTTTCTACACCTTCTCTACCTTGGGAAGTCAAAGGGGCGCGGAGGACAGAGGCCCAGCCCAGCTAGAAGCCCTAACAGTAGGACGGCTGGGCCTTCCTGAGCATTCTGACACTGAGTTCTTTTTCAGGCCAATAGTTGCTAGACAGATAGGAAAAAAATATATATTTTCTTCCTAGTTCTGCTCCTAAACCTGTGCTCACTGTGATGTAAGTTGGAGAGGTCCCTGCATAGCACACATACTGCTGCTCCTCTATCCAGTGCTCGTGGCAGACATTACGAGTTGATCACCTCACTCTTTTTTGCTTTGCTGAATCATCTGAAGTTCACAAGATAGCAATGGAGTACAGTAGAGCAGAGCTGGCAGGCTGGAGAAAAGCGATTTGTCATCCCAGATGAAGTAGAAAGGATGTGTATTTGGATAGGAGACCGACCCAGCCTCATATTCTGACTCTGCCACTTTCTAGCAGTGTGAACTTGGGCAAGTCCTTTCTTTGCCTGAACTTCAATCCTGTCATTTGTAAAATGGGAATAAGCATGTCTACCTGAAAAAGCCTGGCATTAAATGAGATGTATCTCATGCTGCCCAATTAGCACATAATGGAGACACCTGTTCCTACATGTATCATTACATCAACACATATGCTCCTACACACCATTCAGACGTATTCTGCAGGGAATTTGCAGAGATGAAAATGCTAAGAGCCAAGCTAAAGTTTTCTTTTGAGTCATCTTCTCCTTCTCCCCGCTTCTTCTCCTTCTCCTTCTCTTACTTCTTCTTCAAAAAGATTTGTTAAAGAAAACAAGAAAAAAAGATGTGTTATGCAACAAAATGTGTTATGCAGATTATTTAACCTACTTAAGAAAACCAAGAATTTTTACAGTGTTCATTGAATTTCATCTAGTCTATATCTTTAAAACATCGGGAACCAAGGAATCAGGATTTTAGGAAGAAAGAAAAAAAAGACCATAACATTGTATGTCTCCTAGGTTCCAGACACTTCCATCTATGTTAGCCTAACATTGGCCAGGCGTGGTGGCTCACCCCCGTAATGCTAGAACTTTGGGAGGCCGAGGCGGGTGGATCACCTAAGGTCAACAGTTTGAGAGCAGCCTGGCCAACATAGTAAAACCTCATCTCTACTAAAAATACAAAAAGAAAAAAAAAAAAAAATTAGCCGGGTGTGGTGGCAGGCATCTGTAATCATAGCTACCTGGGAGGCTGAGGCAGGAGAATCGCTTGAACCTGGGAAGAGGAGGTTGCAGTGAGCTGAGATTGCATCATTGCACTTCAGCTGGGCCACAAGAGTGAAACTCCGTCTAACGTGGGCACTGTGGCTCACACCCATAATCCTAGCACGTGGGGAGGCCGAGGCGGACGGATCATGAAGTCAGGAGATCGAGACCATCCTGGCTAACACGGTGAAACGCTGTCTCTACTAAAAATACAAAAAAATTAGCCGAGCATGGTGGCACGCGCCAGTAATCCCAGCTACTTGAGAGACTAAGGCAGGAGAAGCATTTGAACCCAGGAGGTGGAGGTTGCAGTGAGCCAAGATTGCGCCACTGCACTCCAGCCTGGGTGACAGAGGGAGACTTTGTCTCAAAAAATGAATAAAAAATAAAAATAAGTAAATGCCTTCACATTGCTGTGCAAGCCATCTCCAGAGCTCTTTCCACTTTAAACGGCTCCCACAGTCCTGCCACCTTCTCCCCAGTCCCTGACAACCACCACTCTACTTTCTGTCTCTTTGAATTCGACCACTCTAAGTCCCTCATGCAGGTAGAATCATACAATGTTTCTTCTTTTGTGTCTGTCTTATTTCGTTCAGCATAATGTCCTCAAAGTTCATCCACCTTATATGTAGCATCTGTCAGAATTGCCTCCTTTTTGTGGCTCAGTAGTATTCTACAGATGCATGCACTGCATTTGGTTGACCCATGCATCTGTTGATGGACAAGTGGGCTGTTTCCACCACTGGCTCTAGCGAACAGTGCTGCTGTCAACACGGGTGTACATATATCTGCCTCAGTCCCTGCTTTCAGTTCTTTTGGGTGTTTATGGAAATGGAGTTGCTGGCTCATACGGTAACAAGACCTATGTCAGATTTTATTACAAGGAAGGAACAAACTAAAAAGAATCTATGACTCGCCCAAGGTCAACACATCGGGAAAGTGGCGGGATCAGAATGTAACCCAAATCTATCTGAAGTGAGCTTAAATTGTCTATTTCCTTTCTTTCATGCCACTTGGGTTCAACAAACTACGTCACTGAAGGGTGTGCAGGTGTGAGGAGCAGGTGGGGACGTCCTTTTCCCCCGCAGGCTGATGTAGGTCTGATGGGTCAAGCAATGTCCTGCTAGGTGGTCCGGGAGCTCCCCCCGGCCCTCGCGCTAGGGGTCTGCCTCCTAGCAAGGCCTATGAGGACAGACGGTCAAGCCAGGGATTGTGCAGTGGGGTCAGTATGAAGACCCTGAGGTTGCGGATGTGGAGACAGCGGGCTTTGCAGAGCTCCCGACAGGCCTCACAGTCGGTGAGGGGTCACGGGTTAGGAGGAACAGATGCCATTCACACCATCTCAACTTGAAAAAGAAGAAGAGGAAGAAAAAAAAGATTGGTGCGTCCTGGGAGAGGTGTCCAATCGCCTGCGGCCGGCGGAGGCTGTCCCGCGGCACACAGGGCCTCGCCTTCCAAGCCGCGGCGGGGCCTGTGCGGGGCTGCAGTGTAGGGTCCACGCGTCCCGGGGGGTCCTGCGCAGCCCCCGCGGGCAAGGTCCACGGGGAGGGGTTGGGCGCGCGGGGCCGGCCGACCGGGCGGGGCGTTCCAGGCGGCGGGTCTTCCCCGAGGCCTCGGTGTCCGGGCCCTGGCCGGAGGCTGCGCTGAGTTCGGGCTTGCGGGTACAGAGAGGCGGGTTGCGCGCTGCGGTGCCGGCGCCTGCAGCCAGGGCTCGGGCTTCCTGTTTGCGCGCCCGGCGGTGTCACATGCGTGGGCGAAGCGTTGCTTTGATCTCAGAAAGCCCAGTGTTTCAGGCCAGCCAGGCTCTGCGCGATGGGAACAGTGGCGTTAAGAGCGATCCCTGCGGCTGGGCGCCCAAGTCCCCAGTGCCTGCCCCCTGCTCCGCTCCCAGGCTGACTTCACAGACCCCAAATCTTCCCCTTGGTGGGGCTGGCCAAGTTGAGAGGGGATGGCGGGGGCAAGCAGTACAGGGTCACTGAGCTCTGACCGCTCTGACCGCCCTGGCAGTGCCTGGAAGGGTAACCTCAGGGACACACAGGGGCAGAGCCAAGAGTAGCCGGCTCAGTCGCCCACTGCATCGGGCAGTCCTAGGAGAGTCACGGTGTGCACCTGTTAATTTCAGAAGTGACCGCTGAGCACAATGGCACCGCACCCCTCCACCTTCGCCAAGGACACAAACTGGGATCAAATTTCGCAGCAACATGCTGAGAGGCTGGGCCCTTCCCCAGCCCCGGGGTGAACGTGTCCAGACCCGTGGCTCTCAACGCCAGCTGCACATCAGAGAGGGAGGTTTAGAAGAATGCCTGGCAAAGAATTCGCTGGTGCCCGAAACCAAGGCAGTGGCTCTCCTTGGTAAGAGAGAGTGACTGGAAGGGGAAACCAGGGCGCTTGGAAGTCAGTTAAATTCTGTTTCTTGACCTGTGTGCTGGTTACTCAAGTGTATTTATTTTATGAAAATCCATGGACCTGTACACTTACACACTTTCCTGTGTAAATAATATACTTCAATAAGAAGTTAAAGAAATCAGGCAAAAACCCAGCTGTCCGGGCCAATTTCAGATCAGAATGTCTGGGGTGGGCGCTGGATAGTGTTTTGTTTTGTTTTGTTTTGGTGAAAACTTCCTAAGTGATGATAAAGTGCAGCCAAGGTGGGAACTGCTGGTTTAAACCCAAATTTGCCACTCAGGGCTGCTGCCAAAGTGCTCAGGCTCTCACTTGGATGAAGTGATGGGGCTTCTTTCAGCAAGATGTTCAGGCTCTCAGACGCCTGCTGGAAATCTGCCAGGGCCCAGGGTGTGGCAGCTCCCCGCAAATACAAGGCTGAACGGACAACCTCTCTTGCTGCCATACTGGCCGCCTTGCAGGTGAGCCTCTAGCTCTTTTATGCATTTTCCCAAAATGTAGAAATCTGTATTCACCACCCCTACGCATCAATAACCTTGGTATGTAAAGAGCTTACAGCATCCCTCCCCCTTACACCTTTAAACAGCTTCGTTAAGTCACATGCCATATGCACCTTTTTAAAGTATGCAATTCAATGGCTTTTAGTATATTCACACAGATGCGAAACCAGCAACACAATCAATATTAGAACATTTTTATGACCCCCAAAGAAACCCCATATCCACTTAGCTGTCACCTTCTGTCTTCCCCCCAATCCCCGCTCTCTGCAAGCCCCTGGAAATCACTCATCTACTCTCTGTCTGGAGGATTTGTCTATCCTGAACATTTCATAGAAATGGAATCACACACTCTCTGACCTTTTTTGATTGGCCTCTTTGACATAGCATCATGGTTTCAAAGTTCATCCCTGTTTTTAGTGGATCAATACTTCGTTTCTTTTTAGGGCTGAATAATATTCCATGATTGGATATTCTACATCTTGGTGTTCCTTTCATCAGTGCACGGACATTTGGGCTCGCCCTACTTTTTGGCAATTGTGAAAAGCGCTGCTGCTGCGTTTTGGAAACAACATGAAATGCATGTGCAGGAGGGGAACATGTAGAGACCTCAAGATATGCCCGTTGTTACTATTTTGTGTACCATTTTAAAAATAGACTTTCTGTTCTACAGCAGTTCTAGATTTACAGAATTGCACAGAAAGAACAGAGTTTGCGGTGACCTCGCTACCTCCACCCCCACCTCCCCACCAGTTTCCCCTACTGACATCTTGCATGAGAATGGTGTGTTTGTTACCACTGATTAACCAATATTGATGCAGTATTATGAACTAAAGTCCATCGTTTACATTAGAGTTCACTGGCAGTGTTGTACATCCTATGGGTTTGCAGAAATAATGCCATGAATCCACCATTAAGGGATCCTACAGAATACTTTCTCTGCCCTAAAATTCCTCTGAGCTTCGCCCGTTCATCCCGAACCTCCACAGCAACCACTGATCTTGCTGTTTCTATAGCTTTGCCTTTTGCAGAACGGCAAAGAGTTGGAATTGCACAGTATGCAGCCTTTTCAGACTGGCTTCTTCCAATTAGATAAGCAATATGCGTTTGAGGTGGCTCCAGGTCTTTTTGTGCCTTGATAGCTCATTTCGTTTTATCGATGAGTAACATTTACTTTTATTTCTCATAACTTTTCTCCAGATGGAAAGGCTCGCCATCTTCTAGCACTTGGCAGTGACTTCTGGGGGTCTTGCCGCCACTGCCAAGGGCTTTGCCAGCTGCCCCCGTCTCTCCCCTCACTTGAAGGACTGGGAGTGCTGACGTCAGCTCAGGGACTGCCCTGGTCATTTCTGGGGGTGAAATACCTGGGCCTGGAAGGTGCCAGGGAGACCTTATGAGAGTAGGGAGAGAGGAAAACAGGAAGGGGTGAGGGGTGGAGGGAGGGACTACCAGGTGGAGGTAGAGAGAGGCAGCTGCCAAAATCTATGAGCGGATTGAGGAGGATTCGGGGAGGGAGGGGAACCTCAGCGATTTAGCAGGTATTGGTCACCGTCCGGTGGGGGGAGGAGATGAGGCAGGGGGACAGCTTAGTCCCCCCCCCAACTGTCCTTTGCCCTGAATGTGGGGCTGAGCCATCAGCAAGCCAGAGTCCCATCCTCCCAGGGGAGGAATGGGTGTTCTGCAGTCACGAGGCAGTGGAGAAGGGTTGGAGGAAAGGACATTGGTCCCTGGCCTGGCTGTACACGTCTCTGGGAGCCAAAGAGCAAATGCAGCGCCTTCGGGCCCAGTGAGGTGGAACCGAGTGAGGAAAGGTTCACAGGGGCCCTGGACCCAGACTGTACTTGGGCAGACTCCAGGAAATTACTCTCATGAAGGCAGGGCCCGAGGACCTGGCCCTTGCCCCCAGCAGGCCCTAAGCCTGCAGGAGCTGAGCCCTCAAGTGAAGGGGACTTCCTGGCACTCCCACATGCCTTGAGGCTCTGCCTCAGCGAGGCTGATGGGGTTGGGGGGCCAGCGCCCCCTGGGTCAAGCTTCCTCTCGCTGGCTCGGAGCCTCCCCAGTCCCAGGGTGTGTGCTGGGGGCTTCCCAGGACTCTCCACTCCTTTCCCCTCCCCCGCCTCCTGCCATTCCCAGGATTTTGTAACTTTGGGTCCTCCTTCCTGGATAAGCGTAAGTCCTCTCACCACTGACCTCAGGGGGCTTTATCTGCTCGCCCGTGCTTGGGGCCAAGTGTGGACAGCGGGTGGCACAGGAGAGAGGAGAGGAGACAATGGAGAGGGGGGAATAGAGAGGAGGAAGAGGCAGGTGCTGGCTAGAGAAGGCATGGCTTCTCGGCCGCGGCCACCTAGAAGTGGAGGCTGTTCCCTCTCCTGTGAAATGTGAGCGAGTCCATGATTAGCTGTGGTCAACAGAATGAGGCAGAGGGCCATGGGGACTCCCCAGGCTGGCTCTTGACCTGTACGCAGCTTGCACTGGCACCATCGAATGTCCGTCTTCTGCTCCAGCTCCGTGCTGAGATGCCCACGGTACGTGGGGAGGTCCTGTGAGGGGAGGTGGAGAGGCTCCGAGTGACGGTCTCAGCTGAGTGCAGGCACCCACTGCGGCCTAGGCATGAGCCTGGAGGACGGGCCAGCCCTGGCCAGTCCCAGGTGACAAAGACACGCTGGACCAGGGGAGGCAGAAGGACCACCCAACTCGCCCCACAGAGTCACGACACAGATGGTAACGGTTTTAAGACATCAATTTTGGGGGCCATGGGCTATGCAGCAATAAATTAATGAGGCAGGATACGTAGGCACTTTTTTTTTTTTTTTTTTTTTTTTGAGATGGAGTCTTGTCCTTGTCTCCCAGGCTGGAGTGCAGTGGCTCAATCTTGGCTCACTACAACCTCCGCTTCCTGGGTTCAAGGGATTCGCCTGCCTCCCGAATAGCTGGGATTACCACCATGCCCGGCTAATTTTTGTATTTTTTTTGTAGAGACGGGGTCTCGTCATGTTGGCCAGGCTGGTCTTGAACTCTTGATATTGAGATCTGTCCACCTTGGCCTCCTAAAGTGGTGGGATTACAGGTGTGAACTGTTGCGCCCAGCCTGTGCAGGCATGTTTTAACTTTCACAGCATCCCACACTCTGGGGGGACCCTGCCCCACTTCAGATAGGGTCCCTTCTTCCCACCCTTTCCACCTCCATTCTTGTTCAGGTTAGGTCTTGCTAACCCCCGTCTTCCAGGAATTTGTCTCTGGGACTAAAGGCGTTGGGGCTGAGTCAGCTTTCCCTGAACAACCCCGAGAGTTCAGGGCTGCGTGATTCTCCCTTCTCGAGGCCAGCTGCTCAGCCCTCTTCTGGATCACTAAGCAATGATGACCCCTCTCCCCCTTCCTCCACCTGCTGCCATGATCCTAGTTCGTGTCTATCATTTCCATCAGAGAACCGTGGCGGACGCGGCAACTGGCATCAGGCAGATGTCACAGGCCACCTGCCCCGGGAAATAAGGGCCTTGGAAACAAGTGATCAGCTGAGAAGGGAAAGGGTCCAGCATCGCCGGGGCTTGCTTTCACATTCTAGGGGATCAGCAGCCCTGTTCCTGAGAGTGAGCTGCTGATCAGTCTCTTGTGTGCCGTATCTGGGACCACAGAAGGTGCAGGACTGAAGGGTGGCGTGTGGCTCCTGACAGCACTGGACGCTTTGGAGAGAGGGCAGAGGCTGAAGTCTCGGAGCCCCCGCCAGCCACAGGATGGCGTACAGGGCCCACCCGAAGCTCTGCTTACAGCATCTCAGGTTCCAGGGAGGAATCCTGGAAAACCCCACTCGGAGCAGAGTCTGCAGACGGCTGCAGGGCGGTGCTGCTGATTCTGCGGTCACCACCACAAAAGGAGGGCCTGAAGGCATTGCTGGGAGACTTCGGGGAATCACAGAGCTCTGACACCCCACACCTGGAGAAGGTGGCTCCCCCGGCCCACGCCACCTTTGCCTGGGGCGGCCAATGCATGGTAGTGATCGCCCTTGCTCCCCGACAGGGTCAAAGCCACCGGGGCCTGGGGATTGAAATTCAGAAATTCTGAGAGGAGTGTGGGAGAGGAGAGTCTCCCCGAAGAAAATGCAGGATACATTGGCTCCTATCACAGAAATCCTGGGACCGTTCCTGGGAAGGGATTTTGGAGATGCTAAGCCTAGGACTGGCCCTGGGGAAGATGATCCGACCTTTGTCCTGTGCAACTGAGGGCTCGACCCCGGTCAGCTCCAGAGAAAGCCTGGTGTCTCCAAGCTGGTGGCAGGGCGTCTGCACTGAGCACCTTCCAGCGTGGTGGGGGCAGGGGAGGTAGTGGTCCTCATTAAAAGTGACCTGGAGTGAGATGAACCCTTCTGCCTACATGAGTGGGCTCCCCAAAACCTCTGTAGTCTCGGGCTGCCATGTGGTATTGCTTCTGGCGGCCGGGCTCACTGCACTGCTGTGACAGAAGGTGACAGGCCAAGGCTGGAGGGTGGCTGCTCTCCCCAGAGACCCCCGACCCAGGTCCCCTGAGGGCAGGAGGATTTGCGGCTGCCTTTTTGGAAGAGGCAGGCTGACCATGGGAACGGGACAGAGGTGAGAAGGACGTGGAGAAGGCATTGGACAAGAGAAGTCAGACGTCTAGCCATGTGGCCTGGCCTGCGAGGCTGCGGCTTCCACCTGTACTTCCTCCCGTGTGGCGTCATCCTCACTGTCACAATGGGGATCAAATGTCTTCTTTCTTCTGAGCAGGTGGTAAAGGCGTTATTTAGTGCACAGGTCGGAGAGTGCTGTGATAGGAACCATCAGAACAAGGGCAGGAGCGTGATCTCCCGGGTGATCCTGATGCAGGCGCTGCCAGTGGAGCGTTCTGGAATTCCGTGTCAAGAAAGAAGGCTTCGTGTTGACTGGGGTGGGGCTGGGCCTGCATTCGGGGCAGCCTGTGGGCATAGCACGAGCCTTTTTTTGTATTTGTCCTGCCTCCTTTCCTTCAGGGTCTCTTCCTTCCTCTTTGAGGCCCTGGGAGCATCTCAGAATCCTGCCAGCCACTCCTCCGCTGCAGGGGTGGACATGGGAACCAAGCGGGACTTTAGGGTATCTTCAGTACCCCCTGCAGCCACCAGCCTGCCTGCCCTCTTCCTGGCCCTGTGCTCACTCCTCCTTCTCCTGGGCTGAACCCACACTCGCAAGCCTGATCCAGGCTTGGGCCAGGGGACTGGTGTAATCCTTCCACGCCTCTCTTGGTTCCCACTGCTCTGCTGGTCCTGGGGCAGGTTGAGGGGGGAGTCACAGGCCATCCCTGCAAGGAAAAGCAGATAGGGCAGTTTGGGAGGGTGACGGAGGACCCCAGTGGGACGCCGAGTCACAACCTTGCTGGGCACAATGATTGGCAGGCATAGTGAGCTGCCTTCCCAAGCAGTGCCATCCCTGGCTCTCAGAGATGCTGCTGAAAGGGGTGATGGGCAGTGGGGGGGCTCGGGACTCTGCCAGATGTCCTAGCTCCCATCCCCAGGCCCAGGCCCCTCCAGCAGGAAAAGCTAGGGACCTCACTGCCATGGGCTTTGAATGGCCCCTGACTCTGGGAAAGCTGCCCCTCCCAGGGAAAGACAGGGTTGGGGTCTGCTCAGGCTCTGCCACCACCTGCTCTGTGACCTCGGGCAGGCCGAGAGTTCCTCCGAGAAAGGGGAGACATCGTGGGCACCATCACCCCTGGGTGCCCAGTGGCTCAGCTGCCGCGGCCAGGCTGCCCTGCCCCGGCCTTGGCACTCCTCCCCCAGCCGCTGCAGGCAGCCCTGGACCTTCTCCTGATGAGGCCTTACTGCCTGCCCCTCTGGGAAATCAGACACAAGTTACCAACAGGCAATGGTCTGGGTGACTCCCAGGAGTCCAGGCCTCCATCGTGTCCTACCCAGTGGCTGGGGCAGCGGGCTGGGCAGCAGGGCCTCAGTGCCCAGGGAGGCAGGGCTCATCCCGCAGGTCACCATGGCAGCCCCTCCTCCTGCCCCTTACTCATTAGCCAGGCTGTACTGACATGGGCCGCCCCGGCAGGGGGCGGCTCGATGGACATAGCTGGCTGTGCGGGCACTCAGGCGTGCAGGGTGGCCAGTGCCCTGGCCAGGAATGGACAGCCTCCAAGACACGCTGCCCCCGAGCCCTGGGGGCTGCTGCCCTGCCTTCAGCAGGCTGGTTCCCAGAGGCTTTGGGGCTGAGGCGTGGACTCTCTTTGCTCTTTCCGGACCCCTGGTAAGGAGGCTGGGCTAGGGGACAGTCAGGGAGTGGAGAAAGCGGAGAGGCTGAGGGTGTCCACCTTGCAGGCAGGACCCAGCAGTGTGCTCACATTTTCCCCAGAAACTGCCCGTGGTGGCTGCCAGGCGCAGAGCCTGGGGACAGTAGGATGGCTCCTGGAGGCTGTCTCTGGACGATCCCCAGTGGCAGTGCGGCCTGATTTTGCTCAGCAGCAGGCAGCCCCCACACAGAAGGGGTGGGTGTGTCTCAGCTGGAAACCCACAAACGCCTGAGTTGGAAGACGACTCCAGGACAAATGTGACCTGGAGATGCACAAAGCCGGCAGCACCTTCCCAGGGGGAAGCAGGGGCCAGCTACCCATTTCATCCAAAGCGGAAACTGTTTTCTATACATTTCATTTTTTCCCTGACCATAAAGAGTAATGGGCCTGGTGGGGTGGCTGTCGCCTGTAATCCCAGCACTTTGGGAGGCCGAGGAGGGCGGATCACCTAAGGTCAGGAGTTCAAGACCCTGTCTCGAACAGGTGAAACACTGTCTCTATTAAAAAGACAAAAATTAGCCAGGCGTGGTAGCACATGCCTGTAATCCCAGTTACTTCGGAAGCTGAGGCAGGAGAATGGCTTGAACCAGGGGCTGGGAGGTTGCAGTGAGCCGAGATCTTGCCATTGCACTCCAGCCTGTAAAAAAAAAGCAAAAATTCCCTCCCAAAAAAAAAAAAAAAAAAAAGAGTAATGGATTTTCACCCCCTGTAAAGCCTTCAGAAAAAAAAGAAAACTTATAAAGAAGAAAGAAATTTAACTGAAATCCAACTGCTTGGAAGTAGCCATTACTAAGAGTTTGGTGTATTTAATTCCCCTCTTTTTTGGGGGTGTGTGGCCTGACCAAATTATTATTATACTAGGAAGAGCAATAGCAGCATCAGACACTTGGGTCAAGCTCCCGGCGCCAGGCATGGCACTGGGAGTCTCTCATACACTGGCCTTTCTGGGTAGGGACATGGAGGCCAGGGGTGACTTCAGCTGCAGAAAGCAGAATGGGAGCTGGGCTCAGGCCACCTGACCTCCAGCCCTGGCTCCCCCAGGCGTAGGTGACCTCCCGGGTCACTGGTTCGGGGCCCTCACAGCTGGAGAGGCCTGTCTTGCAGGGCGGGGCCGTGAGGGTGGGGGCGCCTGTGGCCCGGGTCTGACCCGGTCGCCGTCCTCCAGTTCCTGTTCCAGATGCTGACTTTTATGAACTACATAGTGAGTACTGTGTTCTGTGGGCACCTGGGCAAGGCGGAGCTGGCGTCGGTGACCCTCGCGGTGGCTGTGAGTACCCAGCCTGGCCCAGAGCAGGGACGTTCTCTCCCCAGGCGTCTCCGCCAGGTTCCTGGGTGGGCCCGTCTTGGGTGGCTACTCAGGGGTGGGAAGACACACCCACATGGCTGCACAGCCACCTTCATAGGTGGGACCTGAGGCCAGAGATGGAGGCAGTCTGCCCTCAGGCACACAGCACATGAGGCTGCTGAGCAGAGCCGCCTCTGCCATCGCTACCTGCTGGGTGACATTTCCCGACGCAGGCTCATCCCAGATGCAGGGGCCTCTCCTGACAAGCTCTTGTTTCCTCCTGTGTGCTGCGCCAGTTTATCAATGTCTGCGGAGTTTCCGTAGGAGTTGGTTTGTCTTCCGCATGTGACACCTTGATGTCTCAGGTGGGTGGCATCCCAGAGCTGGGCAGGAAGCCAGGCAGGGGCAGAGCCAATCCCACAGGTGCCACTGAGATGGCAGGTGGGAGGGGCCCACCCAGGTGATCTGGGAGTGAGGGGCCCGGGGGCAGCTGCTCCTGCCCCAGCTCCAAGGACCACAGGCTGTCAGGGAAACAGACCCTGCCCTTTGAATGAGTCTGGGCCAGGAGAAAAGGGTGGAGATGGTGGAGGCAGTTTCCTGACCTCTTGCTCCCAGAGGAGGTCACCAAGTAGAGAAAGACAACCGGTTCCCCCTCCTCACTCCTAGTTCGGCCGCCTATATGCAGGCACGAGCTGACGGGACACAGAAGGAACCTCCCTGCTCGCAGGGGCCCGAAGTCCAGCAGGGGCTGCCCAGGCGGCCATGGGGTCACAAAGCGGCCAGGCCTCACCTCTCCCTGGGGGTTCTAGCTTCTCGGTGGACCTGGGCTTGGCCCTGGCTACCACTTACCCACCCGTGACATGCGAGGAAATCCCACGTGCCTTCTTCCTCCTTGGAGTTTTGGAACACAGTGGAGACAGTGGTGGGCTGCGGCTCAGGAAGGCCGCTGTGCCGTTTCAGGCTGCAGCAGCAGAGGCCGCAGGCTCCGCCACACCCTGCCGGCGCCTGCTCCCCGCGCGGGGCATTGGAATGTCCGGGGTAGCGGAAAGGGCTGATGCGGGCGGGCTGTTTTGCAGAGCTTCGGTAGCCCCAACAAGAAGCACGTGGGCGTGATCCTGCAGCGGGGCACGCTGGTCCTGCTCCTCTGCTGCCTCCCCTGCTGGGCGCTCTTCCTCAACACCCAGCACATCCTGCTGCTCTTCAGGCAGGACCCAGAAGTGTCCAGGTGCGCTGGGCTCCAGCTGGGGAATTGGGGCTTGCCAGAGACCTGGAGGCTCCTGGGAAACCCAGACCGCCGAGGGAAACCCTAAAGAAGCCCCCCACCCCCCACCAAGCCCCGTATTTCTCTAGGCCACGAGTGGTCACAGTGCACGGTGCCTGTGGGTACCTTCCAGGCTTCGGGTTGGGGATTCTCTCCCATGGCTGCGGCTCCAGCAGCGGCCAGCAGGGGACAGAGGCGGACAAACGCGCAGTTTTAATTTAGGAGGAAAGGCAAGAAACAATTTGGGATTTGCATTTTATTTGCATTTGTGTGCCTGCACACAGGAGCTTTGTGGATGCTTTTGAAAAAATGCAGTGTGTGCATTTCCCCATATTCCTAAAAGGAGAGAGATGACAACCAATTTTTGATGAATTATAGTTTTATTAGTAGTAATAGTATTGATTATTTTTTGAGACGGAGTCTCACTCCGTGGCCCAGGCTGGAATGCAGTGGTGCAGTCTTGGCTCACCGCAACCTCTGCTTCTCGGGTTCAAGCGATTCTCCTGCCTCAGCCTTCTGAGTAGCTGGGACTACAGGAACACACCACCACACCCAGCTAATTTTTGGATTTTTAGTAAAGACGAGGTTTCACCATGTTGGCCAGGATGGTCTCGATCTCCTGACCTGGTGATCTACCCACCTCAGCCTCCCATAGTGCTGGGATTACAGACGTGAGTCACTGTGCCTGGCCCATAGTTTATTATTAAATTCAGAGATGCCCTCTCGTAGGGAGCCCTTGTTCATTTATATTATGTACATTTCATTTGGCTATTCCTTTTTAAGATATAACCTTTTTTTTCTTACAAAACCATGTTACTCTGAATTTAAGTTCCCTAGTCCTGAGGCCTGGGTATTTGGGTGCTTCAGCTGCCCCTCCTGGCACCTGCTTAGCATCTGAGAGCAGCAGCCCCTGATGCGGAGGTTTCACAGTCCTGGCTGAGATCTGCAGGGCCTGGTAAAGCCTCTCCTCAAACCTAGGGGCCCAGGATGCCCTGGGACAGCAGCCAGCACCTAGTCCTGGAGGGCACAGGGGACAGGGCCCTGCCTCCCTGGGCCACAGCCTGGTCAGCTCCGGAGCTTCTCCTTCTCTTGCAGGTTGACCCAGGACTACGTAATGATTTTCATCCCAGGACTTCCGGTAGGTGACCCTGTTTGCTGAGCGTGGAATCACATTCCCCTAAATTCTGGCTTTTTGCTTTCCCACACTAACTGCTGGGGAAGATCCTTATCCTGCTATGACTTCCTGCTGGGCCATGAGAATGACTGACCGAAGAGAAGCTCCTTTGCAGTTGGTGCAAACTGAATTTTATAACATGTTTTTCTGATTTGAAAATGTTTCATGGAGAAAATATGAAAAGCATGAGGCAGGAAGAATTCAAATCACCTATAATTCTACCACCCAGAGACAACACATGTTACTCTCTCTCTCCAGGATTTTTCTTTTGTTTTTTTTTCTAGACAGAGTCTTGCTCTGTCACCCAGGCTGGAGGGCAGTGGCACGATCTTGGCTCACTGCCACCTCCGCCTCCTGGGTTCCAGCCATTCTGCCTCAGCCTCCCAAGTAGCTGAGATTACAGGCATGCACCAACACACCTGACTAATTTTTGTGTTTTTAGTAGAGATGGAGTTTCTCCATGTTGGCCAGGCTGGTCTTGAACTCCTGACCTCGGGAAGTGATCTGCCACCTCAGTCTCCCAAAGTGCTGGAATTACAGGTGTGAGCCACCACGCTCGGGCCTCCAGGATTATTTCTATTCATGGGTGTGTGTGTTCAAACACACACATACAGACAAATTGAAATGGGATCAATACGTGTATATTGTATTATAATATGCTTTTCCCCTTTCAGACATATCATTAGTCTCTTTACATGATGAAACAGCCTTCCGCAATATCAATTCCAAAGGTTATCTGGTACCCATAGTTATGCCATAATTTATTAACCAATCCCTACTTATAATACAAACTATTATAAATCAGATTTGCGATATTCTTAAGGAAAAATCTTTGTGAGTCATCTGTAACGATTTCCAAGGAAATTATCAGTTATAGACATGCATTACTGGAAGTGGAATTGCTCAGTGAATGGCTTTTGAGACATATTGCCAAACTGTACCAGTTTCTACCCCAGCCAGCAAAAACTTCAGTAGCATACACTATTATTAAGAGTTCTTCCAATAAGAAATAGTTTTAACGTGCGTGTGTCTGCCTGCCTGCCTGCCTGCCTGCCTGCCTTCCTTCCTTTCTTTTCCTTTCTTTCTCTTCTCTTCTCTTCTCTTTTTCTTTTCTTTTCTTTCTTCTTTCAAGATGGAGTCTTGCTCTGTTGCCCAGGCTAGAGTGAGGTAGCATGATCTTGGCTCACTGCAAACCTCTGCCTCCTGGTTCAAGCGATTCTCCTGCCTCTGCTTCCTGAGTAGCTGGGATTACAGGTGCGCACCACCACGCTGGGCTAATTTTTGTATTTTTAGTAGAGACGGGGTTTCACCATTTTGGTCAGGCTGGTATCCCAAAGTGTTGGGATTACAGGTGTGAGCCACCGCTCCTGGCCTGCATTTCTTTCTTTCTCTTTTTTTTTTTTTTTTTTTTTGAGACAGAGTCTTGTTTTGTCGCCAGGCGCCAGGCTGGAGTACAGTGGCACAATCTTGGGTCACTGCAATCTCTGCCTCCTGGGTTCAAGCAATTCTCCTGCCTCAGCCTCCCAAGTAGCTGGGACTACAGGCGCACACCACCATACCCAGCTAATTTTTGTATTTTTTAGTAGAGACGGGGTTTCACCATGTTGGCCAGGATGGTCTTGATCTCTTGACCTTGTGATCCATCCGCCTTGGCCTCCCAAAGTGCTGGGATTACAGGTGTGAGCCACCGTGCCCGGCCTGCATTTCTTTTATTGATAATGAAGTTGAACATTTTCTCATGTGTTTATTCTGTGAATAGCTCTTTGCTTATTTTAGTGGGTTAATCTTTTTCTAAGTATTATAATTCTTATTAAAGAATACTTTAATCCTTTGCCTTTTATTCTGTTTATGTTTCTGATTTAAAGAATTTTGAATACGTATGTAAGTCCTTTTCCTTATGTCTTTAACAAGCTTAAAAGACTTAACTCACAGCAAGATTATATACACATTTGCTTATATATTTTTGGATCCTTCCAGGGTTTCTATTTTTACATTTAAGTCATTAATCCAACGAGCTTAAATTTTTTTGAACAGCATTTATTGCATATTCTCTCCTTTCTGCATTAATTTATTAATTACTAAATGAATCAACAGTGCATCTGTCTGGGTCGGTGTCTGTCTGTCCCGTGACCCGGTGACCGTATGTCTCTTCCACAGCTCAGTGCTTCACTGTCGGACCTGCAGCTTAGCCGTGCCTGCTGGACTGCCAGTTAGTTCTGTGTGCTGTCCGGCCCTGCCGGGCTGAGCTCACCTTTTGACACTGCAGCCTCCAGGGTGCCAGGGGCAGAGTTGTGGGCCAGGGAGCTGGGCAGGGACGAGGTCAGGGTTGAAGGTGGGGTGCCCCCACAGCATGCAGTCCTGGTAGACCCAGCCACACCCACCTCTCTGCCAGGCCAGTGCCATGGCCTCTTTGGGGCCTAGCTGGTTACAGATTTCTTCCAGAACATGGAAACCACCTTATAGGGCTGGTCTTCTCTGAGTCTTCCATATAAACTATACTTTGGCTTTTCAGACCAAAGTGGTGGCATCTTGTCAACCAGGACTATTGGAGCTGGGTCAGGGGTAAATGCCCTGTAGATATCACTGTGGCGTCGTCTTTATCAAATAAGCCAAGGTCCAGCTGCAGAAGTTAATTGCTAATAATACTGACTTACGTAGTGCTTGGCTAACACTTGGAATGCTCAGATGTCCCATATATTGTTTTGTAAGCCCTTTGCAATATTAACTTTGCAATATTTATGTATGTAAAATATTAAATGTATTTTAAGTACACACACACTATCATTAGCCCCATAATAATAATGAGGAAATAAACTCAGTGAGGTTACAAATAACAGATGAGGAAATAAACTCAGTGAGGTTAAGTAACTTGCCCAAGATCACACATCTCAGAAGAGGCAGAGCCAGGAACGGAACCCTGTCCATTCCGGCTCCGTACTCTTAATCAGCGCACAATGCTGAAAAGAGGTGGAGGGCTAAGGGGGGGATGGGACAAGGACGGCGTGGGCCCTGGGCTAGGTTCCAGTTGATGCCCATTCTATACTCCTTAAGAGAGGAGCGAGGCCGGGCGCGGTGGCTCACGCCTGTAATCCCAGCACTTTGGGAGGCCGAGGCGGGTGGATCACGAGGTCAAGAGATCGAGACCATCCTGGTCAACACGGTGAAACCCCGTCT
>NW_016107853.1:300819-309103 GCF_001604975.1 Cebus imitator
AAAAAAAAAAAAAAAAAGAGAGGAGCGAAAGGGCAGGGACAGTGCCCCCGACACACACACTGCCACGCACACTCCCCTGCGGTCCTCCCCAGCCAGGGAAGGGCATGTCCCCTCTCCCCCGCTGCCCCGTAGGGTCTTCAACTTGCTCAGCATAGGCTAATCTCGGTTAGCATGGCTCAGTACCTGCCATTCCCCACTCCAGATCACTCCTTCAAATCCTCTTGGGTCATCTTCTCACCTTCCAAAGCTCACGGAGACCTGGCTTAGCAGCCAGAAGGCCTGCCAGGCACTGTGCACCGTGAGCAGGTGTGCAAAGGGTCCTCTCTCAGAGCTGAAACACGCCTGCTCACCTCACCTGTGGCAGAAGGGAGTCCTGAGGTGGCCTCTCCCATAGGCCGGGCCAGAGCACGAGTCCAGGTGGTCAGGTGGGCTTTGGCCGTACCTGAGGGGTCCCAGACATACTTTGATAAGGAATTGCTCCAATCTAGGGTACCATGTCCTGGAGAGGAATGTCGGTTAATGCTCATTTGGTGGATTTTGGTCATTGTTATTGATCTGTTTGGGTTTGCTTTTCATACAGGTGATTTTTCTTTACAATCTGCTGGCAAAATATTTGCAAAATCAGGTACAGGTCTTTGGTATGGGGGTGGCCCTTCTCCCAGCACACTGCCCTGTTCCTGGGAGGGGCCTGGGGCTTTCCCCTTCTCTCCACCTTCTGTGAACCAGCTCTGGAAAGGGCTCACTTCCAGCCCACCACGCCATGTCCTGACATCTGCACAGAGGTGGGTGAGAGGCTGTGCGTCCCAGCCTCTTCCAATTCCCGGATGAGGATGTCTGAAGGGGCAGGAGAGGGAGTCCCCCTTCCACACCTGGGTCTGTCCACCCACCATGCACCCCACTCACACCTTAGCAGGGCCAGTTTTCATTTCTTTCAGAAGATCACGTGGCCCCAAGTCCTCAGTGGTGTAGTTGGCAACTGTGTCAACGGAATGGGCAACTACGCCCTGGTCTCTGTGCTGGACCTGGGGATCAGGTGAGCCCGGGGGCTGGTGGGGCCTGGTCAGGGGGCACTGCCCACCAAGCTCCCCACCCCTGGTAGAGACAGGTCAGTCACCGTCCTGGCCCTGCCTGTGCTGTCCTGAAGTGGGTGGTTATGGGGAGTTGGAGGGGCCTGATGGTCCCTTGGGGACCTCAGTTTGAGGCCTGATGGGGTGAGAGGACAGCCACTCCCCACTCCTGCCCCAGCCCACCAGGAGAGGCAAAGTGGGCACTGGCAGTGGCCCCAGGACGCTGTAGTCATGGCTGCCTGGGTAGAGCCACCATGGCCAGAGGTGCCTGTGGGGCCTGGCTGTGTCCGATCCCAGGATGGGGGTAGAGCAGAGCCATGCCTGCCCCACATGGGCTGGCTGCCAGAGCCATCTCTCTCTCAGGCAGTGAGTGGCATCAGTCCCAGAGAGTGGCATCAGTGGGTGGTAGAGAGTCGGCAGCAGTCCTAGCCCTGCTCTCCCTCCTTTCCCAGAGGCTCTGCCTATGCCAACATCATCTCCCAGTTCACACAGACCGTCTTCCTCCTTCTCTACATCATGCTGAAGAAGTTGCACCTGGAGACGTGGGCAGGTGGGAGGCCTGGTCTGCTCTGGGAGGCTGAGCAGGCTAGTGGCGGTGCTGCCCCAGGCAGGGCGGTCAGCAGGCAGAAGGTGCAGGACCCTGCACACCCCCCTCCTTCCCCTTTGCTTCCCCAGCTCCAAGGGCCCAGGGTCCCTTCATCCAAGGTGTCACGATGCAGAGCCCTGATGGGTCCATCACAGAAGGCTGGCCCAGGGAGCTTTGCCCAGTCCCTGCTCTCAGGATGGCAGTGAGAGCAGTGACAGGCGTGGAATACCAGCCGTCAGCAGTGCGTGGGGTGCCTGACATTCCTGACTTCATTTAAGCCTCACTACACCTCATTAGGCCCATCTTACAAAGAGGAGATTATGACAGACGGAGATTAAGTCATTTGCTGAAACACCAGGCATGTTGGGGCCTGCCTGTGCTGTTCTGCCTCTTGAGAGCCAATCCCATACAAAGGGGACCTCCTCTTGCCAGGCATTTCAGGAACAGCTCTGTGGGCCTGTGGGGCCTCACCTGGGGGCAGGGCCCCAGCTGAGCCCCTTTCAAGCCTGCCACGCACACCTACGGTGTGTTTGCTTCAGCATCCTTAATCTCAAGCTGCCTCTGAAAACCCCCGGGGAAGGCAGGGCAGAGCTAAGGCCTGGGGTTTTCAGATGGGAACAGAGCCTGCAGAGTGGTGGGTAGTTGCCCAAGATCCCACAGTGTTGAGGGTGGAGTGGGGACCAACACCCATCCCTGGGCTGACTGGGTCACCCGTGCACCGGCCAGGCAAGCCTGGTATCCTGTTCTTGCACGTTCCTCCTCCATGGGGCCCAGCACCAGCATTCCCTCTGCAAAACACCCAGTGCCTGGGCCTGCTAAGCCCCAGAGCAGGAAGAGCCAAAGGTGCTTAGGGGCCTCCTGGCAGTGGGGAGCGGGAAGCAGGTGGGCGAGTTGGGTGGGCTGCCAGCTCAGGGGTCTCTGTTCCAGGTTGGTCCAGCCAGTGCCTGCAGGACTGGGGCCCCTTTTTCTCCCTGGCTGTCCCCAGCATGCTCATGGTCTGCATCGAGTGGTGGGCCTACGAGGTCGGGAGCTTCCTCATGGGTATGTGGAAGAGCGGGGGGTGCACAACGGCATGTGGGCGGCTCACCCAGCCCAGGAGCCCCTTCCCAGGATGGCAGCTCACCAGCCCCCTTCCGATTCCACTGGCCAGACCCCCAGGCATGGACCCAGAGAGCACCACCGCCCAGTGGGGTGGTCAGTCTGTTGCTGGTCTGCCTCCCCACTAGGCTGTGAGTGTCCAGGAGGCAGGCCTGCGCCTTTTGTGCCTGAATCCCAGCACGGGCCGGGCAGAGCAGGTGCCTGTGGGAGGTGGCTGAGGCACGGAGAACTGAGAGATCGAATGAGCTGGTTTGTAGGTGCAAACAGAGGCCTGGGCTCGCAAGTGTGAGGCTCCTGCCTGCTGTCTTGTGTGTGCTCATTAGAGCACTCGGTGAAGTGAGGACTCGAGGTAGCCTGAATATCAGAACCCCTGCCCCGCATTAACAGATGAGAAAATGGGGCCCTGGGAACACAGGAACTCCACAAACAGGAAATTGGTGGCAGGGCCGAGAACCGAACTCGGGTTGCCGGACCCTGGCCCTGTTCTCTGTCCCCTCCCTCACGCTGCCACCCTGAGTTCATCTGGAAAGACAAACCACACATGGAAGCCTGCAGGGGCCTCTGGGGCACTGGGCAGAATTTCCCTAACAGGTTGAAGGCCAGAAGGAATGTCTTTTTGTTGTTATTGTTACTAATCTGCCCTTCAAAATCAGCCAGGCGTGGTGGTTCACACCTGTAATCCCAGCACTTTGAAAGGCCGAGGCAGGCGGATCACTTGAAGCCAGGAGTTTGAGACCAGCCTGGCCAACACGGCGAGACCCAGTTTCTTCAAAAACTACAAAAATTAACTGGTGTGGTGGCACCACCTGTAGTCCCAGCTACTTGGGAGCCTGAGGTGGGAGGATCACCTAAGCCAGGAGGCCGAGGTTGCAGTGAGCTATATTTGTGCTGCTGCACTCCAGCTTGGGTGACAGAGTGAGACTCTGTCTCAAGGAGAAAAAAAAAATTTGCCCGAGTCCCCAAAACAGAGCAGCGTCCTGTTGGTGCAGGGTCTGGGTGTCTGGGGCTGCAGGCTGAGCTCACGGCGAGCCTCTCCTCCAGGCCTGCTCAGCGTGGAGGATCTCTCCGCCCAGGCTGTCATCTACGAGGTGGCCACCGTGACCTACATGGTAAGAAAGCCTCCTGCAGGGGTGCCTTCCTCACGCCCCCCACCTGGTGGCTGGAGGTGTCATGGGGGGGGCCACTGTCACCTGAGGCTGTCTCCGTCTCCCGAGGGACCCTCCTGGACCTCTCGTGCCCATCAGGTCCAGGCCCTGCTCAGCTTACGCCAGGGCTCACACACAGGTGCCCACGACCTGTCCACCAAGGGTGGTATTTCACTCACAGATGTGGGAATTTTAAAAATTAATTAGTATTATTTTAAAATTGGGAGATTTCACACCACAATCTTATCTTTGGATTTTCTTAAGAAATGCACATTCCATTGAGCAGCAGGCCCACATTCCTGCACACTGCAGTTGGCCAGAGTTGGGTGACAGCATCCCCAGCAGGGCCACGGGCTCTCTGCCACCGCAGCCCCCGCCTCCCCTGTACTCCCCACAGAGACACACCATCATCTTCCTCATGCCCACTCCAGTCCAGGTCACTCCAGTTGGCATCTGCCAGCATCCGGGGGGCATGCTGTCCTAGACCCCACGTTTAAGCAAAGTATTCACAAAAATCTACATTACAAAAGCATTTTTACAAAGGCTTGTTGCTGAACTCTCTTTTTTTCTTACAAGGAGCTTTTCAGGTATACTTAAGACCATAGTCACCTCTTTAAAATCTGTTTCTCATTGGATTTTGACCACACAGTGATTTCGGTTGGAAGGCCCACCTGCCTGTGCTGCCTCTGATGGTTCATGGGGGGTTCCCCCACCCTTCTCCCAGCTCCAGCCCTCCCTGCCTCATTGTCAGCAGCAGGAATGCCACACGCCTCTTAGGCTGCAGGCCTGAGATCTGCTCCGCCTTCCCACTCCCATCCCCCTTGGCCCAGGCTGGCTCAGGACGGCAGGGGTCACAGGGTGTCCCCACTGACAGTGCTTTCTTATCGTTGGTCCCAGATTCCATTGGGGCTCAGCATCGGGGTGTGTGTCCGAGTGGGGATGGCTCTGGGGGCTGCAGACACCGTGCAGGCCAAACACTCAGCTGTGACAGGTGTGCTTCTCATAGGTAGGTGGAGTCCTTTCCTGGTGGGCCTTCGAACATGGGCCTGAGTCACCAGCCTGGGCCAGAGGAAGGCTGGCACGGTGGAGGCAGGGCTGGCCTCGGGAGCTGCCAGGTTTATCTTCCAAGCCTGCTGGACCTGCCATCTGACCCAGGCCAGCCTCTGCTGATAAGCTGACAGCTGCCCCTCCCTGAGCAGCAAGCGTCCCTCCCACCACCTTGCCCCCACCCCCACTCACGCCTTCCCTGATGCTATGATTCTGGGACTCTTCTGGAGATAGCTGGCTTCTACCACTCACCTTAGAGAAAAGCCTGACTCTTTGAAGGCCCTTCCTGTCCAGCATTCTTCTGGCTGTCCAGAGTCCTTCTGCAAGCCTGGCCCTCCCAGCACCCCCATGAGCTCGGCAGCTGCCCACCCTCCCTTGAGAAGGAGCCACTCATGTCCTCTGACATCATGGCTGTGCTTTCTTAGACTGAAGGCTCACACTGGCTTTCCTATAGAAAGCAGTGGTTCTCAGGCTGTAGCCGGAATCCCTAACAGGGTTGATCACTGATTGCTGGGCCTCTCCAGCAGGCTTTGATTCAGTAGACGGGTGGCAGGGTCTGAGAATCTGCGTTTCTAACAAGTTCCCAGGTGATGTGGATGCTACTGGCCAGTGTGCCCCCCACTCTGAGAACCGGCGGAGTGAAAGCGTCTTCCACACTGCCCTTCCTAAAGCCTGAGTGTCTAGCCCAAATGAATGCCTCGGATGCAGGGGACATCAGGGCCTGTGGCAAAAGGCACCTCATTGCAGAGGGCTGGGCTGACTTGCACTGACAAAGCGGTCCGCCCTTTGCTGATCTGAGCAGGGTGCTCCCTGGGTTGGGGTCTGTCATTGCTGCACCTTTTGTCTCTTCCAGTGGGCATTTCCGTGGTCCTGGGCACCCTGATAAGCATCCTGAAAAATCAGCTGGGGCACATTTTTACCAATGATGAGTAGGTAATCAGTTTTCTATGCTGACTTTTGGAAAATGTCACAGGGGTTCCCAGCCTGTCCTCAGAGATTCATCATGTGCCTGGCCCAGTGCTGGGCATAAAGGAAGCAGGAAGAGTCCAGGCTCTCTGCTTGAAATAAGAATGGAACTATTATCAGCAAATACTCTGGGCACTTACTATACAGCTAGCCCTTCACGTGTATTAGCAAGTTCATCCTCACAGCCCGGCGAGGTCTTGGGGAGGGCAAAGGTACTTAAATCATGTCTGAGGAGTCAACCTCTGTCCATTCTAGGCCTTCATAACCTGCCTGTCCACAGACAAGAGGCTAACTGAAGGGCAGTACAAAATTATGGGGACTGTCCAAAGTTTGAGGTGTGACCCCCAGACACATAGAAAGCTCTGGGCTAGCAGTGCCAGTTATATTTGTGTGGGGCAACTACCTCTATTCCAGAGCGTTTTCTTGGCGGGGGGTGGGGGGCATGGAACAGAAGGGAGATAAATGGGTCTCAAAGGCTACCTCTGTGTCTTATGCTTTCTAATTTCTTCTGCAGAGATGTCATCACCCTGGTGGGCCAGGTCTTGCCAGTTTATAGCGTCTTTCACGTGTTTGAGGCTGTCTGTGTGAGTACCACTTTGATCCAAAGCCTGACTTGGGGACACGATTCATGTACTTTTGCCCTCCCCAAGACCTCACAGGGCTGTGAGGATGAACTTGTTAATACACATGAAGGGCTAACTGTATAGTAAGTGCCTAAACTATTTGCTGATAATAGTTCCATTCTTATTTCGAGCAATGACTTCCCTCCTCTCCTGCAATTTACAAAAGCCGAAAAGTGAATGCGATTAGCAAAGAACTGAAAAGTTGCAGCAGTGTAAAGCCACACATCTTTTTCCTTCCGGATTCCTCATGAGCTGGGACATGACATTGACCTGTGCCCCGGGCTGGCCAGGAGCCAAAAGGCAACCATATCCTGTAGCCAGCACAGAGGGACATTTCTACAAGGGAACGAGCCCAACCAGAACATAGAAGGACCTCGACTTTCTGCTCCTTTGATCACTGAAAGACAGGTCTCATTTAACACAGATTTGAATTATGTGATTTTACATATTTTTTGAGACAGGGTCTCGCTTTGTCGCCCAGGCTGGAGTGCAGTGGTGCGATCATGGTTCACTGCAGCATCGACCTCCCGGGCTCAAGCGACCTTCTCACCTCACCCTCCTAAGTAGCAGGGACTACAGGTGCATGCCACCACATCCAGCTAACTTTTAATTTTTATATTTTTTGAAGAGACAGGGTCACACTATGGTAGGTGGAGTCCTCTCATGGTGGGCCTTCAAATGTTGGCCTGAGTCACCAGCCTGGGCCAGAGGAAGGCTGGCACGTGGAGGCAGGGCCGGCCTCGCGAGCTGCCAGTTTTATCATCTAGGCCTTGGCTGGTCTCAAACTCCTGGACTCAAGTGATCCTCCCAAATCAGTATCCCCAAGTGCTGGGATCATAGGCGTGAACTACTGTGCCCAGCTATGATTTTTTTAAAACATGAGAAAACAACAATGAAAAAAACCAAAACACTTAAGTCTTGTTTAATAAGCAGAATTTGAACTCATATGACTCCTACTGGAGTTATGTGAATTCTTTAGGAACACACCCCTCACATAAATTCCCATCGCTCTGCAGGAGGATATGCCCTTAATTAGCAACGCGAAGCACTGGCACATTCCTGGCCTTGCTTAGCTGGGGAAAAACACCTGTATAATAACTACCAGCTCATTAAAAACCTACTGAAGAAATGACACTTATGGAGATTTTTCTAAAGGCCTCCGGGTACTCCATCCAGTTCACTAACTATTCTAATATAGTTTGGCGTTCAGAAAGCGACATCCTTGGGCTGTGTGTTCTTAGCCTCAGCAGAAATGCCTTCTCTGGGCTGTGTTCTGGTATCATATTTGTGACCTTTATCAAGGAACATCAAACGAAACTACTTTATGGAGCCCATTATTGCTTTTGTCATAAAATATTATTTCTTTTGTTTTGTTTTGTTTTGAGACAGAGTATCACTCTGTTGCCCAGGCTGGAGTGCAGTGGTGCAATCTTGGTTCACTGCAACCTCCACCTCCTGAGTTCAAGTGATTCTCCTGCCTCAGCCTCCTGAGTAGCTGGGACTAGAGGTATGCGCCCTGACGCCCAGCTAATTGTTGTATTTTTAGTAGACACAGGGTTTCACCATGTTGGCCAGGCTGGTCTCAAACTCCTGACCTCAGGTGATCCACCGGCCTCGCTCTCCCAAAGTGCTGGGATTACAGATATGAGCCACCTCACCTGGCCTGGATACTGTTAAGACACTATTCATATTTTTTCTCTAGTGTCTGGATGAGACCACACCCGAGAAATCCTTCTTGAAATTGAAGAAACT
>NW_016107853.1:309158-332128 GCF_001604975.1 Cebus imitator
TTGACAGGTCTCACTCTGTCGCCCAGGCTGGAGTACAGTGGTGCCATCTCAGCTCACTGCAGCCTTGACCTCCTGGGCCCACGTGATCCTCCTACCTCAGCCTCCTGAGTAGCTGGGAGGCTGAGGTAGAGAAGGGACCTTTTGTAGAGATGGGATCTTGCTATGTTGTCCAGGCTAGTCTTGAGCCCCTGGGCTCAAGCAGTCCCCCTGCCTCGGCCTCCCAAAGTGCTGGGATTGCAGGCATGAGCCATGGCACCCAGCCCAGCATTTCTTAAGAAATTAAGTATGCCTCCTCTTCCAGTGGGCAGTACTTCTCTATTCACTTTGGCTACCAAGAAACTCCGAGTCAGGGTTACGGAGAACAGTTACCGGGGCCTGACAGCTTGTGTACGTGCATCCCATCACCTTCCCTTCTGGCTAGTCTTTTTCTTAATTTACCTTTTCCATGAGGCCTATTTTTTATTTATTTATTTTTTTGAGCCAGAGTCTCACTCTGTCACCCAGGCTGGAGTGCAGTAGCATGATCTTGGCTCACTGCAACCTCCACCTCCTGGGTTCAAGCAATTCTCCTGCCTCGGCCTCCTGAGTAGCTTGGACAACAAGCGTGTGCCACCACACCCAGCTAATTTTTGTATTTTTAGCATAGACAAGAGTTTCACCGTATTGGCCAGGCTGGTCTCGAACTCCTGACCTTGTGATCCGCCTGCCTTGGCCTCCCAAAGTGCTAGGATTACAGGTGTGAGCCACCATGCCCAGCCTATTTTTATATTTTGTAAACTTTTAGTGAGTTATAATTTACATATCATAAAATTCATATATAAGTATACAACTCAGTGATTTTAAATGAATTTAGAGTTATGTAACCATCATCACCATCTAGTTTTACATCACCCCCCAGAATTTCCTGGAGACTGTTTTGTGGTTAATCCCTGCTCCCACCTCTTGCTCTGGGTAATCCATTGGATTGCTTTCTGTCAGTATGAACAACTTCATTCATATAAGGAGGGTCGTATGCTATGCAGTCCCCGGGTCTGGCTGCTTCTCCTTAGCATACTGTTTTTGAGGTTCATCATGCAGTAGCATGCGTCAGGGCCTCATTCCATTTATTACCGAGTAGATCCAGTGCGTGGAAATGCCGCCTTTGTTTATCCATTCATCAGCTGATGGACATTTGGGTTGTTTCTAGATTTTGCTGTCATCAATAATGCTGGTTAGAACGTTCATGTGGACGTCTTTGTGTGGATTTGTTTTCATTTGTTTTGGTAGAGTCCTGGGAGTTGAACTGTTGGGTCAAATGATAACTTTATTTTTAGCTTTTTAAGAAACTGCCAGCCGGGTGCAGTGGCTCATGCCAGCATGCTAGTGCTGGTAATCCCAGTGCTTTGGGAGGCTGAGGTGGGAGGATCACTTCAACCAAGGCGTTCGAGACCAGCCTGGGCAACATGAGGAGACCCTGTCTATACAAAAAATTTAAAATTTAGCTGGGCATGGTAGTGCACGCCTGTGGTCCCAGCTAGTCAGGAGGCTGAGGTAGGAGGATCGCTTGGGCCCAGGTGGTCGAGGCTGCAGTGAGCTGTGATCATGCCACTGCACTTCAGCCTGAGTGACTGAGAAAGACCTCGATAAAAAAAAAAAAAAAGAAAAGAAACTATTAATCTGTTTTCTAACGTGGTTGTACAATTTTACATTCCCACCAGCAATATATGAGGAGTTCAGTTTCCCCACTTCCTTGCCAATTCTTGGTATTATATTTTTTAACAATTAATAGGCATTAGTTTTAAGAGCAGGTTTAAGTTTACAGAAAAAGTCGAGCAAAAAATATAGAGTTCCCATACATCTCCTCCCTCCCCTCACTGTTTCCCCCCGATTTCCCTCTTGTGTTAGCGCGGTGCATTTGTTAGAACTGATGAACTACTATTGAGACGTTATTAACTGAAGCCCATCATTTACATTAGGCTTCACTCTGTGCTGTGCATCTTATGTGTTTTGACAAATGTACAATGACATGTATCTACTGTCATGGCATCACACAGAGCAGTTTCACTGCTCTAGAAATTCCCTGTGCACCACCTGTCCATCCCTTTCCCTCTCCTTGCCCGCTCTGGAACCCCTGGCAACCGCTATTTTTAACTGTCTCTATAGTGTGGCCTTTGCCAGAATGTCACAGAGTTGGAATCATGTAGTATGTAGCCTCTCCAGACTGGCTTCTTTCACTTAGCAATGTTCATTTAAGGTTCCTCCATATCTTTGTGTGGCTTGATAGCTTCTTTCTTTTCTTCTTTATTTATTTTTTTTGAGATGGAGTCTCACCCTGTCTTGTTGCCCAGGCTGAAGTGCAGTGGTGCGATCACGGCTCACTGCAACCTCCACCTCCCAGGTTCAAGCAATTCTTCTGCCTCCATCTCCTGAATAACTGGGATCACAGGCGTGCGCCACCACGCCTGGCTAATTTTTGTATTTTTAGTAGGGACAGGGTTTCACTATGTTGGCCAGGCTGGTCTCAAACTCCTGACCTTGTGATCCCCCTGCCTCAGCCTCCCAAAGTGCTGGGATCACAGGTATGGGCCACCACACTCGGCCAGCTTCTTTCTTTTTATCTCTTAATCATATCCCATTGCGGGGATGTACCACAGTTTGTTTATCCGCCTACTGATTGAAAGACATCTTAGTTTGCTCCAAGTTTTGGCAATTTATCAATAAAGCTACTGTAAACATTCATGTGCAGGCTTTTGTGTAGACATGTTTTCAGCTCATTTGAGTAAGTGTTTGGGAACATGACCAATAGATAGACAGTAAGACTATGTAAGCTTTGTAAGAGTGCCAAGTTGTTTTCCAAAGTAGAGATACCATTTTGCATTCCCACCAGCGCTGAATCAGAGTCCCTGTCATTCCACATCCTCACTAGCATTTCATGTTGTCCGTGTTTGGGATTTTAGCCACTCTAATGGGTGTAGTGGTAGCTCACTGTTTTTTCTTTTTTGGGGTTTTTTGAGACAGAGTCTTGCTCTGTCACCTAGGCTGGAGTGGAGTGGTGTGATCTTGGCTCACTACAACCCCTGCCTCCCAGGTTCAAGCAATTCTCATGCCTCAGCCTCTTAAGTACCTGGGACTACAGGCACGCACCGCTGCACCCAGCTAATTTTTTTTTTTTTTTTTTTTTAGTAGAGATCGGGTTTTGCCATGCTGGCCAGGCTGGTCTGGAACTCCTGGGCTTAAGTGGTCCACCCGCCTTGGCCTTCCAAAGTGCTGGGATTACAGGCATGAGCCACCACACCCAAATCTCACTGTTTTAATGTGCTATTCCCCAATGACATAAGAGGTTAAGCATCTTTTCACATGCTTATTTATCAGCTGTATAGGTCTTCTCTGAAGAGGTGTCTGCCTAGATCTTTTGCCCATTTTTTAATTGGGTTGTTTTCTCATTGTTGGGATTTAAGAGGTTTTTTTTGTGCATGTTTTGGATACCAGTCCTTTATCAGTGTGCTTTGCAAAAATGATTTTCCAGTCCACAGCTTTTCATTCTCTTACTGTTATCTTTGCAGAGCAGAAGTTCCTAATTTTAATGAAGTTCAACTAACAGTTTTTTCCTTTCATGATCATGCTTTTGGTATTTTATCTAAAAAGTCAGGCTGGGCATGGTGGCTCATGCCTATAATCTCAGCACTTTGGGAGGTTGAGGATGTAGGATTGCTTCTTGAGGCCATGAGTTCAAGACCAGCCTGAGCAACATAGGGAGACCCTATCTCTATTAAAAGCTTTTTAAAATTAGCTGGGTGTGGTGGTGCACACCTATAATCTTCGCTACTTGGGAGGCTGAGGCAGGAGGATTGCTTGAGCCCAAGAGTTCAAGGTTACAGTCAGCTATGATTGCACCACTGCCCTCCAGCCTGGGCAACAGAGTGAGACCTCCATCTCTAAAAAAAAAGTAAAATAAAATTTAAAAAGAAGTCATTGTGCAACCCCAAATCACTTAAACTTTCTATTATTTTGTAGGAGTTTTAGTTTTGTGTGTTGCTTTTAGATCTGTGTTTTTAACTTTTATTAAAGGCAAAGGATGTCTAAATTCATTATTTTGTATGTGGACATCCAGTTGTTCCAGCACCATTTCTTGGAAAAAAAGATAGGCTTTCTCCAGTTGCCTTTGCTTTTTTTTTTAAATTTTTTTAAAGAAGAGGTTTCACCATGTTGGTCAGGCTGGTCTTGAACTCCTGACCTCAGGTGATCCACCCGCCTTGGCCTCCAAAGTGCTTGGATTACAGGTGTGAGCCACCACGCCCGGCCGCCTTTGCTTCTTTTTTGTGGCTGAACAGTACTCCATTGCATAATGCGCCACATTTTCTTCATCCATTCATCTGTTCGTGGATACTTAGGTTGCTTCCAAATCTTGGCCATTGTGAATAGTGCAATAGACATGGGAGTGCAGGTATCTCTTTGATATACTGACTTCCTTTCTTTTGGGTGTATATCTAGCAGGATTGCTGGATCACGTGGTAGCTCTATTTTTAGTTTTGTGAGGTACTTCCACACTATTCTCCACAGTGGCTTCACTAATTTACATTCCCACCAAAAGTGTACAGGGGCTCTCTTTTCTTCACATACTACCTTGCATCCATTATTGCCTGCCTTTTGAATAGAAGCCATTTTTACCGGGTGAGATATGTCATTGTAGTTTTGATGTGCATTTCTCTGACGATCAGTGATGTTGGGCACCTTTTCATATATCTGTCATTTGTATGTCTTCTTTTGAGAAATGTCTATTCAGATCTTATACATTTTAGGACGTTTTTCTATTTCTGTCCATTTTTAAATTGGCTTAGATTTTTTTTCTATAGAGTTGTTTGAGCTCCTTATACATTCTGGTTATTAATCTGTCATCAGATGGATAGTTTGCAAATATCTTCCCCCATCCTGTGGGTTGTCCCTTCACTTTGTTGATTATTTCCTTTGCTGTACAGAAGCTTTTTAACTTGATGTGATCTCATTTGTCCATTTTTGCCTTGGTTGCCTGTGCCCTGGGGGTATTACTCAAGAAATCTTTGCCCAGACCAATTTCCTGGAGAGTTTCCCCAAAGTTGCTCTTTTAGTAGTTTCATGGTTTGAGGTCTTCAGGTCTTTAATCCATTTTGTATTGATTTTTGTATATGGTGAGAGATAGGAGTCTAGCTTCATTCTTCTACATATGAATATCCAGTTTTCCTGGCACTATTTATTGAAGAGACTGTCCTTTCCCCCATGTATGTTCTTGGCACCTTTGTAAAAAATGAGTTCACTGTAGATGCCTGGATTTACTTCTGGGTTCTCTATTCTGTTCCATTAGTCTATGTGTCTGTTTTTATGCAAGTACTATGCTGTTTTGGTTACTGTAGCTCTGTTGTATAATTTGAAGTTAGGTAATGTGATTCCTCCAGTTTTGTTCTTTTTGCTTAAGATGGCTTTAACTATTGATTTTCATATGTTGATTTTATATACTGTAACTTTCTTGGATTTATCAGTTCTAATAGTTTTTTGGTGGGGGTCTTTAGGTTTTTCCAAATATAAGATCCTATTATCTGGGTCAGACAGCTCACAACTGTAATCCCAGCATTGTGAGAGGCTGAGGCAGGAAGACTGCTTGACGCCAGGAGTTTGAGACCAGCCTGGGAAACATAGTGAGATCCTGTCTCTCCAAAAAGATTTTTAAGTTAGCCAGGAATGGTGACACATCTCTACTAAAACAAAAAAGTAACCTGGTGTGGTGGTGCATACCTGTAGTCCTAACTACTTGAGAGGCTGAGGTGGGAGGATTGCTTGAGCTCAAGAGGTCAAGGCTGTAGTGAGCTGTGAATCCACCACTGCACTCCAGCCTGGATGACAGAGCAAGATCCCATCTCTAAAAAAAAATAAGATGATATCACCAGCCGGGTGTGGTGGCTCATGCCTGTAATCCCAGCATTTGGGAGGCTGAGGTGGATGGATCATTTGAAGTCAGGAGTTCAAGACTAGCCTGGCCAACATGGTGAAGCCCCATTTCTACTAAAAAAAAAAAAAAATACAAAAATTAACCAGGCTTTGTGACGCATGCCTGTAACCCTAGCTACTTGGGAGGCTGAGGCAGAACTGCCTGAACCCTCCAGCCTGGGCAACAAAGTGAGACTCCGTCTCCAAAAAAAAAAAAAAAAAAAAAAAAAAAGAGAGAGAGAGAGATATCACCGGCAAACAAGAATAATTTGACTTCCTTTTCAATCTAGATGCACTTTATTTATTTCTCTTGTCTGCTCTAGCTAGGACTTCCAGTAATATTTTGAATAATAGTGGTGAAAGTGAGTATCCTTGTCCTGTTTTAGATCTTAGAGGAAAGGCTTCCAGTTTTCCCGTTTGGTATGATACCAGCTGTGGGTCTGTTATATAAGGCTTTTATTGTGTTAATGTTCCTCCTATACCCAGTTTTTTTGAGGTTTTTATTTTTTATCATGAAGGGATGCTGAATTTCATTAAATACTTTTCAGCATCAATTGAAATGATCATATCGTTTTTGTCCTCAATTCTGTTGGTATGAGGTATCATATTGATTGATTTGCATGTGTTGAATCATCCTTATATCCCAGAGATAAATCCCACTTGGTCATGATGAATAATCTTGTTAATGTGTTACTGAATTCGGTATGCTAGTATTTTTGTTGAGGATTTTTGTTTATCAGGGATACTGGTCAGCAGTTTTCTTTTTTTGATGCGTCTTTGTCTGGTTTTGATATCAAGATAATACAGGCCTCGTAGAATGACATTGGAAATTTTCCTCCCTCCTCTATTTTTTTGAATAGATTGAATAAGACTGGTATTGGTTCTTTAAATGCTTAGTAAAATTCAGCAGTGAAGTCAATGGGTCCCAGGCTTTTCTTTGCTAGGATCTTAGCCGAAAGGCCAAGAAATGATAGGAGACTTCTTATTACAGCTTCAATCTCATTATTGTTACTGGTCTGTTCAGGTTTCAGATTTGTTCATGGTTGCATTTTGGTACGTTGTATGTGTCTAAGAATTTATCCATTTCTTCTAGGTTTTCCAATTTATTGGAAATAAATATATAGTTGCTTCTGGTAGTAATTAATGATCCTTTGCATTTATTGGTCTTAGTTATGTCTCCTTTCTCATTTGATTTTATTTATTTGGATCTTTTTTATTTTTCTTAGTCTGGCTAAAGGTTTGTCTATTTTATTTTTTTCGAAGAAACCAATTTTCATTTCATTGATCTTTTGTGTTTTTTTGGTCTGTTTCAATTTAACCTATTTCTGCTCTGACCTTTATTCTTTGTTTTCTACCAATTTGGGATTTGGTTTGCTCTTGTTTTCCTAGGTCTTTAAGATGAATCATTCGGTTATTTGATGTTCTTCCCTTTGATGTAGGTCCTTATTGGTATAAACTTTCTTAGTACTGCTTTCATTGTATCACATTGGTTTTGATATGTTGTTTCCATATCATTTGTTTCAAGAAATTTTAAAAATTTCCTTAATTTCTACATTGGCCCACTGGTCATTCAGGAGCATACTAATTTCCATGTGTTTGTAGAGTTTCCAAAGTTCCTCATTATTATTTCTAGTTTGATTTCAATGTGGTCAGAGAAAATACCTGATATAATTTCAATTAAAAAAAAATTTTAAAGACTTGTTTTGTGATCCAACATATGGTCTATCCTTGAGAATGAGCCCTATGCTGAGGAGAAGAACGTGTATTCCACAGCAGCCAGATGAAGTCTTTTGTAAATATCTGTTAGGTGCATCTGGTCTACAGAGCAGATTAAGTTCAATGTTTCTTTGTTGACTTTCTGTCTGGATGATCTGTCCAGCACTGCAAGTGGGATATTGAAATCTCTAGCTATTATTGTACTGAAATCTGCCTCTCTCTTTACTTCTAATAATATCTCCTTTATATACCTGGGTGCTCCAGTGTTGGGTAGATATATATATATTTATAAATGTTATATTTCCTTGCTGAATTGACCCCTTTATCATGATATAATGACCTTGGTTCTTTTTATAGGTTTTGTCTTGAAATCTATTTTGTCTAAGTATAAGCTACTCCTGGTCACTTTTGGTTTCAATTTGTATGCAATATCTTTTTCTATCCCTTTATTTTCAGTCTATGTGTGTCTTTGTAGGTGAAGTGTGCTTCTTGTAGGCAACAGATCACTGGGTTTTTTTTTAACCCATTGGGCCACTCTTTGGCTTTTGACTAGAGAGTTTAGTTCATTTACAGTCAACGTTAGTATTGATAAGTTAGGACTTAGTACTGCCATTTTGCCTTTTGTAGGTTTTTTGATTTGGGGTTACCATGAGGCTTGCAAATTACATCTTATAATCCATTATTATTATTACTATTATTTATTTGAGACATGGTCTCGCTCTTGTAGCCCAGGCTGGAGTGCAATGGCATGATCTCGGCTCACTGCAACCTCCACCTCCCGGGTTCAAGCGATTCTCCTGCCTCAGCCTCGTATAGCTGGGATTACAGGTGTGCACCACCACACCTGGCTCATTTTTGTATTTTTAGTAGAGACAGGGTTTCACCATGTTGGCCAGGCTGGTCTCAAACTCCTGACCTCAGGTGATCCACACGCCTTGGCCTCCCAAAGTGCTGGGATTACAGGTGTAAGCCACTGTGCCTGGCCAATAATCCATTATTTTCAAACTAATGACAACTAAACTGATTGCAAAAACAGAGAAAATTAATAAAAACTTTTAACTTCATCCCCTGCTGCTTCTTAACTTTGTTGTTTCTATTTATATCTTATACTGTCCATGTCTTGAAAAGCAGTTTTTTAAAAAAATAGGTGCATCTTTTAGTCTTCTGCTGTTTATTTCAATGACTTCATACTAATCTACTTTAAAATTTTTATTTATTTTTATTTTGTAGAGACAGAGTCTTACTATATTGCCCAAGCTGGTCTCAAACTCCTGGCTTCAAGCAATCCTCCTATCTTGGCCTCCTAAAGTGCTGGGATTACAGGTGTGATGAACATCAAAATTTATTGGATGCAACTAAGGCAATGCTTAGAGGAAAATGTACAGCTTCAGATGCCTGTATCAGAAAAGGAGAAAGGTCTCAAACCATTGACCTAATATTCTACCATAAGAAGCTAGTAAAGAGGCCAGGCGCAGTGGCTCACACCTGTAATCCCAGCACTTTGGGAGGGCGAGGTGGGCAGATCATGAGGTCAGGAGTTCAAGACCAGCCTGGCCAACACGGCAAAACCCCATCTCTACTAAAAATACAAAAATTAGCTGGGTGTGGTGGCGCATATCTGTAATCCCAGCTACTTGGGAGGTTGAGGCAGGAGGACCACTTGAACCCAGGAGGCGGAGGTTGCAGTGAGCCGAGATCATGCCACTGCACTCCAGCCTGGGTGGCAGAACAAGACTCCATCTCAAAAAAAGAAGCTAGTAAGGAAGAACAAACTATACCTAAATAAAGTAAAAGATAAGTGTGGGCCAGGCATGGTAACTCTCTGTTGTGGGGGTGGTCCCCTGAGCATCGTATGATGTTTGGCAGCATCCCTGGTCTCTACCCACTACATGCTGTAACACCTTCCCCCTGCCACACCCCCGCAGTTGTCACAACAAAAACATCCCAGAAATTGCCATCCCCATTTGAGAAACACTGGTCCAGGGTACATCAATCATAATTTGGAAGAAGTCTTTTTTTTAGTCAAAAAAAGATCATGCCATGACATACAATAACCAGCAATATGCACAGCATATTTCTTTTATTTATTTATTATTATTTTAAATTTTACTTTAGGTTCTGGGGTACATGTGCAGATCATGCAGGGCTGTTGCATAGGCACATACATAACCAGGTGGTTTGCTGCCTCTATGCTCCCTTCATCTATATCTGGCATTTCTCCCCATGTTATCCCTTCCCATCCTCCCCCCGATCCCGCTGTCCCTCCCCTAGCCGCCCCCTACTACCCCCAGCGTGTGATGCTCCTCTCCCAGAGTCCACATGTTCTCATTTTTCAGCACCCACCTATGAGTGAGTACATGCAGTGTTTGGTTTTCTGTTCTTGTGTCAGTTTGCTGAGAATGATGGTTTCCAGATTCATCCAAGTCCCTACAAAGGACATGAACGCATCGTTTTTTATGGCTGTGTAGTATTCCATGGTGTATATGATGCACAGCATATTTCAAAGTTCAAGAGGCATACATCTCCTAACATCCGTGCATTACCTCTTTGTTCAGATAGATACAAACCACAAAATACTCCCCACCTCTCATAGGAACAAAATTAAAATAACAAAATATCTAGTGGTCAATAATCCTGACCAAAGATGAGCTGTGTCTGTAGCTCAGTAGATCTGGAATCATGTTGGGAAAATGAGACTAACGAAATAAGACAAACAGGACTTTCTCCGGAGCAATTCTCATCTTTGAGACGAGATATAATCACAGACAGCAGGGGGTGAGGGCTGCTTGTCTCATGTGGAACGAGCTAACAACCACCGTTTGTCATGTACGGTAGGCAAAATAATGGCCCCAAGTTTCAACGTCCACATCATAATCCCCAGAATCTGTGAGTGTTTCAAGGCAAATGGGACTTTGCAGGTGTGATTAAGAATCTGGAGACGGGGATTATCAGGCCCAATGTAAATACAAGGGTCCTTAGAAGAGGGAGGTAGGAGGGTCAGAGGAGATGTGACGCTGGAAGCAGAGGTTGCAGTGATGTGAGGCCACCGGCCAATGAATACACAAGGAATTCTAGAAGCTGGAAAAAAGCAGAGAAACATTCTCTCCCAGGGCCTTCAGAAGGGAACAAGCTCTTGATTTTGGCACAGTGATACCCAATTCAAACTTCTAACCTCCAGAGCTGTAAAATGTGTGTGTGTGTGTGTGTTCTTTTTTGAGACCAAGTCTCACTCTGTTGCCCAGGCTGGAGTGCAGTGGCGCATCCTAGGTTCAAACAACTCTCTTGCCTCAGCCTCCCAAGTAGCTGGGGTTACAGGCATGTGCCACCTCGCCTGGCTAATTTTTGTATTTTTAGTAGAGATAGGGTTTCGCCATGTTGGCCAGGCTGGCCTTGAACTCTTGACCTCAGGTGATCTGCCCGCTTCAGCCTCCTAAAGTGTTGGGATTACAGGCGTGAGCTACCATGCTCGGACCAAATCTGTGCTATTTTAAGCCACTAAGTTTACAGTAATTTGCTACCGTAGCCACAGGAAACCAACACACCACAACCGTACCATGTGAAGTTAGTCCAGTCTCCCAGACCAACTGGTTGCTGGCCACGAATTCTACCTTTACTTTCTAGGGGGGCCATATGGTGTGGAGATGAAGCCTGGGTGCTGTGGGGTTGTGTTGAAACACAGCTACTTCTGTGTAACACGGACAAGTGATTTGACCTGTCTTGGACAGTCACCCTCAGGGAAGAAAGGGAGATGCGGGCGTCCATCCAGTGCTGAGAATTCGAATGAAGCAACGCCATGCGAATTGCTTAGCAAAGGCCTGCTGCATATGACACCTATTCTGAGTCTCATCGTCACGGCCCCCTTGCCTGTTTCTGTCTCCCCTCCTAGTGTGTCTACGGCGGAGTCCTGAGAGGAACTGGGAAGCAGGCCTTTGGTGCCGCTGTGAATGCCATCACGTATTATGTCATCGGCCTACCACTGGGCATCCTTCTGACCTTTGTGGTCAGAATGAGAATCATGGGTATGTGGGGTGAGGAAGCTGGGAGAGGCCCGGAAGAATGTCGCACATTCTTCCCGTGTCATCACTTGTCTCCTCCAGGCCTCTGGCTGAGCATGCTGGCCTCTGTCTCCCTGGCAACTGCTGCCTTTGTTGTGTATACTGCCCGGCTGGACTGGAAGCTTGCTGCGGAGGAAGTAAGTGGGTCAGCTGCCCCTGGCCACAAGACACACCCTGCACCTGACCCCACCAGGCAGTGACTACTCAGCCAGAAATGCCCAGAGTACATAAGAACTTGGCAGCAGTGTGGTAGAAGCTGTGGGTGTTTTGTGGGGGATTACAGAGGGACCGCCTGAGCCACAACAGTGACTCCTGTTACTGTAATTGGCCAGTATAAAAAGCACGCTCTGCAGTTATAAAGAGAAACAAAATAAAAAACCTTCCTTAGATGGCCCCATCTGCAGAAAACCAAACAAACGCAAAGAACTCAAACTAGTCTGAACCCAAATGAGCTTCCGAGTGTGTGCCTTAACTTCGGAAGGGGTAATAAAATCCCCCTGCCCACCATCCTCTTTCATGTCCTTTTTAAACAGGGCAGGGCAGCCTTTGCTTCTCAGGCACAGCAAAGGCACAACTCAGTCTGCAAGCAGAGCACAGAAGCAACGTTCTCTCAAAGATCCTGAATCCTATCGGAGTGTGGTTTTGCCTTTGTGCACAGAAAAAGTCATCCTGACACTTAAGACGCTGGATAAACAGAGATTTCAAATGATTTATTTATTTAGTTATTTGAGACGGAGCATTGTTCTGTTGCCCAGGATGAAGTGCAGTGGTCTGATCTCGGCTCACTGCAACCTTTGCCTCCTGGAACAAAAGATTCTCTTGCCTCAGCCTCCTGAGTAGCTGGGACTACAAGCATACACCACCATGCCCAGCTAATTTTTTTGTATTTTTGGTAGAGACAGGGTTTCACTATATTGCCCGGGCTAGTCTTGAACCCTGAGCTCAAGCAATCCACCTGGCTCAGCCTCCCAAAGTGCTGGGATGACAGGCATGGGCCACCATGCCCAGCTTTAAAATGATACTTTCTAAAAGCCCCACAGCTATGAATACATGCATATGTACTGCTTCAACTTGCAATCTTTTTTTTTTTTTGAGATGGAGTTTCGCTCTTGTTACCCACTCTGGAGTACAATGGCACGATCTCAGCTCACCAAAACCTCCGCCTCCTGGGTTCAAGCAATTCTCCTGCCTCAGCCTCCCGAGGAGCTGGAACTACAGGCATGTGCCACCATGTCCAGCTAATTTTTGTATTTTTAGTAGAGATGGAGTTTCACCATGTTGACCAGGATGGTCTCGATCTCTTGACCTCGTGATCCACCTGCCTCGGCCTCCCAAAGTGCTGGGATTATAGGCGTGAGCCACCGTGCCCGGCCTTGCAATGTTTTAAAAGCAGAGAATGTGAGGCCAGTGGTGAAGGGGTGAACTGCTGAGCTGGCAGGTTAGGGTTAGGGTTATGGTTAGGGTTGCTGGCAGGTTGACCCAAGCAAGTTCTTTCTCTTTTAGGCCAAGAAACACTCAGGTCAGCAGCAGCAGCAGCAGAGAACAGAGAGCACTGCAACCAGACCTGGGCCTGAGAAAGCAGTCCTGTCTTCAGGTAATGTGCTGTTACGGCTGCCTCTGCTTTGGTACAGACATAAATGTCAGTGGCACGTTGCTCCTGTCTGCCCTCTGTGCCTCTGCTTACAAGCCCAAGCTCTTTTTCTTCCCATTATTATGAAAATGATATCCTAAGCACCAGGAAGACAACATCATCTACTGTCTAACAGGCATGCAAGTACCAGGCCCTACATCAAGTCCTTGGCCTTGAGAGGCAACTAGATGTATGCCCATTTTCAGATGAGGAAGTGAGGCTGAAAGAACTTACATATTTCCGGCTGGGCACAGTAGCTCACGCCTATAATCCCAGCACTTTGGGAGGCCAAGGTGGGTGGATCACAAGGTCAAGAGATCAAGACTATCCTGGCCAACATGATGAAATCCTGTCTCTACTAAAAATAGAAAAACCAGCTGGGTGTGGTGGTGGGCACCTGTAGTCCCAGCTACTGAGGAGGCTGAGGCAGGAGAATCACTTGAACCAGAGAGGCGGAGGTTGCAGTGATTCAAGATTGTGCCACTGCACTCCAGCCTGGGTGACAGACAGACTCTGTCTCAAAAAAAAAAGAACGTATGTATTTCCCCCATCATTCCACAACTCATAAAGGCCAGAGATAAAATTTGAGCATCAACCCGTCGAACGCTAAAGCTCATGATCTCCCCCACTGAACTCTGCTCAGGACGGAAGGCCAACTTTTAACCTACGGCTGCCAGTCTGGGGAGCCTGGCTTGTCAGTTGGCCTGGCTAGACTCACTGGCTTTGGGGGGACCTGCTATCTGCCTCTCTCTACCCCATCAGGCAGATGAGCGTCTTTCTGGTTTATGCCCAATGTCCATGTCATGAAGTGATGGCCCCAGCTCTGCCCCAGGGCTGGTCCTGAGTGCCAGGCGTGTGTGCAAATGGCCCAAAGCTCATTCAGATGAGGTCTCCATGACCTCATCCATCCTGGGCTCATCCTTGATCAGGGCAGTAGTGAGCCAGCTAAAACTCTAGGAGCTTAAGTTGTCATGAGAGAATGCAGTAAGACACGATTAATTGTGTTTCCCATGTGCTTCTGAAGCCATCGATCATCACAAGGCCAAGTGCTAACAAGAACATTCCTCATCAGATCCTAGTAGTAAGCATTATCTGCATGTGAAATTCACAGTTTAAGATGCTTTCCCACACATCTCCTCCTCTGGTCTTGTTGTCAAGCAGATAAAGCAGGTATTTTTCTACTATATAGGCATTATCTTTTGTGAGGTGTAACAAATGCAGCCAGGTGGTTAGGATAGGCTTCCTGATTCTAAGGCCAGAGCTCTCCCACTCACCCCTGGCTTACTGAGTTTGCTCCTGTTTGCTTCTGCAGTGGCTACTGGGAGTTCCCCTGGCATTACCCTGACAACGTATTCAAGGTCTGAGTGCTATGTGGGCCTCTTCAGGACTTCAGAGGAGGCCCATACCCTTTCAGCTACTACCAGCAGACTGTCAGTGAAACAGCTGGTCATCCGCCGTGGGGCTGCTCTGGGGGCGGCATCAGCCACACTGATAGTGGGGCTCGCAGTCAGGATCCTGACCACCAAGCACTAACAAAGAAGGTCAGAAACAGAAAGCCAGGAGTGGCCATTCCCAGTACCCAAACACACCATGGTCTGCCCTGCAGAAGTGCCAATGGGGTCCAGGGCAGGTGGACACTTTGAACGACTCCTCAGAAAAAGAACTTTGGCTGATTCCTTGTAGTGACATTCAGAGGGGTCTGAACAGAGCAGACTGGCCATTCTGTTCCGGTCAAACAGGACTTTTCTCTGACCTGGATTGCTCTATAGAAGACATCAGCCAAATGCATGAATCAGAGTCCAGGGATTGCCACTAGTATTAATAATGTAAATGGCTTCAAATGAGAGACTGCAGATAAAATCACAAAACTACTATTATATTAAAGATTACACATTTCCTAGGCACAGCCTGCCACTCAAGTCTGTCATAAAGCCTCTGTGAAGCCCTGAGAAGGGGGCCAGCGGGCCCTGTCCAGGCAACCCCTGTGCGCCCCCCGCAGACACAGGTGCTGTGAGACCCTGACCAGGGCGGGTGGCTGTCCATACACCCTTCTTCCCCTTTTCTCCAGTTCTTTTATTCCATCACCATTTTCACTTATTAAAGACTTTAAGAAATGCTCGTTCTCACTGTACGTTTTCTTCTAGTAGTGACATGATAGAAATAAGGGCACAAAACAACTAGGAACAGAGCATAGCAAAGTCATCACTGAAGCAATTCCAGACTCTGTGCCACTGTTTGCCCAAGTGTGCTCCACGGTTAACAGGTATTAAGATAAACCGCATGGCGTCAAGGAAGTCTAGGAAAGTGCTTCAGAGGTTCTGAAATACTTGGGTCCTTTAGTTTGCTGATGTGCTTTACAAGCCAGCGTTATACAGGACTGGTGACAGGACCATTTTTTGTGTAAAATCTTGTGGGATTAGTGTTCTATGAATATGCCTACAGAAACACTTGTTGTAGATCAGCAGCTGGGTATAGGAGGATGCCATTGGAAAAAACCTATTTACTGTAGCTACTAAGCCCCACACCCACCAACACATACAGCAGAACATAAAGTTTGGGAAAATCTTCTCGGCTAAGATTTTTTTTTTTTTTTTTTTTTTTTTTTTTTTTGAGACAGAGTTTTGCTCTTGTTGCCCAGGCTGGAGTGCAATGGCGTGATCCCGGCTTATCACAACCTCTGCCTCCCGCGTTCAAGCGATCCTCCTGCCTCAGCCTCCCGAGTAGCTGGGATTACAGGCGTGCACCACCATGCCTGGCTAATTTTGTATTTTTAGTAAAGACGGGGTTTCTCCATGTTGGTCAGCCCATCAGTGGGCTGGTCTCGAACTCCCGACCTCAGGTGATCTGCCTGCCTCAGCCAACCAAAGTGCTGGGATTACAGGCGTGAGCCACCGTACCCGGCCTTGACTAAAAATTTTAAAATGAGAAAGCATGACAAAAAAAGTTGACAAATACCATCTATAATAAAGACATAAAAGGATTTATAGTTGGGGAGAATTTATGATCAAAGGACTGTCTCCAATGGGGCATATCTGAGGTTCCACACCAAGAGTATCATTAAAATTGACGCCAATTTTATGAAATTTATTTCTTTTGAAGCAGATATGTATTAGTGGACAAGCCAATAATTGAAACATACCAAATGAAAATTCCATAGTGCAATTTTATCTAAGGTATTTTATGATTACTCTCTTAGAGCCACAGTAAGCAGCTTTTTCCTAAACTAGGCTAGTTATTAATTCTTGACACTTTATGCTATGATGAAGCCATCACATACTTGAGACAGCCTTAATAAAACTAATTATTCAACAAAGTTGATTTTACATTCTATAAATTACATTCTCTCATTGAGTGAGCTGAGTCTTTTTGAGTGTGGGGACGTGGAGTCCCTGTAGTCAGGAGCTCGAAGGCACAGTACAACACTGCTCTGCCCTGTCCTGCCCCATCCAGCAGTAACACTGCATTCCACAGGCCTCTTCTTCAGCCTTGCCCACTCAGCTGAGTACCTCAGGTGGTGGCCACAGCAACTGATGAGAATAACTTCTCACTTGCTCAAGGGATCGTCTTGCCATCCATCCCCTTCAGTATGACCAACTGCAGTGGCTTGCTTGCTTCTTCTGTACAGCATCTGTAACCCCTTCCTCCCCCACATAGAGCTTTAGTGCCTGAAATCTCATAGGGAATTGGGAAGATCTAACCTCACCTCTGGACTACAGAGGACTGCTGGTAGCCCTGGGAAGTACCAAGCTCTTGAAAGCTTCACACAATGATAGGGGCAGCTGGTGGGCACTGCCATTAACTGGAGTCAAGGACTCACTGAGTAGGTTCTGAGACTGCCTTACAAGCCCCCAAAGTTTGTATTTAGTCTAATACATTCTCCTCCCCTAGCTCAAAGCTCCAAGATTTAGATAAGCACAATCTAAGATAGGTTCCCTGAATACCCTATTAGGGAATGTTGGGATTTGGCTAAAATGGCAACTTTTATTAATGATGAATAGCAATGATCTTTGAGTTTGATCACGGTGTGTTTGCATATTTTCTTACTCCTTTTGGTAGGATTTAAAAATTATTGGCTCATTAACCATTTAAAAGAGGAATAATTCAGTAGAGGCACTATGAGGTTGAACAGGATCATTCTTCAGTAATATTCAGCCTGGAGAGAGGAAAAAGGGATCCAGTTTACTCAGCTGCTTTGAAAACCCACCCACAACCAGCCTTGCAACACAAGCTCAGCACTGGGACTCACCTCCTGTCTAAGAGAATACATGCATTGGGCTAAAGGATTATGTCCTTCCTCAAAAAACAACAATAACAATAATGAGGCGGCATGATGATGTAGGCTATATTCTGTCTACTGTCAATTAGCTGATGTCAGAGTAGAGACCGAAGATGAAAGTACTAATTTACTATCCTAGCATTTTCAGTAGGAAGCTGAAGTCTCTACATGGAATTCAAGAACTGATAAACGAATTTTTGTTTCTAAAATTCAAAAGTAGGCCAGGCATGGTGGCTCACACCTGTAATCCCAGCACTTTGGGAGGCCGAGGCGGGCAGATCACAAGGTCAAGAGATTGAGACCATCCTGGCCAACATGGTGAAATCTCATCTCTACTAAAAATACAAAAATTAGCCGGGCATGGTGGTGCATGCTTGTAGTCCCAGCTACTTGGGAGGCTGAGGCAACAGAATCACTTGAACCCAGGAGGCAGAGGTTGCAGTGAGCTGAGATCGTGCCACTGCATCCAGCTGGCGACAGAGCGAGACTCCATCTCAAAAAAAAAAAAAAAAAAAATTCAAAAGTAGTACTGAATTTAATCCATCCCATTGAAGCCCGAGGAAGGGCTGGTGCAATCTCAAGGTTCAAATGTCGTATTTGGTTGTCAAAGTCCTAATATTTATCAACATTAACCTCTTATGTTTCTCAACCTTTTAAAACTCACATCTCCCACAATGCCTTTTGTAGCTTATAAGCTTTATTGGAACTTTACTTTGTGTACAGTACTTATGCTAATTCTAGTAAGGTAATTAATAAAATCAAATCCAAGGACATAACAAAATAAGGAAACTAGTAAGTACATAAAAGCCATTTCAGAAAAATGTTTGTAATTACAATAAATAGACTCCTCAGTAGTGTATTTTGAATACAGATTCAATACTCCTCTGTATTTTGAATATAGATTCAGTCATTTGTTTAAAATAAAGGTAACCTGATAAAAAAGGATTAAAAGCTCAGAGAGGAGCAGAAAAGCAGCAGAGTGGAAAAGAAAACCAAATCTCTACGTGGTTCCAGACTGAATCCAAAGAAATATTAACAGCTAATAGCAATGAGAATTGAGAGAGCGGGTTGACAGTGGCCTGGGGAATCACTGACATCTACTCCCTCATCCTATAAATGAGCAAGCTGAGGCCCAAGGAAGAGCTCAGAAAAGGCTTTGGCCCAAGGTCATAATTAAGGCAACATCAAGCCAGGAATCAAAACACATTTTCTTGTTCCTGCTAAAGGTTTTATATGTTGCTGCTTCTCTAGACCCTCACAGAGAAACATGTCTGCCAAACCATTTCAGGAACTCAAACCTGCCTGGCACAGGGCACCGTACCTGGGGGAGCTTCTTGGGAGTTCGGTAAGCCTAGAAAATGCAGACTCAGCCTGGACCTCTGTATTTTCCGTGAAGCTAAAAAAAATTCTATCCCAACCAAGATGCGTTATCAGGCTGGGGAACCGAGGTCTTGGGATAATAACAAAAGAGGCAGATAATAATCAGAGACCCAAGCAAGCCTCCGACCACACCTCCAGCCTCAGGAAGGGAGAGAAGAAAGTAGATAGCTGCTAAATTGCATACACCTTGATTTATGACATTCGCTGCCATGAATCCCAAAGTCAAACCTTATTTAAAAAATGAAAACAAATCAAAACTACTCAGTGATTTTTAAAATACTATTCTTAAATTACGACACAAAGAGTTTAGTGCCCAGATGGTGACAAGTCTCAGTTAGTCAGCTGGCACTTCCTCCAGGAGAGCTGAGTAGATGGGGAAGAGAAACGAGGCTCACACTCGGCCGCCCTGTTCCTAGAAATGATGTATGCTTCACCTGGACCCAATAAGCCATTGTCTCTACACACTTCTCTTAGATTCCGAGCAAGTCGCCCAACCCTTTTAAAACTGTGGATAGGTGGAGTTTTAACACCCTGATACTCTGGGCCCAAGTCCAAAATGCCTAGAGACAAGTAAGTTAAGCATTCTTTTTTCAATAACCTCTAAGCCTCCAACTGTAGAAAAAAAAAAAAAAAAAAAAAAACCAAAAAAACCCTTGAAAACATACCCCAACTTGGCCCACCTTATATAGAAAAAGAAACCAAGAAGTTCCTACCTCACTCTTAACAGACAGGGCTGGGTTTTGAAATCTGCTGTTCATCTCTGTTTACTGGACCAACGCAGTCTGTGAACTACCAGAAAAATCAACAGGGCCTTTCTCCTCAGCACAGCTTGGTATTTCTGAGAAAACCCAAATGATTTTCAAATGCAACTGTTATCTCCAATTCCACTAAAGCTGGGATACTGTAAGACGAGCCAATCCTCCTTCAAATTTTAAACAAAACATAAACACAGCTATTTCCATTGCCTTTTCCAAGCCCATTCTTCACAGACGTGGTCGATATTTTCAATTTTATCTCCGCTGAGGGTGCCATAGACATAATCACCTTCCTCATTCCATCTTAACTTTAATTATCATGGATTTCCCCTTTTACCCCAAGATATGCAAGCTGCCTTGAGAAGGCCTCTTTGCAAGGCCACCTCTATAATGACTGATCACCAAAGATAAACTTTATCAGGTAGTCAACTCTGGGGGAAAAGCACTCAAGCCTGATAAAATACCCCTCACCAAAGCTCTTTCACCAGCACTACCATCCACCAGAGTTCTTGCCTCCATCTCCATGGCAAGCTGATTTCATGCACATTCAAGAACAAAGCTGGGAGTGACAAGGAAAACCCAATACTGAAAGGATCAAAGGGTTAGACAGCTCAGAATTTTGCAAGCAAGTTCTACACCATTTTAACTGTTAGACCAGAGGTCAGCAAACTTTTCTGTAACAATTTAGGCTTTGAGGGCCATTCAGCCTCTATTGCAACTACTCAGCTCTGTCACCATCCCGTGAAAGCAGCTGTGGATAAGTGGGTGCAGCTGTGTTCCAATAACTTAAGCGACAAAAGCAGGTAGCTGGCCAGCAGGCTGTGGTTCACTGACCCTGACTTAAGACTCTACAAGTTAATGTAGAATCTTGCTAGAATAGGCATCTGGCAGCCATCGGGCCAGAACGAATGGCACTCATGGGTAACAGGGACTCACCTTGACAAGCACAGCTGCTACAATACCCAGGAAAGTGAGCAACAGGAGACCGAGTTTTTCTTTGTTGAACCGTTTCAAGAGAAAAAATTTTCCCCAGTCCACCTTTGACTGGCTGTTGGGAGGATATCTGAGTTTGTTAGCACCTTCTCTCTTTAAACTTTTTAATAAACAGGGACGCTGATGAGAAAAAGTATCGAAAGTATGTTTTCCATGATAAGCTCCCATTCCACTGGAACCTGAAGTAAAGGGAACAGATAAAGCAAGCTTCACTGTAGATGATGCAAGCTACTTCTGTCTAACAATGACCAAGAAAGCCCACATGCACTCCCTGCTGCTTGGGTGCCCCCACTAAACCTCTCTAACAGCCGAATTATCTCTTTTCAGGAAGTTATTACCAACTTCCCTGGAAAAGTCAATGTCCCTGTCAAACAGGATGCTTTCCAAGAGCAAGACAAGGACTTGCACCTCTGCTAGGGCTGTGGCCCTCGTATATGCCAGGGACTGTGCTAAGAGTTTAAACCATTCTCTTAAGATAATTCTCACCACAATCCCACTTGGTGAATTATCAGCAGCCTCACTTCCAGAGAGAGAAAGGGAGCTTACAGGGTCAGTTAACTTGCCCAGAGCCACATGGCTGGTAAGTGGCAAACCCAGAACCTGAACCCAGATCAGACTCTGAATGCTACGTGTGCTTTCCTCCCACCATTCCATGTGGCTTCATTCATCCATGGTCCCACTCACCCACCTGTTTTCTCTAAGCCTGTAGAAAGTAAGAGTGACAGAGTTGCACAGCTGGGTGATAATAAGCAAGTATAAATCTCTGCCCTCCACAAAGCCATGTTCTGTGACAGTTTTCATTTCTCTAATTCATTGTGTATACAACAAGCTGACAGGCGCAAAGGGGAGCAGTGTCTGCTGGGCAGAGGGAATGGCATGTGTGACGTAAGACAGAGGTGACCAGAGGCCAGGGAGCAGTTTACCAGGGCCAGGCTGCAGGAAGGAATCATTCATGAAGCAGCCCTGGTGTGAGAAGAGACCCGAGGACAAGACCCTGAGAAACCCTGACAATGAGGGAGGGTAAAGAATGCGGGAGGGGCCAGCCAATGACATAACCAAGGTAGTAAGAAACTGGGAAAAATTTGGGAGGTTGACACAGGAGGACTGCTTGAGCCCGGGAGTTCAAAGTTGCAGTGAGCTCTGATTCAGCCACACTGCATTCTGGCCTGGTCAACAAAGCGAGATCCTGTCTCAAAAAATAAACAAACAAATAAAAAGCAAAAAACTGACATAAAGGAAATTACAAAGTTTTGTTGAAAGATATAAAAGGGTTATATAAATGAAGAGATGATATAACATATTCCCATTAAGACTCCACGTTTCAAAGATATAAATTCTTCCCAAAATAATTTAAGTTTAAATCAGATTTAATCCAAATCCCAGGGGATTTCAGAAGGTTTTTTTTCTTTTTCTTTTTTTTTTTTTGTAGGAAAAGGTAGTGATTCCAAAGATCACCTGGAAAAACAAATTTAGATAAGAACTAGAGAAAAACACTGAAAAACAGTAATAATGAGAAACGTTAACGTTTAGATATTTCAATAGTGCTGCGTCCTAAAGAGCAAGCTACTGGGTTGGTTGAATTTGTGGGTTTTAGAGTCAGGCAACTTTGGCTCGTTTCTTAGTTGTTTTAATAAGACAACTTATTAGCTGTCTGTCTCTAAAATGCGTGCATTTGGCCAGGCGCAGTGGCGCATACCTGTAATCCCAGCACTTTGGGAGGCTGAAGTGGGAGGGTTCTTGAACCCAGGAGTTCAAGACCAACTTGGGCAACATAGTGAGACCGCATCTCTACAAAAAAATTTTCTTAATTACCCAGGCACAGTGGTGCACATTTGTAGGCCCAGCTACTCAGGAGGTTGAGGTGGGAAGATTGTTTGAGCCCAAGAGGTTGAGGCTGCGGTGAGCCATGATTGCACCACTGTACTCTAGCCTGAGTGACAGAGGAGACCATATCTCAAAAAAGAAAAGAAAAGAAGGCTGGGCTCACTGGCGCACGCCTGCAATCCCAGCATTTTGGGAGTCTGAGGCGGGCAGATCATGAGATCAGGAGGTCAAGACCATCCTGGCCAACATGGTGAAACCCCGTCTCTACTAAACATACAAAAATTAGGTGGGTGTGGTGGCGTGCACCAGTAGTCCCAGCTACTTGGGAGGCTAAGGCAGGAGAATCACTTGAACTGGGGAGGCGGAGGTTTCAGTGAGCCAAGATCGTACCACTGCACTCCAGT
>NW_016107853.1:332348-349117 GCF_001604975.1 Cebus imitator
AAAAAAAAAAAAGGCAGGGATTCAACCGCAGCACCTGGCATATAATAAGCACTTAATAAATATCACTTATAAAAAAAGCTAACTGTACAGCTACTGCAATTGAAACTGTGGTACTGGCCCATGGAAAAAACAAACCAGAAAGATGAGAAAACCCCAAAAATGTCCCAAACATGTGTACCAATGGTATAAGGATGATTATTTCAAAAAGTGGCGCCAGCCTAATTAGTTCATACTTTGAAAAAAAAAAAAAAAAAAAGGCAGATTACTACATCATACAGCATTCTAAAGTAAACTCCATGGCAGCTTTTTATTTCTTATTTTTGAGACGGAGGCTCACTCTGTCACTCTGTTGCCCAGGCTGGAGAGCAGTGGTGCAATCTCGGCTCACTGCAGCTTCCACCTCCCAGGTTCAAGCGATTCTCCTGCCTCAGCCTATAGACTAGCTGGGACTGCAGGTATGTGCCACCATGCCCAGCTAATTTTTTTTGTATTTTTAGTGGAGACGGGGTTTTACCATGTTGGCCAGGCTAGTCTCAAGATCTTGACCTCAGGTGATCCACCTGCCTTGCCTTTCCAAAGTCCTGGGATTATAGGTGTAAGCTAATATGCCTGGCCAACTCCATGGTTAAATGTTAAAATTAAAAAGAAAGAAAAAGAAACTGCAGATATTTATTTTATTATTTGTTTATTTATTATTATTTTTAAGACAGAGTCTCGCTCTGTTGCCCAAGCTGGAGTGCAATGGCACAATCTCTGCTCACTGCAACCTCCATGTCCCAGGTTCAAGCTATTCTCCTCCCTCAGCCTCCTGAGTAGCTGGGACTACAGGCAGTGCCACCACGCCTGGCTAATTCTTTTGTATTTTTAGGTATAGACAGGGTTTCACCATGTTGGCCAGGTGCCTTGGCCTCCCAAAGTGCTGGGATTATAGGCATGAGCCACTGCGCCTGGCTTACAGATGATATTTATATAATGCTGAAGTGGGGAAAGCTTTCCTAAGCCTACTTTCCAAATCAGAAACCAAAAACCAAAAAGCCACACAGGTTTAGGCCGGGTGCAGTGGCTCACGCCTGTAATCCCAGCACTTTGGGAGGCTGAGGAGGGCGGCTCACCTGAGATCAGAAGTTGGAGAACAGCCCGGCCAACATGGTGAAACCCCAACTCTACTAAAAATTAGGTGGGTGTGGTGGCGGGTGCCTACAATCCCAGCTACTCGGTAGGCTGAGGCAGGAGGTGGGGGTTGCAGTGAGCTGAGATAGTGCCACTGCACTCCAGCCTGGGTGACAAGGGCGAGACTGTGTCTCAGAAAATAAATAAAATACAATAAATAAATGTTTCAAATCATAGATAAAATTAAAACAAAAGTTAAAATCTGGAAAGGGATATGTGTTACAGATAGGACTGAGGATTTTCTTACTTATAAAAAAAAGACTATTTATATACCAATAAGGAAGGCACGAAAACAGCAAAAATATCAAAGGACATAAACAGAAAATTCATGAGAGTACTAAAAATGAATTCAAACTCACTAATAATCAAAGGAGTACAAATTAAAATGAGACCCTTCTCTTTCTGTCTAGAAATTTAGTAATGGAATAATCCAGAATTAAGGTATAAGGAAGTAAACGCTCACACACTGTTCATGGGAATATGAGGTAGCAGAAATCTGCAAAGACACTTGAAGTGTGTATCAAAAGCTTTAAAGATAATGCATTTCTAAAGAAAAACCTAGGCCGGGCGTGATGGCTCATGCCTGTAATTCTAGCACTTCGGAAGGCCAAGGCAAGTAGATCTCTTGAGCCCAGGAGTTTGAGACCAGCTTGGCTAACATGGCAAAACCCTGTCTTTACAAAAAATACAAAAATTAGCTGGGCATGGTGGCGTGCACCTGTAATTCCAGCTACCTGGGATGCTGGGTCAGGGTAATTGCTTGAACCCGAGAGTTGGAGGTTGCAATGGGCTGAGATTGCACCATTGCACTCCAGCCTGGGCAACATGGTAAGACTTAGACTCAAAAAAAGAAAAAAAAAAAAAGAAAGGAAAAAAATCTAACCTATATGACAAAATATTAATAGTGTTTATGCCTGGGAGGTTATTACATTTTTCGTTAAAGTTTAACTGTTTAGACTTTTTGCCGCTGTGTCTATGTTACTTTGAGAATTAGAAGAAAAAAGCATGTTTTTCAATTTGGAAAATTGTATAAGCCCTTTTAACACAGTAATTACACTTCTAGACATTTTTCCTAAATAAAGAGATTGCATAAAGATACATTACATAAGAATCATACCAGAAAAACTGAAATCTGATACTGGGAATTGGTTACATAAATATGCCACGTTAGTGTGATGGAAGAGTATGCAGTTACTAAAATTATGACATGCAAGAATATTGACATGGTAAATTGTCACACTATCCTGTCGCATACAGGGTACAGAATATATAATATGATACCATTTTGAACAGAATATTCAAGTGTCTGTGTATATGTGTATGCATGTATGTGCACGACATATACCAGTTATCTTTACGTAGTACGGTTATGAATAACGTAAATGTTTATTCTTTGGACTCTTCTATCTTTTCCAAGTTTTCTTAAAAAACCTGTATTCCTTTTACATTTGGGGGTCAAGGCTTGTTTTTTTTTATTTATTTACTTTTTTTACAGCATGGCCACTATAATAATGTATTATATGCCTGAAATTTGCTGAGACAGTAGACCTGTTTTTTTCTTTTGTGTCTTTTTTCTGTATTTTTGATTTTTATGAGTATATAATACGTTGTTTGTTTTATTTTTATTTTTGAGATGAAGTCTTGCTCTACTGCCCAGGCTAGAGTGCAGTGGTACGATCTCGGCCCACTGCAACCTCTGTCTCCCAGGTTCAAGTGATTCTCCTGCCTCAGCCTCCCTAATAGGTGGGACTACAGGCATGTGCCACACCTGGCTAATTTTTTTATTTTTAGTAGAGACGGGGTTTCACCATGTTGGCCAGGCTAGTCTTGAACTCCTGATCTCAAGTGATCCGCCCACCTCAGCCTCCCAAAGTCCTGGGATTACAAGCATGAGCCATGGCGCCCAGCCTTGTTTTGTTTTAAATAAGATGGTATAGTCAATGATGCCACAGGCTACCTTGTCAAGCAGGACAGGGACTGAACCCAAGTCACTTAGATTTGCAATTAGAGGGCACTGGAGACACCATATAGAACAATTACAGAGTGGACTGCTGCAGTAGCACAGTGGATGCCAGGATCTATGTGGTGAGCTGAGGAGCTGGAGACAATGGAGTCCAATCTTTTAAGCCTTTGGGCTACAAAACTATTAGTTACTCCAGCCAAAATCCCAGGAGTCATCCTCTTTCATTCACCCCCTCCTCCCACATTCACTCCATCAGCAAATCCTGCTGCTTGATCCAAAAAAATTCCCACTTCCCTTTCCACCGTCTCCCCTGCTACCACCCTCTCCAAGTCACCACTATTTCCAATTTGGATCTGCCAACACCTACTGATTTGGCCTCTTCCCGCCTGTCCTTCACCCGTGTATGTGCACAGTCACTGTGCGGTGTGCTGGCCATGTTTACCTCTTAGACAAGGACCTGTGGCTACAGGCCAAGGCTTCTTGGTCATAGAAAAAGGTTTCCTTAACTAGGAACAGGCAGTCCTGCCAAACTGGGCCATTCCATCCCATGGAGCAAATAATTTATGGTATTACAAAGGGAGAGGATAGAATAGGGCTTCAAGACGGTGGCTTTTATGGTTTGCTTTTTGTTATGAGAATGTTTTCATCTTGGCTGTTTTGTAATATCTCTACTAGATAGTGGAGAAGCCCACCCAGCCTACGTCCCAAAGGAGAAAAAGCTGAGTCAGTCATCTCACACGTCGGAGAGGGAGACAAGTCATGTTCCAAAGGGAACAGTAAGGATCAGGCTATGGCCACAAAGCTTCACTTAGAATGAATTTTTCCTGCCCACCCTCTCTAGAACAGGGGGCTTCTCGTTCTACTCAAATCACAAAACAATTAAAGGAGAAGGCTGCTCTTCCCAGCAAAGGGCTGGGAAACAATGCAGGTAAGACCTGAGCAGTAACCAAAGGCACATTTAAAAACTCCTGAAGCTGCGGTCTGTCCCCTGGCATTCTGAACCTTTAATTTGCTACCTCATTTAAAAAAAAAAAAAAAAAAAAAAAGAGAGAGCAAGATCTTGTTAATTAATTTGAGACCTGTCTTGGTTCCCAGATCTCCTAAATGTGGCAGGACAATAAATAAAATCAATGAAGTGAACAAAGTAATGATTACAACTGTGGTCAGTCAGTGCTGCTGACAGGAGAGTGAGGGGACATTCGTCCTGTGCTGGAGGGGTGGGTGGGAAAGTGGGAAAACCACAGTCAACTGGGTGACCAGGGAAGGCCTCCCTCAGGAGATGACAATCAGGGTATGCAGCAGCTGGCTATTTCAACAGCCCAAACAAGCCACTTGTGAAATGGTGGTGCTTTCGAAATATCTCCTGTGAGCAGGAGAAAGTGACTCACCCACTCCTCCAAAGGGGAAAGAGTTGAGCATGAAGTGCATGATGACGTCATTGCCTGTGACACCCCCACTGGACGTCTCATCAATCATCCGTTTGATGAGCTGAGGACAGACCAAAGGCATCCAGGTCAGTGAAGTTGCCTCTCAGGGAACACTCAGGCCCCGCCACACAGAGGGCTGTGTGTTCAGTTATGTGCTCAAAGCATGCACATTCTGGCTTTGTGTCAGTGAAAATTCTCGAGTCTGGGGACGCCATGCCAGCCAGATAGCCAAACAATCTAAACTGTGGTTAATTTAGCAAAGTGACTGATACCCAACTTCTCAGACACACATCTAGTGCACAAAGGGAGGCAGCTCCAAACCTCTGGGCCTACCCAGCCACCACCTAGAGTTGTACTCCCCAGCACAGCAGCAAAAGGCTCTTTATAAGGGGACAGTTTAGATTACATTCCCGCTTTAAAACCTGTTATTGTTTCTTTCTTTTCTCACTCTAAATTATAACATATGATTAGGAGTTATTATTTAGTCTTTGTAAAATGCAAAAATATTTAAGTCCATAGATTTAGCATCCTATTTAAGAATTAAATGGTTGGTTGGCCTAAGACCCAGAAAACCACAAGAACACTTTACTAGCAAATGCCATGTCACTTGGGTGCCAGCAAGCCCTTCAGGGTTCTTCATGGCAAATGTCAAGTCTGGACAGTAGTGACCTCAGGTGACCCACTGCTGGGAAGTGCTCCACACCTGACTCGTACCTTGGCCAGCCGCCTTTCGGCTTCAGGGTTCCTTCCTGCCCACATTATCCATGGTTTTACATGTCAAACCATTGTTTTGTAATAACCAAGTCTTTACTGGGCCCCGAACATTGGGTCTCACTTCAAATGCCTGCAGCTATCTGTATCTTAACAGCATCACAAGCTCCAAAAGGTGTCACATGACTATCTGTACATTACCATCAGAAGCTCTCCAGAAAACATTTGGCTTATGAACTCCTCAGATCTTGACTAGTCTCTTTTCCCTTCTAGTTTTCCCGCTTCTTCAGAGGGCTTCTGAACCTACTTGCCCTCCTTGAGGCCGCTGTGTCTTAGTAGCAGCTGGTCCCCTAGTGACATGAATGAGTGAGCCATGCAGAAAGTGGCGGAACTGCTCAACCAGGTGATGCGGTTCCACCACTCTACAAGAAGCTAATGTAATGTGAGAAACTAAAATCCGTGACATCACAGCCACTTATGTGACAATGTCGGGGTCTCTGTCCCACACAACTCCCTCTGAGTGGCAGTGAATGCCATTTTGGTCATAGGGCAGGCAAGAGCACTCAAGTTAAGAAAAAACAGCACTGATGTGATTCACAGAGGTGCTGTCTTTGCATTCAGCAATGCCCTGTGGATTAACATCAGAAAAGCATTTAATGCTGGCACATAGAAGTCTTCCAATTATACGGGAGATGTTTGTGAATCAAAAACCCTGCGACACTCACCCCTGCAGACTCAGATATAACCCCAGGGAGGAGGGGAATGGAGACTGTGACAACCCCAGAGCCTCATTATCCAAGACAGCAACCTAGGAATGCAACCTCACTTAGTGGACTCTGATGCTATACAAAAAACACATCACTGTTTTACATTGTTTTTTGCATTGTTTTACAGCAGAGAAGGAACATGACTCTTGACAGTCACTTACGATAGTGAGCTGTTCTCTCTAAAGCTTACCTTATTGTTATGTGAAAATACATAGAGAGCCAGAGGCTTTTCACGTTCATTTATGAAATTTATGGCCTCATCTACATTTTTCACAGGCACTATTGGAAGAACTGGTCCAAAAATTTCTTCTTGCATCACCTTGGTTTTAGGATCAACATCAGTAAGTACTGTTGGGGCTTAAAAGAAAATAAACAAAATGAAAATGCTGAGACAAAAATGCACAACGCTCATCTTACATGTCTTTCATTGAGTCACCTATCCATCCCTCTCCTTCTCCTACCCAAGTCATATCCAGTGAAAAGTCCTGAGCATGTGGATGAACTGTGCAAATACTCAATGTCTCCAAAGGCTGTGAATCACAACCCTGTGGGTACCTGTGCAAACCAAGGGAACGACATACAGTCAAATATATCTTTTTCATACTTAACTCTGCTCACAGCCATGCATGTATTTAACTGTAGATTATACTTAACATTTGTTTGTGGACAGGTTTTTCTAGGAGCAAAGACAGCTCCTCTGTGAATCACATCAATACTATTTTTTCTTAACTCAAGTGCTTTCATATATATTATCTCATTAATCTTTATTACAACTCTGTTAGACAGATTAAGAAAACAGGCTTAAATGGTCAAAATTCCCTAAGTCTTAGTTCAGTGTTCCATCTACCATGGGGAAGAGGCACAAGAAAGGAGGGCGAAACAGATGCTGAGGAGGCTATGCAGAGTGTCCCAGCATCTGCTGCCAACATAAGTCACCAACTGGCTGTACTCCAAAAGATGCTGTAAAGAATAAACTGGACCGTCGACCAAAAGAGAAGTCATCTAACAAGTTGGCACTTTTCCTTTACCCCTAGTTTCTACTAGGGCATCTTGGCAATGTGGCTGGGGATGGCTTCCTGCAGTACCACTTCTAGGGGTATATAAGCTGCCACCCCAAATCCACTGCCCACATCTTCCTCAGGTCAGAGAACAAATTTGGGCTGGGTGTCTACTTCCTCTGCATAGCTGTGCTCAGGTAAGATAATCCTAGCTCAAAATCAGGGGAAAGTCCTAATTAGTCTATGAGCTACTCAGGATAGCCCCTTTCCCTTGCCATTCTTAGCCTAGAAATGGGCAATGCGGACATACTGAGGATGGGAGAACAGAGAGATGAAAGAATTAGAGTCTGTTTTCCCTTTTTTCTACAGATGTATTCCGCAATTCAATCTGGGCCACCACCAAGAGAGACAGAAGGTACAGGATTGTTTTCTTTTACATCCTAGTACAAAAAATCAGGGCTTTTTGATGGTACCACTGAGCCACTGAATTATCCAGCTCAGGAGAACCTCGGGACTGCTAATTATAAGATAATCAATTTCTGCTTCTTATTTCAATATTTTAAGGTTTTTTTTGGGGGGGGTAACTTGTAGCATCTTTTCTGATAAAGGGGATAAGTAAAGCTATATGGGACAGCTTCTTTGCCAGCCAAGTCCAAATGGGTCTAACTTTTCTGTCACCTTACATTTTACTCTAGAAAAATGTGCTTAACATTCAAAGTAATACATATTCAAGGCAAAGAAGAGAAAGCATAAAGAAGGTACACAAATAATCAGGTCAAGCATGATGGACCAAAACGTTACTTCTGGAGTGTTACTGTCACTGGTTAGTTGTAGAATAGCGGCCAAGCTATTTTCTTCTTTGTGCTGTTTTCCTATCCACAAACTGGAGATAATTACAAGTTCTACTCTGTTTCTCAGGGTCATTAGGAAGAAAAAAGTAGTTACGTGTAAATATGAACAACTGGAGCAACGCTGGTGGCATCATTTAACATACAGGAACACAGACATTTTACATAGTTTATAACAAAAGCTACAGTATAACGGAAAGCAGTATTTAGTACTTTAACGGCTAAACGCTATATATTTAATAGTTTATTTAGTGTTAGTAAGTAGTGTCAGCAAAAGCTGCCAAACTGCCATCTTCCCTTAGGAAAAGGAGAATTTCCATTACCTATGTAGCGTGTGGCCTCATCCGTCTCCCCACCAAAAGCTATCTTTTGTCCTTCAAGCAAACTTAGTATTCTCTTAAAATGACGATGATTGATGATCCTTTCATAATCAGGAGACTCTTTTACATTTTCTCCATAAAATTCCTATTTAAAACAACAGAAGTATACAAATGTCATAAAGACCCGCATTTCAATTTCAGTAAGTACAAAATCCAGCCATGCCCCCAAATCAATCTGGTTTTCTATCCTCACAGAATCAAACACCCAGCCCTCAAGTAATTGAACAGTAGTATAATAGTAGTAAGTTTCAGCTTTTTGGCAGGTCAAGGACTAGAAAATAAAGCATGCACACACCCAGAGCTCTATCACTGTCTATAGTACCAAGGGTCCTTATGGATCTCTTACAGTCCAACCATGGGCCTTCACCCCCTGGGGCTAATGGCAGTAGTAGGCTTAGAAAAGAAATCTTGTTTTACGTCAGGGTTGCCTATTTGTTCACACACTGGCTGTGCCTGCTCTCCCCCTACATTAAGTTGGGTAGTTGCAGCAGAGACTCCAAGATCTGCAAAGCCTAAAATATTGACCACTGAGCCCTTTACAGAAAACATTTGCCAATCTTTGCTCCACTTTGTTGTTTTGGTATTCTTTGAACTGGTATTTCCACCACTTACACATGATGGTGAAACCACTCAAAGGCTCAAAGTACAGCTTTGGTAAAACACCAAGGTAAAAGAACCTCATAATAATACAACCAATATTTACTTTGTCAAATAAACACAAAATTACTGAATTGCTACATCACTTCAAGGCCTTGCGAGAGTTCTCAATTTAATCTCAAATCAAAATGAACGCTGTTCACCCAACCTCTACCAAGAACACTTCTCAAGTCTGAGTAGTAGGAATCACTTGTGTAGCTTGCTAAAATGCATGTGCCTAGGCTTTGACTCCAGAGTGGTAAAAGCTACCCACAGTAGCTTTCAATGCTGACTACATCATAGAATCACCTGGGGGCCTCCAAAAAGCTGAATCTTTGGAGGGTAAGTCTTGCAAACTTGTTTTTAAATGGCTCCCTGGTGATTCTAACATGTAGCTTGAGAACCACTGTGTTAGAGTATAAATGCCTCAAAGGGAGGCAGAGGCCGTTATTCCCTTGAAACTGAATTCGTTACCACATTCAACTATGCGTTTCTCCAATTCCCAAGTATTTTTCAGTCTCACAAGTATATTTAACCATTTTCTCTTCCCATGTACCCTAAATCTGGGCAACTCTCCCTTCATGTTCTCATCTGGATCCATTTTTAGTCTTATCACTGAAAATGATAGTCCAATTCCCATATCAAGACCCTAGTACCTCATCACCCAAGTTACTCTGCCTCAAACACATCGTGAACTATCTCCCTGAACTTCCTGGTACACAATTTTCTCTTTTATTTATTTATTTTTGAGACAGGGTCTCATTCTGTCACCCAGGGTGGTACAGTGGTACAATCTTAGCTCACTGCAGCCTCCGCCTCCCAGGCAGGCTCAAGCAATCCTCTTACCTCAGCTTCCCAAGTGGGTGGGTCCACAGGTGCACACCACTACACCCAGCTAATTTTTGTGGGTCTTGTAGAGATGGGATTTTGCTATATTGCCCAGCTGGTCTTCAACTCCTAGCCTTAAGCAATCTGTCTTGCCTCAGCCTCCCAAAGTGCTGGGATTACAGGAGTGAGCCACTGTGCCCAGCCAATTTTCTCTTTTCTTTTTTTTTTCTGTTGAGACAGGGTCTTGCGCTGTCACCCAGGCTGGAGCACAGTGGTGCAATAATGGCTCCCTGCAGCCTTGAACTACTGGGCTCAAGTGATCCTTCTGGCTTCAGCCTCCTGAGTAGCTGGGACTATAGGCATGTGCCACCATGCCCAGCTAACCTTTTTTTTTTTTTTTTGGTAGAGTCAGGGTCTTGTTATGTTGACCCGGCTGGTTTTGAACTCCTGGGCTCCAGTGATCCTCCCAAAGTGCTGGGATTACAGGAGTGAGCCACCTCAACTGGCAACAATTTCTGTTTTCTTTTTTAAAATTTTTTGAGACAGGCTCTCATTCCATTATCCAGGTTGGAGTGCAGTAGCATGATCTTGGCTCACTGCAACCTCTACCTCCTGGGTTCAAGCAATTCTCGTGCCTCAGCCACCCAAGCAGCTGGAATTATAGGCATGTGCTACCATGCCTGGTTAATTTTTTTACTTTTAGTAGAGACGGGGTTTGCCATGTTGGCCAGGCTGGTCTCGAACTCCTCACCTCAAGTGATCAACCTGCCGCGGCCTCCCAAAGTGCCAGGATTATAGGCATGAGCCACCGTGTCTGGCCAACAATTTTCATTTTCAGATCACAAGCATTACTCTTTGGTGTTTTTGATCCTTCCTTTCCGTGTTCAATTAACATCTGTTGAGTAAACAGTGGCTGCTCCAATAATTTCTTTCATCTGAGAGGTTAATGACCCTCACCCACTGCTGAACTCAGTCACATTACTCATCTGCTCATCCCATTCTTTTCTTTCTTTTTTTTAAGACAGAGTCTCACTCTGTCACCCAGGCTGCTGGAGTGCAGTGGTGTGAGCCTAGCTCACTGCAACCTTTGCCTCCAGGGTTCAAGTGATTCTTGTGCCTCCGGTTAATTTTTTTTTGTATTTTTACTAGAGATGGGGTTTCACCATATTGGCCAGGCTGGTCTTGAACTTCAGATCTCAAGTGATCTGCCGCCTAGGCCTCCCAAAGTGCTGGGATTACGAGCATGAACCACTGCATCCAGCCACCGCATCCAGCCCCCATTTTTTTCTGCCAACCTAAATCCTACATTTTCTTCAAGTCTTGGCTTAGGACTCTATCATGCAGCTTTCCTTGGTTCCCTCACTGCAGATATTTATTTTAAACACTCTGAGATATTGATAACTATATAAAAGGTATACTATAAGTAGTTATTTAATTAAGTCACTCCTCCAAACTACTGGCCACCCCAAGCCCTCTACATACACAAAAGCTGATAACCTTCATCATCAATGGCCAACATGCCAAACCGTCTCTCTGATTATACCTAAAAGGTTGGCAACATTCTCTCAAAATCACAAACACACAATTATTTAAGTTTTTTAAAAGTAAGTATATGCCACAACTAATTATCAACAAATCAACTAGACAGCTTAAGTAGATTTAACACCAATGCAACTTTGCTCCTAGCAGATATTCTATGAAAGGTACATATAGTATTTTCTTATTAGCTAATAAGTTCATTGGGCCATATATGCTTGTGACATTTTCCTAGAGAGAGAAACTAATGGGGATGCTCTGTGAATAGTTAATTTGACTCCTTATCTTATTAAAATCAGTGGAATCAGATGTGTTGAATACAAACCTTCACCGTTTCTTTAATCTTCTGCACAATTTGATTCTGGAGGGATGCTTCACAGAGAATGTAGTCGGGGGCAATGCACGTTTGGCCACAATTCATGTATTTTCCCCAGGTTATGCGTCTGAGGGGAAAAATTCCAGAACAGCTATATAATTCAGTCAAACATCCATTTGTCATATTGTGTTGTTTGAATATTTTGCAACTAAAATAGATTCATATATTTACCTGGCAATTTGTATAAAAATAAAAATCTCATTTCTAATTCAGTTGGTTGGAACTTAGAATGTATTTTCCAAATGAGGTAGAATATTTTAAGTAGCGGGGAATTTCTCATGCCAGCTCATGGGAAACAGTACTTGGTAAACAGTGAAGCCATTGCCTGCTGCAGGAAAAGAGGAGAAGCAACCTTCTGACACACCTTCCCCTCTCCCACTCCAGCCAAAGGAAAGTCCTGGATAATGGGAGTTTGGTACAGACCCTCCTGGTTGTGTCTTTTGGCTCTGTCGGCGAGATGTTCAGGTATAAAGCAGGATATCAGCCAGCCTCCAAGGCCACCCTCCTCTTTGTTGAGCCCTGCCCCACTTGGGAAGATCTTTCCCATGCCTGAGCAGAAATCCATGCCCTGAACATTCACTAACTGGGGGGCTTCAGAATTGGCGACTGGATTTCTACTTATGAAGCCCACCTGGAACGCTGACCTGGAACCTCTGAAGGGAGAGAAAGCCACGTCACCCAGAGCACAGTCAGTTCTATGAGTTGGTACTTCTTAGTAGTGAAACCGAATTTAGCAGAGAGAACCTGAAACATTTTATTTTCTAATTTTCAGATGCAAGATGTTATTCGCAGTTAAATAATGAGGAACACTTGTTTTGTCAACAAAGAATCTCAGTTAAGAGGTCAGCATAATACCCTCTTAAATGGAAATTTAAAGACTTTATTGGATGTGATCCCAGATGGCCAATTAGGAGCAGCTCAGGGTTGTGGCTCCCAGCGAAAGCGCTGAGGGTGAGTGGACGCTGCATTTACAGACGGATTTTTATTGCCCACAGACCAGGAGATTCCCAGGCGGTGGAGCCCCACGGGTCACCAGTGCGCTGGTTTGGCCTGCGTGGCTGTTTTGGCCAGCGCCCCCAGCCTGGCAGGTCTCTGCACAAAACACACAGGTCCGGGCGCTGTTTTAGCTGGCGATTGGAGCTCCTGGGAGACAGAGTTGCCCATTCGATTGATAAAAAAGCGGACTGAAACAGGGAGCCAGGCCAGGAGATTCCCGGACAAAAAAAGCACCACAAGTCTCAGCCTGCGCAGTAGGTCACTGCCTGGGAAATCACACAGATCCTGGCACCTTTTCAACAGGTGACTGGAACACCTGGGAGTCAGAAACGAAAAAACAAAAAAATAGGTCTGAGGCAGGGAACCAGGTGATCAGGCTTGGCTGGTCCCACCCCCACAAAAAAACAGCAATCTGAAATGCTCTGGATTAACAGTTTCACAGCAAGCACAGCTGAACCCAGGACGGGCCAGCTCTATGGGGGAGGGGCGTCCACCATTACCAAGGCAGTCCATCACTAAGGAGCTAGTCCGCCATTGCTGAGGCAGCCTACCGTTACAGAGACAGTCCATCACTGCCGAGGCAGTTCTAACTGTACCCATATAAACAGGACTGCAGGGAGGTTCACACGGCAGCTGGGCAGAGCCCACAGCAGCTCAGCAAAGCCTCTGCAGGCAGACAGTGACTAGGCTGCCTCCTCGCTGGGCAGGGCATCCCTGAAAAAAGGCAGCAGCATGACAGAAACTTATAAATAAAGCCCTAACGCCCCGGGACAGAGCACCTGGGAAAAAAAAGGGGGGGAGGTTATGAGTTCTGCTGCAGCAGACTTAAATGTACCTGCCCAGCAGCTCTGAATGAACAATGGAGCTCACAGCTCAGCACTTGAGCTCCTATAAAGGACAGACTGTCTCCTCAAGCAGCTCCCTGACCCCTGCATATCCAAAGAGTCACCTCATAAAGGAGAGCTCGGACTGACATCAGGCAGGTATCCTTCCGGGAAAAAGACAGCAGAAGAAACCGGCAGCAACCCTTACTATTCTGCAGCTGCTGCATAGGATCCCCAGGCAAGCAGGGCCTGGAGTGGACCTCAGCAGTCCTACAGCAGAGGGGCCTGAATGCTAGAAGGAAAACTAAGAAACAGAAAGAAATAACTTCATCATCAACAAACTGGACATTCACTCAGAGACCCAATCTGAAAGCCAACAACTACAAAGACGACAGGTGGATAAATCCACAAAGATGGGAAGAAGCCAGCGCAAAAAGGATGAAAACATCTGAAACCAGAATGCCGCTCCTCCTCCAAGGGATCACAACTCACCAGCAAGGGAACAAGGCTGGATGGAGAATGAGTGTGATGAATTGACAGAAACAGGCTTCAGAAGGTTAGTAATCAGAAACTTCACTGAGCTAAAAGAACATGTTCTAACCCAATGCAAAGAAACTAAGAACCTTGAAAAAATATTTGACGAAATGCTAACGAGAATAAACAACTTAGGAATATTAATGAATTGATGGAGCTGAAAAACACAACACAAGAACTTCGCGAAGCATACGTGAGTTTCAACAGCCGAATTGACCAAGCAGAAGAAAGGATATCAGAGGTCAAAGATTAACTCAATGAAATAAAACGAGAAGGCAACATTAGAGAAAAAAGGGTAAAAAGGAATGAACAAAGTCTCTAAGACATATGGGACTATGTGAAAAGACCTAATCTACATTTGATAGGCATACCTGAATGTGATGGACAGAATGAATCCAATCTGGAAAATACTCTTCAGGATATAATCCAGGAAAACTTCCCCAACTTAGCAAGGCAGGCCAATATTCAAGTCCAGGAAATACAGAGAATAACACAAAGATATTCCTCAAGAAGAGCAACCCCAAGGCACATAATCGTCAGATTCACCAGGGTTGAAATGAAGGAGAAAATGCTAAGGGCAGCCAGAGAGAAAGGTCGGGTTACCCACAACGGGAAGCCCATCAGACTCACAGTGGATCTCTCAGCAGAAACCCTACAAGCCAGAAGAGTGTGGGGGCCAATATTTAACATCCTTAAAGAAAAGAACTTTCAACCTAGAATTTCATATCCAGCCAAACTAAGCTTCATAAGTGAAGGAGAAAATCCTTTACAAACAAGCAAGTATTCAGAGATTTCATCACCACCAGGCCTGCCTTACAAGAGCTCCTGAATGAAGCGCTAAGCATAGAAAGGAACAACCAGTACTGGCCACTCCAAAAACGTACCAAATGTTAAAGAGCACCAACACAAAGAAGAAAAAGCATCAACTAATGGGCAAAACAGCCAGCTAGCATCAAAATGGCAGGATCAAATTCACACATAACAATATTAACCCTAAATGTAAAGGGGCTAAATGCCCCAATCAAAAGACATAGACTGGCAAATTGGATAAAAAGCCAAAACCCATCGGTGTGTTGTATCCAGGAAACCCATCTCACATGCAAGGATACACAAAGACTCAAAATGAAGGGACGGAGGAAGATTTACCAAGCAAAAAAAAGCAGGAGTTGCAGTTCTCGTCTCTGATAAAATAGACTTTAAACCAACAAAAATCAAAAGAGACAAAAAAGGACATTACATAATGGTAAAAGGATCAATGCAACAAGAAGAGCTAACGATCCTAAATATATACGCACCCAATACAGGAGCACCCAGATACATAAAACAAGTTCTTAATGACTTAAAAAGAGACCTAGACTCCCACACAATAATAGCTGGAGACTTTAACACCCCATTGTCATATTAGACAGATCAATGAGACAGAAAATTAACAAGGATATCCAGGACTTGAACTCAAGCCTGGACCAAGCAAACCTAATAGATATTTACAGAACCCTCCACCCCAAATCCACAGAATATACATTCTTCTCAGCACCACTTCACACCTACTCTAAAATTGACCACATAATTGGAAGTAAATCACTTCTCAGCAAATGCAAAAGAATGGAAATCATAACAAACAGACCACAGTGCAATCAAGTTAGAATTCAGAATTCAGAAACTGACTCAGAACTGCACAGCTTTATGGAAACTGAACAACTGGCTCTTGAATGTTGACTGGATAAACAATGAAATGAAGGCAGAAATAAAGATGTTCTTCGAAACCAATGAGAACGAAGACACAATGTACCAGAATCTCTGGGACACATTTAAAGCAGTGTCTACAGGAAAATTTACAGCAATAAATGCCCATATGATAAACAAGGAAAGATCTAAAATTGACACCCTATTGTCAAAATTGAAAGAGCTAGAGGAGCAAGATCAAAAAAACTCAAAAGCTAGCAGAAGACAAGAAATAACTAAGATCAGAGCAGAACTGAAGGAGATAGAGACACAAAAAACCCTTCAAAAAATCAATAAACCCAGGAGCTGGTTTTTTGAAAACACCAACAAAATAGACAGACCACTAGCCAGAATAATAAAAAAGAAAAGAGAGAAGAATCAAATAGATGCAATAAAAAATGATAAAGGGGATATCACCACGGATTCCACAAAAATACAAACCATCATCAGAAATTATTACAATAAACTCTATGCACATAAACTAGTAAACCTGGAAGAAATTGATAAATTCCTGGACACTTGCATCCTCCCAAGCCTAAACCAGGAAAAAGTCGAAACCCTGAATAGACCAATAACAAGGGCAGAAGTTGAGGCAGCAATTAATAGCCTATCAACCAAAAAAACCCCAGGTCCAGATGGGTTCACAGCCGAATTCTACCAGAATACAAAGAGGAGCTGGTACCATTCCTTCTGAAACTATTCCAAATAATCCAAAAAGAGGGAATCCTTCCCAAATCATTTTATGAGACCAACATCATCCTGACACCAAAACCCGGCAAAGACTCAGAAAGAAAAGAAAACTTCAGGCCAACATCCATGATGAAGATAGATGTAAAAATCTTCAATAAAATACTGGCAAACCGATTGCAATGGCACATCAAAGAGCTTATTTACCATGATCAAGTAGGCTTCATCCTGGGGATGCAAGGCTGGTTCAACATATGCAAGTCTATAAACGTAATTCACCACATAAACAGAACCAAAGACAAAAACCACATGATTATCTCAATTGATGCAGAGAAGGCCTTTGACAAAATTCAACAGCCCTTTATG
>NW_016107853.1:350548-369403 GCF_001604975.1 Cebus imitator
AACCATTGTGGAAGACAGTGTGGCGATTCCTCAAGGACCTAGAAATAGAAATTCCATTTGACCCAGCAATCCCATTACTGGGTATATATCCAAAGGATTATAAATCGTTCTATAAGGACACATGCACATGAATGTTCACTGCATCACTGTTTACAATAGCAAAGACCTGGAACCAACCCAAATGCCCATCAATGATAGACTGGACAGGGAAAATGTGGCACATATACACCATGGAATACTATGCAGTCATAAAAAAACGATGAGTTCATGTCCTTTGTAGGGACATGGATGAACCTGGAAATCATTATTCTCAACAAACTGACACAGAACAGAAAATCAAACACAGCATGTTCTCACTCATAGGTGGGTGTTGAACAATGAGAACACATGGACACCGGGAGGGTAGCATCACACACTGGAGTCTGTTGGGGGGAACTAAGGGAGGGACAGCAGGGGGTGGGAGTTGGGAGAGATAGCATGGGGAGAAATGCCAGATATAGGTGATGGGGAGGAAGGCAGCAAACCACACTGCCATGTGTGTACCTATGCAACAATCTTGCATGTTCTCCACATGTACCCCCAAACCTAAAATGCAATAATAAAAAAATAAAGATTTTATTAGGCATATAACAATACTTTGGATTATGTACTTCATGGATCACTGGCCAGAAGAACATTAAAATTTCTTGCTATATCTAGCTGTTATCTTGAGAACAGAAATAACTTTTTCGAAATTCCTAAGGACAACCACATGATGTCAGGACTTACAGCTCACCATTTTTGACAGTGGCGCCAAGATACTGTGAAAGACTCCTGTTAATCTCGAGGACATCAACCATCAAAGCTTAATGATATATCTTCGAGCCGTAAGGTATGGAGTTCAAGTGCAAAGAGTAACACTGTCAGGAAAAGTCTCCACTGTGCTGGGAAAACCTCGGAAAATCAGAGAGCTAGACTCACCTGCAAACAATGTCCAGGTCACAATCTTTATCAATATAACATGGACTTTTCCCTCCCAGTTCAAGAGTCACAGGGGTCAGATGCTTGGCAGCAGCTTCCATGACAATTTTCCCAACTGTAGTGTTTCCCGTATAGAGAATGTGGTCAAATCGCTGCTTCAGGAGCTCCGTGGTTTCCTCAACACCACCATTAATAACAATATAGAGGTCCTCAAAGAAAGAGAAACACAAACTCTTGCACTGCCAAATTAATCCTAACGTCCAACATCGGCAATCTCTTCAACAGAAACATGTAACATTCAGTGAAATCCAGAGTGTCAAGACCAATTCCTGTGAGGGATGGGAGAGGGAGCTGACCAAGGACCAGAGGAGAACACACAGTTTGCTGGCATCTGGGAAGCATGAACCCACACAGAACCAACCTGGAGGCTCCACTGTTTTTCTACATGAGCTCCGCAACGAAGGCACTAAGGAGAACAAATGGTTGAATTCGACCAGGGAAAATGCATGAGATGGGGGTGTGTGCAGAAGTGATTCTGGTGAAGAGTGGCTCCCACAGGACAAGTCCCAGCTGCATGTCTTAGTCTGAATGTTCTCTGTCTCACGACACAGAGTGGGCTTACCCCATGCTACCCTGAATGAATGGTGGATACACACCACAGTAGCTGAGAGCACTTGCTTTTGAAGCACATCTGGTTTGAATCCGGGCTCTGTCACTCACTAGCTTATGTGACCTTAGGCAAGCTACTGAACATCCCTGAGCCTCAATTTCCTCATCTGTTACTGGGAGAATTCAGGCAGCTTCTGTGGACTGAGCCCATCTATGCACTGCAACAATAACAGCATGAAAAGTAAGAGAACAGATGGCAAACAAAAAAGACAGAGAGGTATTCAAGACTCTAAGGTCTAAGTGTGAAGTAGAAGCTGGCTTGTGGACCTCATGTTCCCACTTGATCTCCTGCTCTGCAAGGCTAGTTTCATTCACTTCATAGTTCAGCTGCCCAACAAATGTTTCAAGCTCTAACTTTTATATGGCTTAATTTACATGGCATATATTATTGATCCCCTAACAAGTTAACTGAAGCTGGTAGGGCATTATTATCCTCCTCATCTGGACAGAGTCAGCTATTGAAGAATTTACCCCCAGTCTGGGGCAAAGCAGGACCTTCAACCTCTATCTTCTGGTTCTAAGTCCTATTCAATCCTTTCTCACTGTCTGCCATTTCACCTGTCTTGATTGGATCATCACAGCTATTCGAACAAAATAATTCTGTGGGCTGCTGGAACAGTGATAAGACAACAAAGAAAACTGTATCATTCCAAGAACAAGAACTGGCCTCATGGCCGTTACACACTGACAAACAGAACACAGGTAAGATAGTTTTGTCTTTCAATGAAAGCCAAATGAAGACTCCTCCCTGCAGCAACTGCATATAAAACTCAGCAGTGCCAATTTCACAGTGGCGTCATAACTTCCTCCCTAGGAGGCCATAAGAACCTCTGACTCAGACAGATGAACTACCCTGCAATTGAGCAGATCATTTTCTTTATTCAGTTCTTGCTATTCTTAAATACCAGCATGTTAAGTCAGCATGAGGATCCACCCTCTAGTTCAGGAGGGCACTTTTTTGTGTGTGGGGGGCAAGTTTTCCTGCCACAGACATGTCTTTTTGAAAGCAGAACTACTCTTATAGGCTGGGCGTGGTGGCTCACACCTGTAATGCCAGCACTTTGGGAGGCCAAGGTGGGCAGATCACCTGAGGTCAGGAGCTCAGGACCAGCCTGGCCAACATGGTAAAACTGTGTCTCTACCAAAAATACAAAAACTAGCCAGGCATGGTGGCACATGTCTGTAGTCCCACCTACAGGGAGGCTGAGGCAGGAGAATTGCTTGAACCCAGGAGGTGGAAGTTGCAGTGAGCTGAGATCGCACCACAGCACTACAGCCTCGGTGACAGAGCAAGATTCCACCTCAAAAAAAAAAAGTACTCTTACATAACCATAGAAAATTACATTTTGTTAGAACAAAAGAGATTGTTAGTAACAGAAATATGCTAGCACCCAGTACAGTACCAGTCCCTTGTTAAATAATCCATTAAATGAAAACACCTAAAATCATGTTAGCTCAAACAAGGATTAATCCAAAATATCAAACAGATAATCTGTCAATAGCAGCAGTACATACCCGTGAAGACATGGGCCTACATATACTATATAACCCTAACAGCTGGGTGAGTCCACAGTTTATTTTGGAACTTAACTCCTTTTACTAAGCCAATTGTTGAAGGCTTAAGGAAATTGCAATTGGGTCCCTGGCCAGCAATGACATGTAATAGCAAGAAAATCCAATGTGTGTTTTCCACAACAAACACATATGTTGAAGATGGTTCAAGAGATTCTTACCTGGTCTAAATACTGAGGCAGAAGCTTAGCCAAGATCGTGGCTGTATTTTCACTCAGTTCAGAAGGCTTGATAATCACAGCATTTCCTAAACAAAGTAAAAAGTAGAACAGTATCATCTAAGACTTAACTTTAATACCTACCAAAATGGTGTTCAGTAGGAAGTACAGGCTAGGTGCTCCCAGTTATTTCTGCAGCTCTCAATGCTGCACATCCTCATAATGAACATAAGAGCTCATCTCACTTTCTCTTCAAAGGCTTAACTCCTTAGCTGTCATCATCTTCAGGTCACTGACAATGGGTCCCATCAGCCTTTCCCACTCCTCCAGCTTTCTATCACTTTTCTCCCGTCTTCCCCTTAGATGTTCCTCTCTGCCCTGGAATTATTGGGCAAATGAGCCATTTCAACATACAGCTCTCTATCTGGATCCTGCAAAGTGAGAAATTAATCTCCTGGCATTTGCTGTATACCCAAACTAACATTACTCTCATAGTCTTTATCTGAATGAAGAAACAGGTCAGACAGAATCAAATGGGTCATCCAAAGCCAGAGCCAGCAACTGAAACCACATTAGATATGGATGCCTGACTCCAAACTGCTGGGCCTGTTGATCCAGATGCCTTTATACTCTCACAGGTTCACTCCCCACGTGCTTCAAAAAATAGCCACACAAATCTCCTTAGCAGCCCATTTAAAAATATGTATGATATGTACGAATTCTCAATACACTGGCGGTGTAAACAAAGGCAAACGACCAAAGTAAATGTATTTAGCCACTATCCTTAATTTACAATGAATATGAGAAAAGAAGCCTCCCTAAAAAGGTATATAGACATAAGCTGGCACCAGACCTGCAGCAATGGCTCCTATCAGTGGCTGAATGGCGAGAAGAAACGGGTAGTTCCAAGCTCCGATTATCAGCACCACTCCTAGAGGCTGTGGCTGAAGATAGGCCTCATCCAGCATGGTGAGCAGGTTCTTCTTAACTGGTTTAGCAGTAACCCATTCAGGAAGATTTTCAAGCATAAAATCAATTTCCCCAAGGACAGAAATGACTTCCTGACTGTATGCATTGAATTCGCTCTGTTGTAAGAGAATCACAGTTAATCTTGCAGAGTATGATATACTTGGCCCTGAATGTCAAAACACTTAGGCCAGGTACACCTGCAGTGACAACTGGCATTATCAGACTAGCTGGTTTGCCATCCAGATTCCTTTCGCACCCTTCATGCCCTTGACAAACCTTACTAATTCTCTCCCTGATATATTTTTGAAAAAATCAAAGATTATTTCAGGGAGTAGTAACACTAGCAGTAGTAACACTACCAGTAAATCCTTCTTTACTAATCCATGCCCTTTAAAAGCCAGGCTTAAATATTACCTCTTTCAGAAAGACTTCCTTGAGTAATAAAGGTCTGCTCTGATCACACTTTATATATCACAGCAATTATGCTTTTGACCTGCATCTTAATAGTTCACCCTTAAAACACTGGTTTATAACTATTACTCACATTTTACCTGTGTACGTTCTGTTTCCCAACCAAGTTTAAAACTCTCAAGGATAGGAAACTTATTGTATTTCTTGACTCATCCTATATATACATACACATACTCACACAAACATTTAGTTTTGAAGAATGATTAAATGACACAGACTTTTTGGAATCGTAATTATCCCATCTTGTTTATTTAATATCATAGCCCCTATCCACCAAAAGTACTCTAAAAAGAAATTTTATAGTTACTAGTAGTACTACGACTGCTACTACTTCTTAAAATAATCTTTGGCCGGGCGCGGTGGCTCAAGCCTGTAATCCCAGCACTTTGGGAGGCCGAGGCAGGTGGATCCCAAGGTCAAGAGATTGAGACCATCCTGGTCAACATGGTGACACCCCGTCTCTACTAAAAATACAAAAAATTAGCTGGGCATGGTGGCGCGCGCCTGTAATCCCAGCTACTCAGGAGGCTGAGGCAAGAGAATTGCCTGAACCCAGGAGGCGGAGGTTGCGGTGAGCTGAGATTGGGCCATTGCACTCCAGCCTGGGTAACAAGAGCGAAACTCCGTCTCAAAAAATAATAATAATAATAATAATCATCATCATCATCATCATCATCTTTGATTGAGGGGATTGTGGGGAAGGGAAAATCACAAACCCAGAGCAAAGCCTTGCGACACCTGTAATGCAGATAAAAAGACAGCCTCATGCCAGTAGTCCCAGTATCTGGGAGTCTGGGTGGGGGGATTGCTTGAGCCCAGGAGATGCAGGCTGCAGTGAGCTATGATTGAGTCACTGCACTTCAGCCTGGGCAACAAAGGGAGACCCTGCCACTTAAAGAAAAAAAAAAGGTAACAATATTATCAGAAAACATAGAGGAATATACTTCCACCCTAAAACACTACTTAAAACTTGGCTACCACAAGCCAGGGGTGGTGGCTCACACCAGTAATCCCACCACTTTGGGAGGCCTAAGTGGGTGGATCACTTGAGGCCAGGAGTTCGGGACCAGCCTGGTCAACATGGTGAAACTCCATTTCTACTAAAAATACAAAAATTAGCCGGGCGTGGTAGTGCACGCCTGTAATCCCAGCTACTCAGGAGGCTGAGGCAAGAGAATTACTTAAACCCGGGAGGCAGAGGGTGCAGTAAGCCAAGATCGCACCACTGCACTCTGACCCGGAAAACAGAGCCAGACTGTCACAAAACAAAGAAACACACAAAAATTAAAACAATAGCTTTGCTACACAAAGTATGCTTCCAAAAGAGGCATATCACTGGGGACCTAGTTAGAAACTTGGAATCCCTGAAACTGAACCATAATTTGCATGTGAACAAGATCCCAGGTGACGGCCAGTGCATTAAAGTTTGAGAACTGATCTAATAGTGCAAAAAGTTATGAAGAAAAATTTGAGTGTAACTATAACTTAAAAAGAAAACCTCTGTCTAGAAAAGAAACCATAAGCAAAGCTAAAAGACAAGAAATAGACCCAGAGGCTGGTCTGATGGGAATGGGTTATCGGAACTTATTAATATTACCGTCACTAAATTTGGTATACAACTCTCCCACTGCTAAATTTGACTGGCAAAGAAAGAAAGAAACAAAAAGAAACCTAAAGAAAGTATCTGCAACACAGTAAAGTGACAAATTACTGAAATCTACAATATACAAAGACTTTCTATAAATCATAAGAAAAAAAAAACACAAATGGAACAGAAAAATAGACAAGAACAGAAAAGGCAGAAAAGAAACCATAGAGGCCAGGTAACATATACCCTTCCGACTGCTGGAGGACCAGGAAAGTCGGCGGAACTTTGGCTTTATCTGTATTGTTGGAAATCATACTCCCAGCGCTGGAGTAATCCGAAATGTAAAAGCAGAAAGAAAACCCAGCAGAAGCTCCGGTCCACAAGTGCGCGGCGGGGACCAGCTTCCCCGCGCCCCGCCGCACGGGTGCGTTACCTTGCACAGATCGGAGCAGATGGCCGCCAGGATGTCCTTCTCGCGCTCCTGCACCATCCTCCGCAGGGCCTCCAGCTGCTGCAGCCGGAACCGCAAGGGTCGCGACCGGCCGGACAGGAACGCCTGGCGGACTCGCTGGACTTCGCGCTCCATGGCCCGGTCCTGCAGAGAACTGCACAGTCGCGGGGCGCCGGTGCGTGAGAGGCGGGATGCATGCAAGGGCGGGCCTCGCCTCCCCTCCCTCCGCCTCCCTCCGGGGCGTCCCCACCGGCGACCCGCAGCCGTACCTCACTCGCCTAAGACTCGGCCGCTTAGTCGCGGCCTCCGCATCCACCTAGTCAGTCTGCCAGGCCCAGTCGCCGTGGGGCTGACTGAGCTCGACCCAAAGCCGCGCGCCTATTGGCCCGGGAGGCCCACGTGACAGCCGCTGGCCGGACGCCGGCCCTGCTCATGCGGACCCCGCCCACTCCCTGGGCTCCGGCCGCGGCCTGGGTTGTGGTGTGGAGCGCGCAGTCAAGGAGCGGAGTGCGGTCACGGGCCAGTAGGCGTCTGGGTTAGGGATGGAGGATGGGTATTTGCCGTCCTGCTGGGAGCGCCCCGAGGCGGCTCCAGTAAGAGCGGAGAGGAATCCTGGAGGAGCCGACGGGGGGCGCGCGGGTGGAAGTGGGCTCGGCCGGAAGCGCCCGGCAGCGACGGAGAGCAGTCTCCGCACCGCGACGCTCTGAGGGGTTTCCTCCTCCGTTTTGTGGCTTTTCAAACGTGGCCAGATGGACAAAGTCGGAGGCCTGGCGCTGCCAAACGCGCTGGGCGTGTCCCGGCCGGCCCCGCCGGTCAATGGGGAGTGGGCGCCGGGGCCCAGCGCCTCCCCGACCCCGCCCCCGAGGCCCCACAGCTGCAGGGCCCGCCCGCTCCCCTTCTCACCTCCCTGTCCCCGGCTCCTTCCTTCAGCTAGGAGCATCCTCTGCTTGACCGGCACTGACCGTCCCAGGTCCCTGGAGGGCTGGTCCCCGAGGGCGGGAAGCCCGGGTTCATCTCCCGCGGAGCCGGGACAGCGGTCATTTCCGTCGTGCACAAGCATCGTCTTCGCACGTCCTTTACTCTGAGCTTCTGCCCCCTGCATTTGCCCCGCTGCCCACCCTTCCGAGTTTCCGCTCCCAAGAGAGAGCCCGCGGCCCTCAGGTTCCCCCTCTGCCTTACTGCCTTTCGGGCGGAAGACCTCAGTGCTCATCACTCCATTCAGCAGCAGGTGGCTCAGCTGATCGGTCCTGTCTTGTGGAAAGCTTTCTTTTTTTCTGCATTTCCCTGCACTCTTCTGCACTTTTGTATTTAGCTCACTGGCCGGCTCTCTGGGTATTCCTTTGCTGGATTTTTCTCTTCCTGACCCTTTAGGTGTTCAGGTGCCCAGGGCTTAGCCCAGGGTCCTCTTCTCTTCCCACAGTCACTCCCTCATGTAATCCCATGGATAGTGCTCACAGAAGGCTCTGATGCCAGCCTTTCCTCTAAACTCCAAATGGCATATTTGTGAAAGGAAAATAAAAACTCATGGCCCTGGCCCAAATGAACTCTCTACTTATATACAAAACAACAAAAACCGTGATACTCCAATTCACTATGCCAAAAGCAAAACAAGCGGAAAGCTGAGTCATGAAAGAAACTGCCTCTGTCTAATGTTCCTAATCAGATAGCCACAGATAAAAGGTTTTATGTCCCCACAGGCAGCTGCTCTGTCCTCAGTTTATCTTAGTGAAGTGCTTATTTACTGAGTAGGAGGCAAATACATACCTGACCATTCCCCTGCCTGCTCCTTTTCTATTTGTGCAATGTGTGGATTTAGTAAGTGACTATGTTCTTCCTCTTTTCCCTCCAGCCTGCTCTTACCTTTGAAATATTGAAGCCCTCAAAATCATCTATAAAGGCACAGACCTCCCCGCCAAGCATGTCCTTAACCTTGATAAAATAAACTTCCAAATTGATTGAGAGCTAGTTTTGTTTTACAAACTGGCAGCCAAAGGAAGCGACGCTGAGTGGAGGTGGCCCTGACCTTTGACAACTCTATCAGTGCTTGGTACCAGCTTGGGCTGTCTTTATTGCTCAAACAGGACAATTTGCTGAGGTCTGGGAGTTCTCCACTCCAGAGAATCCCTGATCTCCCAAAGTTTGGTTGAGATCTAACGTTTATTTTGCTGTACACTCTTCTTCTGCAGTTTTACTTACTCCAAACAAGGAAGGCAAGTTTTCCTACTTCCATGACGATGGAGAGCAGGCAACTTCTTTCTGGAATTTCATCTGGCTTCCAGCAGTGAAGGTGAGTCTGAGTTTTTTTCCCTCCTAAAATGGTAAAGAACAGTCTTGACCCTGGGCCCTATTCCTAGGTACGTAGCTGAATTGGAGTTTTGTCTTGGAAACTCGCAGTGACTAAAGTTAACAACCAGCTGGTCTTCATTTCTCCTTACCATTAGAGCGCTCAGTAATATAAATTGTGCGATCGTTTCTTTTGCTTCTTTGTTTCTGTTGTTGTTTTGGGTTTGACCAGCTCTGCCTGACTTGGTCAAATCTGAAAGAAAGTTGAAATTATGGAGAACAAGGCCTTTGAATTGGCTAACTTATCACAGCTGAGGAAAAAAAAAGGAAAAAAAAAAAAACAAAACAGGGCTGGCATCCTGATGGTTTCCCTGCTTCTACTCTTTTGTTTTTTGTTTTGTTTTGTTTTGTTTTGTTTTTTTTGAGACAAGGTCTCACTCTTCTCACCCAGGCTGGAGTACAGTGGCCATGATCATGGCCGACTGCAGCCTCCAGCTCCCAGGCTCAAATGATGCTCCTACCTCAGCCTCCCAAGTAGCTGGGACTACAGGTCTGTGCCACCACACCTGACTAAATATTTTTTTTTTGTAGAGATGGAGTCTTGCTATGTTGCCCAGGCTGGTCTCAAACTCCTGGGTTCAAGCAATTCCCCCTCCCTTGGCCTCCCAAAGTACTGGGATTACAGATGTGAGCCACCTCTCCGGCCCCCTGCTTCTACTCTTGACCCTATAGATTGTTACTTCCTAGTTCTACACTTGCCCCTTTATGCCCTACTGCAGTGGCCTAGTGTATGAACCCCATTGCCAAAGCTCTCATGCCAGCTGGCTTCTGATAAAGTTCTACCAGTAGGAGCCACTACCAGGAAATCAGAAGGCAGGAGGAGGAGAGTAACTTACTGCTTCTGGATTCAATGGTGTGGCAGTTGCTGGCCATTTCTATAGGGAAAGTGGAGAAGGGATTATTCCTTACTCTAGCAGTTCCTTCCATGGTCAAGGTGGCACCTCTCTACTAGACAGAGGTTGAAAGTGATAGTGTCTCCAAATGGCACAGAAGCTGGTGCAGTTCCATGGGTTCCAGCTAAGGGTATTTTTAGCAGCTTTTTAATCTACGGTGTCACCCCATTATTCTTTTTGACATCTATTACTCTTAAAATTCCCTCTGCATGAAATAACTAGATAGTTTCTCTTTCACGATTGGACTCTGATAACACTTTGCTGTAGCTTGTTCTCCATCTAGCTGTTGGTGTCCGAAGGTACCCTGATCATGTCAGTTCACTGCTCAAAACTTTCCAACAGCCTCCTCTCATGTTAGAATAAAATTCAAAGCCCACATATTCCACAAGTCCTAAAGGCCCTGGCCCCTGACTACATCTTCAACCTCTTTTTGTAGGATTCTCCCACTTAGTGAGTTCCAGCCAGAGTGACTTCCTTGCTGTACACTACTGAGCACTCTAAGCACGTTCCCAGGCTGGGACTTTTGCATTCACTGTTTCCTTTGCCTGGAGTTTCCAGGTATCTTTCTCACTTCATTCAATTTCTGCTTAAATATTACCCCCCTAAAGAAGCCTTCCCTGGCCACTATGTCTAAAATATCAGTCTCTGCTACTTTCTGTCCCTGACCCTGTTTTGTTTTTCTTACTATAAATGTATCTGTTTGTTGTTTTTAATGTGTCTTCCTCACTGAATGTCTTGTAAAGTTAGGGTCTTTGTTTTCCATGTTCACTGTAATGTTAGTACCTAGTTAGTACCTGGCCCACAGTAGGTGCTCAGTAAGTATTTGTTGAATAAATGAATGGTGCACTCTCACATACTCTAGTCTTAGTGCCTTGGCACTGTCTACTTTTGTGGCTTTCTCAACAGCCTGTAATTTGAAGCTTAAGGAGATACATAGTGAAGCAAGGAAATTGTCAAGACCATCCAATTCTTCTTCACTTCTACTTCTTGCTTGCCTGCTTTTGACAAAAAAAAAAAAAAAAAAAAAAATCTAGCCCATGTGGAAATACCATGGTTAAAGTTGGGAGACTGTAGGTGAGAAGGCAAGTCAGGCTTAGATAATAAGGGTAAGCAGTAGCCTCCAGCATATACGAAGGTTTTAATTCAGTTCTGTAAGTAACTGAGGAGTGCTTGTGCATAGGAAGCCAACTAACTAATATCAGTATCTAGAACTGTAGCAATGTTTAAATCAGCTCAAAGTCCACTGTAGAGTATATCCAGTAATCTTTTTTTATCTGATCTGAAAGTGTAACCAGTTCTAAACTCTGAGCTAGTAAATATTATTTAAGGAACCAGGTAAAGATATAAATCATGCTTCCACTTTTTAATCAATGTAAACAATGAACCAAATTCCAATGTGAAATTAGAATAGGAATCGGTTTCACCTAGGGCAAATTAATTGCTGAGTAGCGAAGAGCTGCTGGTTCAGCTGAGGATAAGATGTGAGAATTTTTATCTTTTTTTGACACCAATTCTTGCTCTGTTGCCCAGGCTGGAGTGCAATGGCGCAATCTCAGCTCACTTCAACCTCTGCCTAGTGGGTTCAAGTGATTCTCTTGCCTCAGACTCCTGAGTAGCTGGGATTACATGCATGCACCACCACGCCTGGCTAATTTTTATATTTTTAGTAGAGACAGGGTTTCCCCATGTTGGTCAGGCTGGTCTCGAACTCCTGACCTCATGATCTGCCCGCCTCAGCCTCCCAAAGGGCTGGGGTTACAGGCATGAGCCACTGCGCCCGGCCAAAGATTTCTTACAAAGAATGTACTCTGATTCTAAAGACATAATCACCAAGAGGTTGGTACCAACTCTTGAACATTTTCTTTGTTAGCTAGAGAAATCAACTAATGGCATTTTGTTGGGCACATTTAAAAATCACATCCTAATGCTTTGACAGAACAAGGTGATATATTTATGGAACCTAAGAGAGGACTGGAAATCATTTTACTACACTCCCAACCTGAAACATTCTCCCTTCTACTTTTGAATATAATATACTCATTAATAAGTAGCTATGGGTAATGAAATCACCACAGCAGGATACAGGGGTAAGAGTTGGGTCCTCACAAGCTGCTCCTTTCAGGAATGCTGTGGACAGTAGTGATTTTAATATGCCTGCCCACTATACTTTTCCATCCTCCTTTTTCAGCTAAAACCAAAAAGTTTTTGTTTTTATTGTGGGTTATCTGCTCCATGATCCCTCCTCACCATAGCCTTTAGATCTTTGATCTCCTCCATTGTCAGCAGAAAGAGTTTTCTTAAAGGCAAGGATGAAACAGACACTTTAATTCTTTAAACCTCAGGGGGACTAAGGTAGTGAGTGTGTACCCAGGGCTTGTTTCTCCCTTCTGGCCCAAATTTCATTACATTTTCATTGAATATTATATAAATACAAAACAGTGCCTACAGTGAATTATTACAGAGTTTACCTACCTGTATCTGTGGCCCAGAACATTACCGGCATTCGTCTTAGGCCCCCATCCAATCACCGCTACAGGATTTCTTGGTGAAAGTAAGTGTTTAGAGACCAAATAATTTTTCAGTGTGTTTATACCAATTTATATTCCCCACCAGTGGTGTGTGACACAATATAGCAGCTCCTTTCTAAAACTTCATTTTAAAAAAATTGCCCATTTTGGTGGATGTGTAGTGATATCTCTCTCTCTCTCTCTCTCTCTTTCTCTCTCTTTCTCTCAACTGTCATTTTTGAGACTCTGTCTCCAAAAAAAAAAAAAAATGGAATGCAGTGGCATGATCTTAGCTCTTTGCAACCTCTGCTTCCCGGGCTTAAATGATCCTCTCACTTTAGTCTCTGGAGTCCCTACAATAACAGGCGCATGCCACCATGCCCAGCTAATTTTTATATTTTTAGTAGAGACATGGTTTTGCCACATTGCCTAGGCTGGTCTCAATCTGCTGAGCTCAAGAGATCCACCGGCCTTGGCCTCCCAAAGTGCTGGGGTTCAGGTGTGAGCCACTGCACCCAGCTTGTAGTGATAGTTCTTATGATGTTAACTTGCATTTTCATAGTGACTTATCATGGTGGGCACCTTTTCATGTGTATTGACTATTTGCACATATTTCCATAGCTGGGAATAGCAGATTTTATGAAAGGTGTTTAAGACAACAGGCCTGAAATGAAGCCTCAAACTGCCTTGGACACCTTTCCTAACTCTCAACACACTGTTCTTCAGCAAATGCCAATATAGATGCATTTGTCCACTGATCAGTAATAGAAAAGAACAAACACAGGACCATAGTCACTAAACACATGTACACACACATATAACTCTAAGAAAAAAGGAGATAAAGACCTTTATAAAAGATGAAGCATTCTGATGTGTCATCCTCACAATCTCTTGAGACTGAAAAATGATCTTTGGGGGTGGATGTGGAGGCAGAGGAGTAAGCCCAAAGTAAGGGAATAAAGAATAAATGATAAGGAAGGACTTTAAGATGGCCTAATAGGAACAGCTCTGGAGTGCAGTTCCCAGCAAGAATAACACAGAGGGTGAGTGAACACCACATTTCAAAACAAGTTATTGCTGCCCACAGACCAGGAGATTCCCAGACTGAAAAGTGCCATGAGTTTCCACCATGGCTATTTCAGCTGGCACTGCAGGTCTTTGCACAAAAACTCACACAAATCTGGACAGCCGTTTTAGCTGGCACTTGGAATGCCTGGGAGGCAGAACCACCCATTAAACTGAAAAAGAGGGGGCTGAAACAGGGAGCCAGGTGATCTGGTGCAGCAGGTCCCAGCCCCACAAAGACCAGCAATCTGAAACGCTTTGGATTGAGAGTTTCGCAGCAAGTGCAGCTGTACCTGAGACAGTCCAGCTCTGTTGGGGGAAGGTCGTCTGCCATTACTGAGGCAGTCCACCAGTACCGTGGCAGTCCAACATTACTGAGGCCATCCGCCATTACTGAGACAGTCTGCCACTACTGAGGCAGTTCTAACTATACCTCTATAAACAAAACTACAAGGAAGTTCACACAGCAGCTGGGCAGAGCCCGCAACAGCTCAGCAACTCCTCTGCTGGCAGACTGTGACTAGGCAACCTCCTTGCTGGGCAGGGAAGCTCTGATAAAAGGCAGCAGCATGTCAGGAATTTATAAATAAAGCCCCACATTCCCAGGACAGAGCACCTAGGAAAAAGGAAGTTATGAGTTCCACTGCAGCAGACATAAATGTACCTGCCCAGCAGCTCTGAACAGAACAACGGAGCTCACAGCTCAGCACTCGAGCTCCTATAAGGGACAGACTGTCTCCTCAAGCAGTTCCCTAACCCCCATATATCCAAAGAATCACCTCATAAAGGAGTGCTCAGACTGACATCTGGCAGGTATCCTTCAGGGACAAAGATATCAGAAGAAACTGGCAGCAACCCTTACTGTTCTGCAGCCACCACAGGTGATCCCCAGGCAACAAGTCTGGAGTGCACCTCCAGCAATCCTACAGCAGAGGGGCCTGACTGTTCTAAGGAAAACTAAAAAACAGAAAGAAATAACTTTATCATCAGCAGAAAGGACATCCACTCAGAGATCCCAACTGAAAGTCACCAACTAAAATGACCTCAGGTAGATAAATCCACAAAGATGGGAAGAAACCAGTGCAAAAAGGATAAAAACACCCAAAACCAGAACGCCTCTCCTCCTCCAAGGGATCACAACTCATCACCAGCAAAGGAACAAAGCTGCATGGAGAATGAGTCTGATGAATTGACAGAAACAGACTTCAGAAGGTGGTGATAACAAACTACTCTGAGCTACAAGATCATGTTCTAACCCAGTGCAAAGAAACTAAGAACCTTGAAAAAAGGGCTGGGCGTGGTGGCTCACGCCTGTAATCCAAGCACTTTGGAGGCCAAGGTGGGCGGATCACCTGAGGTTGGGAGTTCAAGACCAGCCTGACCAACATGGTGAAACCCCGTCTTAACAAAAAGAAAGAAAAAGAAGATATGGGAAGTCCAAGGAAAGCAGAAGGAAGAAAATAAAATTATAAAAATAAATAAATAAATAAAAAAGGTTTGATGAAATGCTAACCAGAATAAACAGCTTAGAGAAGAATATAAATGAATTGATGGAGCTGAAAAAAACAACAGAGAACTTTGTGAAGCATACACAACTTTCAATAGCTGAATTGACCAAGCAGAAGAAAGGATATCAGAAATTGAACATCAACTTAATGAAATAAAATAGGAAGACAAGACTAGAGAAAAAAGAGTAAAAAGAAATGAACAAAGCCTCCAAGAAATATGGGATTGTGTGAAAAGACCTAATCTACATTTGATAGGTGTAGCTGAATGTGATGGAGCAAATGAATCAAGCTGGAAAACACTCTTTAGGATATTATCAAGGAGAACTTGCCCTACCTAGCAAGGCAGGCCAATATTCAGGTCCAGGAAACACAGAGGACACCACAAAGATATTCCTCAAGGAGAGCAACCCCAAGGCATACAATCATCAGATTCACCAGGGTTGAAATGAAGGAAAAAATGCTAAGGGCAGCCAGAGAGAAAGGTCAGGTTACCCACAAAGGGAAGCCCATCAGACTCACAGTGGATCGCTCAGCAGAAACCCTACAAGCCAGAAGAGAGTGGGGGCCAATATTTAACATCCTTAAAGAAAAGAACTTTCAACCTAGAATTTCATATCCAGCCAAACTAAGCTTCATAAGCAAAGGAGAAATAAAATCCTTTACAAACAAGCAAGTATTCAGAGATTTCATCACCACCAGGCCTGCCTTACAAGAGTTTCTGAAAGAAGTGCTAAACATAGGAACAACCAGTACCAGCCACTCCAAAAACGTACCAAATGGTCAAGAGCGTCAACATGATGAAGAAACTGCATCAACTAATGGGCAAAACATCCAGCTAGCATCAAAATGGCAGGATCAAATTCACACATAACAATATTAACCTTAAATGTAAATGGGCTAAATGCCCCAATCAAAAGACACAGACTGGCAAATTGGATAAAAAGTCAAAACCCACCAGTGTGCTGTATCCAGGAAACCCATCTCATGTGCAAGGATATACATAGGCTCACAATAAAGGGATGGAAGAAGATTTACCAAGCAAATGGAGAGCAAAAGAAAAAACAGGAGTTGCAATCCTAGTCTCTGATAAAATAGACAAAGGCATTACATAATGGTAAAAGGATCAATGCAACAAGAAAAGCTAACTATCCTAAATATATACACACCCAATACAGGAGTACGCAGATACATAAAGCAAGTTCTTAATGACCTACAAAGAGATTTAGACTCCCACACAATAGACTTTAACACTCCACTGTCAATATTAGATCAACGAGACAGAAAATTAACAAGGATATCCAGGACTTGAACTCAGACCTGGACCAAGCAAACCTAATAGACATTTACAGAACTCTCCACCCCAAATCCACCGAATATACATTCTTCTCAGCACCACATCACACCTACTCTAAAATTGACCACATAATTGGAAGTAAATCACTCCTCAGCAAATGCAAAAGAATGGAAATCATAACAGTCTCTCAGACCACAGTGCAATCAAATTAGAGCTCAAGATTAAGAAACTAACTCAGAACTGCACAACTTCAGGGAAACTGAACAACTGGCTCTTGAATGTTGACTGGATAAACAATGAAATGAAGGCAGAAATAAAGATGTTCTTCGAAACCAACGATAATGAAGACACAACGTACCAGAATCTCTGGGACACACTTAAAGCAGTGTCTGCAGGAAAATTTATAGCAATAAATGCCCACATGAGAAGCAAGGAAAGATCCAAAATTGACACCCTATCATCAAAATTGAAGGAGCTAGAAGAGTAAGATCAAAAAAACTGAAAAGCTAGCAGAAGACAAGAAATAACTAAGATCAGAGCAGAACTGAAGGAGATAGAGACACAAAAAATCAATAAATCCAGAAGCTTGTTTTTTTTTTTAAAAAAAAGATCAACAAAATAGACCACTAGCCAGATTAATAAAAAGGAAAAGAGAGAAGAATCAAATAGATGCAATAAAAAATGATAAAGGGGATATCACCACGGATTCCACAGAAATACAAACTACCATCAGAGATTTCTACAAACAACTCTATGAACAAAACCAGAAAACCTGGAAGAAATGGATAAATTCCTGGACACTTGCACCCTCCCAAGCCTAAACCAGGAAAAAGTCGAAACCCTGAATAGACCAATAACAAGGGCTGAAGTTGAGGCAGCAATTAATAGCCTACCAACCAAAAAAAGCCCAGGTCCAGATGGGTTCACAGCCGAATTCTACAAGACATACAAAGAGGAGCTGGTACCATTCCTTCTGAAACTATTCCAAACAATCCAAAAAGAGGGAATCCTTCCCAAATCATTTTATGAGACCAACATCATCCTGATACCAAAACCTGGCATAGACTCAACAAGAAAAGAAGACTTCAGGCCCACATGCATGATGAACATAGATGCAAAAATCTTCAATAAAATACTGGCAAACCGATTGCAACAGCACATCAAAAAGCTTATCCATCATGATCCAAGTAGGCTTCATCCTGGGGATGCAAGGCTGATTCAACATACGCAAGTCTATAAATGTAATCCCCCCACATAAACAGAACCAAACACAGAAACCACATGATTATCTCAATTGATGCAGAGAAAGCCTTCGACAAAATTCAACAGATCTTTATGCTAAAAACTCTCAATAACTAGGTATTGATGGAATGTATCTCAAAATAATAAAAGCTGTTTACAACAAACCCACAGCCAATATCTTACTGAATGGGCAAAAACTGGAAGGAGTCCCTTTGAAATCAGGCACTAGACAAGGATGCCCTCTCTCACCACTCCTATTCAATATAGTATTGGAAGTTCTAGCCAGAGCAATCAGGCAAGAAAAATAAATAAAGGGAATTCAAATAGGAAAGGAGGAAGTCAAATTGTCTCTATTTGCAGAGGACACAGAGGTATATTTAGAAGATCCCATTGTCTCAGCCCAAAACCTCCTGAAACTGATAAGCAACTTCAGCAAAGTCTCAGGATACAAAATCAATGTGCAGAAATCACAAACATTCCTATACACCAATAACAGACTTAAAGAGAGCCAAATCAAGAACAAACTGCCATTCACAATTGCTACAAAGGGAATAAAATACCTAGGAATACAACTGACAAAGGATTTAAAGGATCTCTTCAAAGCGAACTACAAACCACTGCTCAACGAAATAAGAGAGGACACAAACAGATGGAAAAACATTCCATGCTCATGGTTAGGAAGAATCAATATTGTGAAAATGGCCATACTTCCCAAAGTAATTTATAGATTCAGTGCTATCCCCATCAAGCTACATATGACCCTCTTCACAGAACTGGAAAAAAAACACCTTAAACTTCAAGTGGAACCAAAAGAGAGCCCGCATAGCCAAGTCAATTCTAAGCAAAAAGAACAAAGCTGGAGGCATCATGCTACCTGACTTCAAACTATACTACAAGGCTACAGTAATCAAAACAGCATGGTACTGGTACCAAAACGGAGGCATAGACCAATGGAACAGAACAGAGGCATCAGAGGCAATACCACACATCTACAACCATCTGATCTTTGACAAACCTGACAAAAACAAGCAATGGGGAAAGGATTCCTTGTTTAATAGATGGTGTTGGGAAAACTGGCTAGCCATGTGCAGAAAGCAAAAACTGGACCCCTTTCTGACACCTTACACTAAAATTAACTCCAGATGGATTAAAGACTTAAACATAA
>NW_016107853.1:369636-383364 GCF_001604975.1 Cebus imitator
AAAAAAAAAAAAAAAAATCAAAAGTGGGCAAAGGACATGAACATATACTTTTCAAAGGAAGGCATTTATGAGGACAACAAACATATGAAAAAATGCTCATCATCATTGGTCATTAGAGAAATGCAAATCAAAACCACGTTGAGATACCATCTCACGCCAGTTAGAATGGTGATCATTAAAAAATCTGAAGACAACAGATGCTGGAGAGGATGTGGAGAAATAGGAACACTTTTACACTGTTGGTAGACTGTAAAGTAGTTCAACCATTGTGGAAGACAGTGTGGTGATTCCCCAAGGACCTAGAAATAGAAATTCCATTTGACCCAGCAATCCCATTACTGAGTATATATCCAGAGGATTATAAATCGTTCTGTTATATAGACACATGCACATGTATGTTCATTGAGGCACTGTTTACAATAGCAAACACCTGGAACCAACCCAAATACCCACTGATGATAGACTGGACAAGGAAAATGTGGCACATATACACCATGGAATACTATGCAGCCATTAAAAAGCAATGAGTTTGTGTCCTTTGTAGGGACATGGATGAATCTGGAATCTGGAAGCAAACTGACACAAGAACAGAAAAACAAATATCACATGTTCTCACTCATAGGCGAGTGTTGAACAATGAGAACACATGGACACAGGGAGGGGAGCATCACACACTGGGGTCTGTTCGTGGGGACTAGGGGAGGGACAGCATGGGGTAGGGAGGTTGGGGAGGGATAACATGGGGACAAATGCCAGATATAGGTGATGAGGGATGGAGGCAGCAAACCACATTGCCATGTATGTACCTATGCAACAATTCTGCATGTTTTGCACATGTAACCCAGAACCTAAAGTGCAATTATATATATATACACACACACACACACACACAAACAGAATTATATATATGTATGTGTGTGTGTGTGTGTATATATATATATACATATATATATATATACACATACACACACAGAAAGAATAGATGATAAGAAAACAGGAGAGGGCAAACTTGTGTTGAAACTCAGGAAAGAAAGAGAAGAGAAAAGCACACCTTAATAGAGATGAAAGTCACATGAGAACAAAAGGTAAGAGATACAAAAAGAAATGTTTGACAAAATTCCATAAAATGAAAAGGAAACAAATGCTTCCACTTCCATGATATACTTAGAAAAGCCAAATTCATAGAGACAGAAGTAGAACAGTATTTACTAAAGGCTGGGGCTAGAAGCAAAGGAAGTGGTTATAGTAATGGAGCTAACGCTTGATGGGGACAGAGTTTCCATTTAGAATGATGAACAAGTTCTGGAGGTAAATAGTGGCGATGATTGCACAACATCGTGAATGTGCTTAATGCCACTGAATTGTTCACTTAAAAATGATTAAAATGGTAAGTATACCAAAAAAATACGTAAAACGTGTAGATGTAAGTTTTCAACTCATTCAGGTAAATAGCTGGTGTGTGATTATTGGACGCCTATGTTTAGCTTTGTTAAGAAACTACAAAACTCTTCCAAAGTGGCTGTACCTATTCATTATGCATTCCTACCAACAATATGCAAGCGTTCCTGTTGTGCCACATCCTTGCCAGCACTTGGTGGTGTCAGTGTTTTGAATTTTAGTCATTCTAATAGGTGTATAGTAGTATCTCATTGTTTTATTGCCAATTCCCTGATGACACATAATGTTGAGTATCTTTACACATCTTTTTTTGCCATCTGTATAGATTCTTCAGTGAGGTCTGTTTGGACCATTTTAATTGGGTTGCTTTCTTATTGTTGAGTTTAAAGAGTTATTTGTACATTTTAGATAAATAATCTTTTATATCAGATATATTTTTACAGAGAGTTTCTCATAATCCTTGGCTTCTCTTTTCCTTCTATTTACAGTATTTTTGTACAGAGCAAGTTTTAAATTTTAATAAAGTCCAATTTATGAATTTTTCTTTCATGAATTGTGCTTTTGGTTTTGTATCTAAAAAGTCATTGCCAAACCCGAGGCCACCCAGATGTTCTCCTAAGAGTTTTATTATAGTGATGCATGTCAGGAAGAAAAGTCTAAGATCTTTCTCTAGGTTTTTGTTTTGTTTTGTTTTTTGGCATGTGGATGTCTGGTTGTTTCAATCAGTACCATTTGTCAATCAGGCTGTCCTTTTTCCATTGAATTGCTTTTGTTTCTTTGTTAAACCTTAGCTGACTGTGTTAGCGTGAATCTAGTTTCTGGTTTTCTATTTTATTCTACTGATTTGTTTGTGTATTCATTCATCAATGCCACATCATCTTGTTTACTCTACCTTTATGGTAAATCCTGTAGTTGGTAGTGTCAGTCTACCAACTTCGTTCTCCTTCAATATTGCGTTGGCTATTCTGGGTTTTTGCTTTTCCATGTCATCTTTAGAATCAAGTTTGTCAGTATCCGCAAAATAACCTGCTAGATTTTGATTGGGAGTGTTGAATCCATGGATCTTTTTGGGATCATTCATTGCTAGAGTATAGAAATACAACTCATTTTGTGTGTTGTGATTTGCGTCCTGTGACTTCTGAATTCATTAGCTGGGTCTAATGGTTTTGTGGAATGTTAAGGGTTTTATACGTATGAGACCATGTCATTTTTGAACATAGATAATTTTATTCCTTCCTTTCCAATACAAATGCCTTTTATTCTTTTTGTTGCCTAATAGCACCATCTTAAACTTTCAATAGTATTGTGAATGGAAGTGAAGAAAGCAGACATTTTTGTCTTGTTCTTGATCTTAGGGGAAAAGCTTTCAGTCTTTCACCATTGAGTATGATCTTAGCTAGAGGTTTGTCATATATGGCTTTTATCATTTTGAGGAACTTTCCTTCTATTCTCACTTTGTTGTTTTTATTTTTCAAGAAAAGGTGTCATTATTGGTATATATGAAATTAGTGTCTATATATGTTACCTTCTATTTGTTGTCCTTGTTCTTTTTTTTCTTCCATTGTTTTTCTGCCCTTCTTGGTTTTAACTGAGCATTTTATGAGGTTCTATTATCTTTCTTCTCTTAGCATATTGATTATATTACTTTTTAAAAACTTTTTCAATAGTTGCCCTAAAGTTTGCAATACACATTTACAAGTAATCTAGTTCCACTTTTGAATAACATTATTCTTCTTCATGGGTAGTGCAAGTGCCTTAGAATATTCTCAGTTCCTCCCTCTTGACACTTATAAAACTGCTGTCCTTCATTTTAGCTATGAACAAGCTATAATAACCAAATACACTGTTACCATTATTTTCATATAATTTTTATCAATTAAAAGAAAGAGAACATATTTTACTTCATTTATTCCTTTTCTAATACTCTTTCTTTCTTTATGCGTATCTGAGTTTCTGAAGTATTTCAGAAAATAGACTTGGCATCATTAGTAGTATGTGATCTCTAGTAATCACAAAGAGACACGACTTCACACCCACTAGTATCATATAACTAAAAACAAAAAGAAAATCACAAGTGTTAGCAAGGAAGTGGCGAAACTGGAAACCTCATACACTGCTGGTGGCAGTGAAGAATGGTGCAGCCACTGTGGGAAACATTTTGGCAGTTCCTCAAAAAAAACAAAACAAAACAACTATATAGAATCATATGACCCAGTAATTCCAATCCTAGTTGTAGACTCAAAAGAAGTGAAAACGGGTGTTGAAACAAAAACTTATACACGAGTGTTTACTGCAGCATTATTCACAATAGCCAAAAAGTAGAAACAATCTAAACGTCCATCAACTGATTAGTAAACACCATATGGCATATCACACAATAAAACATTCAGCAAGAAAAAGGAATCAAGTTTTGAGAAAATCACAAAACCATCATGCTGCCAAGTTTAAAAAGCCAGTCTCAAAAGGTCACATGTTCTATGATTCCTTCAATATGAAATATCTAAAATAGGTAAATCCACAGGCACAGAAAGCAGATTAGTGGTTGCCAGGAGCTCAAAGAGAGGGGTGTGGGGAGTGAGAGGTTAACAATCTGGGTTTCCTTTTTGGTATGATAAAAATGTTTTGGAAGGGTTAATTTTATGTTATATGAATTTTACTTCAATAAAGTCTAGGGCCAGGCACAGTGGCTCATGCCTGTAATCCTAGCACTTTGGGATACCAAGGCAGGAGGATTGCTTGAGCTCAGAAGTTCAGGATCACCATGGGAAACATAGTGAGATCCCATCTCTACTAAAACTTAAAAAAAAAAAAAAAAAAGCCAGAAGTGGTAGTGCACATCTGTAAGTCCCAGCTACATGGGAGGCTGAGGTGGGAGGATTGCATGAGCCCAGGAGATCGAAGTGGCAGGGAACTATGATCACTGCTGGACCCTGGGTGACAGAGCCAGATCCTGTCTCAAAATAATCTCCTGGAAAAAAACTTTTTTTGAGACAGGGTCTCACTCTGTTGCCCAGGCTGGAGTGCAGTGGTGTGATCAGAGTTCACTGTAGCCTCAAACTCCTGGACTCAGGTGATCTTCCCACCTCAGCCTCCTGAGTAGGTGGGACTACAGGTACATAGTTTTGTTGTAGAGATGGGGTTTTGCCATGTCACCCAGATTGGTCTCGAACTCCTGGGCTCAAGCCATCTGCCCGCCTTGGCCTGCCAAAGTGCTGAGATTAGAGGCGTACACCACCACACCTGGCTGAAGGTTTTATTCTGTAGCATCCTATTCTGTGTCATAGTTGAAATATTTTATGTTACCTCTTTGAAGATGTACGTTTTCTCCCTACAAAGCCTATTTTTTTCTGGTTGCTTTCTCATATAATTGGATTTTCACAAATATCCTGGATTGCTTGTTAACACTCAAGAGAGGACAACAGATAAGCTAAGGAAGCACTGGTCACATTGGGTGCTTTCAACTATGGGCTCCACTTTCAGGAATCTGGCAGGCTTTGTGTGACAGAATACCCAATATTCAGATTTTTGTAAGGATTTCCTTTTGGGGCTGGTCCAATTTCCTGTAAAAAAGCTCTAAAAATCTTTTGCTTTGAGGATGAGGCCACCACAGCTGCCAACATTCTGGGAGCTGAGTAGCAGAAGAGAACACAGATTTATTTTCTATTTTAAATGAAAATTGCCACAAAATTCATTAAAAGGGAAAAATGCTAAAAGCTAATCTTTTATATTGACTGTATAGCTCCAAATATTGTCAACATATATTGTAAATTTTAAGATGTTCCGTTTTATAAAAGCTTATATGGCAATACCTGAGATAGGACTTGAACAGGCACTTAATATACAATCACTGACAAGATTAAGTACATTCACAGAAAAATACAAAGAAAACTCATCAGCAATAATATTTTATAGGACTATGAACCACTTCTCAGGAGAAGAAAGATGTGTGAAATAAGAAAGGGTAAATAACCTTTACATCAAAGAAAATCTAATTTGTATATTTAGAAACCATGATAAAATTAACAGAGGAAAAGTTTACTTAAAATTATAGCTCCTTTCTTGATCTCCAAAAGGATAGTGCAATTTCTCGGAATAACCAAGTAAACATCCCCAATGTTCTTTACATCCACAGTTAAAACTGTCCAAATAACAAGATCACCTTTCATACTTAATATATGGCATATAATTATCACGTCTAGTTTGTAGAATGGTGGTAATTCTTCCATGTTAGCTGTGGTCATTGAAAACTCTTGAAGAAAATTCCTGCTAAAAGGACTGCAACAGCGAGAGCTAAATCCATCCCACAGTAGAATATCAGCTGCCTCACTGTCAGGACCTCTCTAATGGTAGACACGACATACTGGGTGTTTTCTTCCAGTCCCTCAGTTGAAGGGTCTGGCTCTCTGGTCTGATGATATCAGGCAAAATGATTCCACCAGTTACTTCTTTTCCCAGGATAGGTAGATCTGTTTGCAGAGAACAGTGGGGTATTCACTTATGTCTGGGTCAAGTAAAGTCATATTATGAAGTTTACACGAGAATACGTTGTAAACAATGACCCTCCGATATCAGTTAGTATATGTGAAATTACATTTAAAAATATTTCATAGGAGAACCCACAGGTGATCTCACCAATTACTAGGGCTGAGACAAGTTTTATTGAGCAGGAGAGCAGGATCTTGCAAACTAAGCAACTCCGGCTGCACTGTTTCAGTTTTTGTACGTCAGACATTGAATATACTAGAGAATGGTCTCTGTTACCTGAGGAGGTAGGCATGGTCTCTTTATTCCCTTTTAGCCCAGCTGGAACCTGTGCCTAGAAACAAGTGTCGCATGAGTAAATGCAATGTAAGTTAAATCATGCTGGTGGTTGTTTGCTAAAACTTTGACTTAAAGCCACTGCGGGCTGGGAGCAATGGCTCATATCTATAATCCTAGCACTTTGGAAGGCTAAGCTGGGAGGATCACCTGAGGCCAGGAGTTCAAGACCAGCCTGGCCAACATGGTGAAACCCTGTCTCTAGTAAAAATGCAAAAAATTAGCCAGGCATGGTGGAAGACTAATCTCAGTTACTCAGGAGACTGAGGCAGGAGAATTGTTTGAACCCAGGAAGCGGAGGTTGCAGTGAGCCAACATTGCGCCATTGCACTGCAGTCTGGGTCACAGAGTGAGACTCTGTCTCTGTCTCAAAAAATAAACAAATAAAGCTACTATGAATCCTACTGCTAACGGGTTATAGTATCTAGCACAGTCTGTCTTGGTCCTGGATGTGCCAAAAGAACAACACGGAAAAACCACTAGTGCCCTCCAAACACATGCCCAGTTCACAACAATAATATAGAAAGCTGCTGTTGCTAGAGTGGCAAATTTAACATTTGCACGTGTGCCCGTTAGTGTTCTGAAAACACAGAAGGAATAAAGTCTAAAGGTCAATGATATTGTGATTTAATGGCCCATGTTAATCTCCTATAAAGTTTAGTCCCTGAATACATCAAACTGAAGATAAGGAAGATATAATGCATCACAATTAGCTAAATCCAAAACACAAAGGTGGTCAAAGCTTAGACAGTGATGGTCGACATTCCTAAACTCATCTTGTTTCCTTATTAATAATCCCTCCTCTAAGCCAACCACCCATCCATCTCTTTTAAAAAATTGTATTATTATTTTTAGTAGAGATGGGGTCTTGCTATGTTGCCTGGGCTGGTCTTGAACTGCTGGCTTCAAGTAATCCTAAAGTACTGGGATTACAGATATGAGCCACTCTGCCCAGCCATCCAGCTCACCTCAAGCCTCAAACAATAAAAATGGCCCAGCCGAGTGCTATGGCTCATTCCTATAATCCCAGCACTTTGGGAGGCCAAGGTGGGCGATCACAAGGTCAGGAGTTCGAGACCAGCCTGGCCAACATGGTAAAACCCCATATCTACTAAAAATACAAAAAATTAGCCTGATGTGGTGGTGTGTGCCTGTAATCCCAGCTACTTGGGAGGCTGAGGCAGGAGAATGGCTTGAACCCAGGACCAGGAGGTGGAGGTTGCAGTGAGCCAAGATCACGCCATTGCACTCCAGCCTAAGCAACAGAGCAAGATTCTGTCTTGAGAAAAACAAAACAACAACAACAACAAAAAAACCGGCTCCTAGTTCAGCACATAGATGCTCACATCAGTGAAGATGCTGACTCTCTATCCATATGCTGTTGTTCTGCCCCAAAGTACTTTCCACAGATCACATATACTTAACATATTGCTTTTATGAAACTACGGACAAAAAGGAAAGAGGCATAAAGAACAGCTAACAAGTCAGTATAAATAGGAAAGAAATTACTATTTTCCTATGATTAGTACACCCAAACAGCAATATATATATATTCTTTAAATTAAGAGACAGGGTCTTCCTCTCTTGCCCAGGCTGGTCTCAAACTCCTAGGCTCAAGTGATCCTCCTGCCTCGGCCTCCTGAAGTGCTGGGATAATAGGTGTGAGTCACCTTGCCTGGCCCTTATTCCTTTTTTTTTTTTTTAGGTTCAGTGCCTGGTTGGTAGATATTAAATTAGCTCTATATAAAGAGGAAAATGTGCTGAAATATGTTTTCTTTTGTCTCCCTGCTCACAATGTTAGATGTATTTTATGATTCACAGTGAGTCATTTTGCCAATAGCATTTTTACCGTTTTGACCCTAAAAGGTTCCTTACCATGCCATGGGATTAAGTAGAGCCATGTTTCTAAAATAACACACTGACTGTTACCTGCTCAGCAACTTTGTTCCAGTTTATCCTCAAGATGCACACCAGATAGAAAAGGGCTTGAAATAAGACACAAACTATCAATCCAGACCAGAGACCTATGGTGTAAAATGAAATCAAAGTTTGGTTTTTTTTCAATTCTGTTCCTATGAGCATTAAAATTCTTCCCTAATGCCAGGCGTGGTGGCTTATGCCTGTAATCCCAGCACTTTGGGAGGCCAAGGCGAGCAGCTCACGAGGTCAGGAGATGGAGACCATCCTGGCTAACAACAGTGAAACCCTGTCCCTACTAAAAATACAAAAAATTAGCCGGGTGTGGTGGTACGCACCTGTAGTCCCAGCTACTAGGGAGGCTGAGGCAGGAGAATCATTTGAACCCGGGATCAGAGGAGCAGGCTCAAAGGATGTGGGAGCCACAGGAGGACACGTGGGATGTGCGCATTGACGAGGACCCACCGCAGAACGTAAGCCTGGTGTGTGCATCCACAGATGTGAGACCTCATGCTCATTTTGAAAACAATCCCTCCAGCCATGGTATGGAAAAGAGTATTGGGAATCCAAGAGTGCTTGGTAGAGAAGAGACAGTAATACATATTTGGCTGTTCTGTCCCCAAATAAAGAATGACAAATTCCAGCTTGAAATTACATATCCTATGGGCCCCAGCCTGTACCAGTCATTAAAATGAAAGATGACACAGAAGACAGTTACTCATTAATCCACTAGATGACATTTCCAAAAAGATGATAAGTAACAGCCTGTGTTTGTGTTGATACAAAGTTCCTGTGACAGCTGCAAGACTAATACTTTACAAAGAAATGGGGACAGAATCAGAGTTTTTTACCTAGTAAAAATAATGCACTGGTTGGATAGAGAACAAAAGGAGTTATTTGAATACACATTACAGCATTCCATTTTCTAGTTAGACTTTTTAAAAAGAGAAACTAGAATTAATTGTTCCTAAATCTATAAAAAATGAAGATGTGAACATAGATGCAAAACACATGTGTAGCAACTTATCCCAAAAGCACATAATAAGTTAATTTGCAGAATTCTTTACATTTAGAACCTCAATAAGGTGGATAATTTCCTTAAAAAATATGACTTACCCATGTTGACACAATAAAAGAAAGTCTTAACAGACCGAGAAGAAATAGAGAAAGCTATACAAAGAATAAACTACTTCAGAATGCCAGGCCATGGCAGTTTCATGGAAGAATTACACCAAACCTTTATAAAACAGAGATAATCCTTATACTGTTTACACTGTCCTGAGGCATGCAAAAAGGAAAAATTTTTAATTATGACATGAGTATAATATTAATATCACTAATACCAAAACCTGACAAAGATACACAAAAAATACAGTTACAGACCAATCTTACTTATAAATTTTAGTGCAAAATTTTTAAATAAAGTATTAAGAAAGTGTAGCAATTCAATAAAAGAACAAAATATCATCAGGAGAGTTCAATATAAGGATACCAATTAATATTATTTATCTTCATAATAGACCTAAGGAGAAAAATTATAGACTTATTTCTAATAGCACTAAAAAGGCATCTGACAAAATGCCAGCCATTTTTGTTTCAATAAGATAGGCTTCATGGACATTTCCTGAACGTGATTTCAAAAAACACGAGCACATACATACATAGTTATGTGTGTGTGTGCGCACATGTGCATGTGTGTGTGCGTGTATTTCAACCTCAAATCCAGCATACCATTGAGTAGAGGAACACTGGCAGCTCTGTCACTAAAGTGATAAATAAGACAAGAATTTCCACTATTAGCACAACTTATTGTACTACTAGAGGTATTATGAAGGAAAAAAGAAAGAGCAGCGCCCTGTTCTCTTTTGCAGTCCTTAACCAACAGGGATTGACAATTACACAAATAATTATTTAATTTGGCCCTCATTCATAGGGCGGAGCCATGTTTATTTTGTTTGCCACTGCATTTCCAGAGGCACTGGATCACTATGGGGGAGAAAATAATTTTTCCTATTACACAAGGGCAGCTTTCTAGTCGATTGCTTTTTTAAAGAGTTGAACAATGAGAACACATGGACACAGGGAGGGGAGCGTCACACACTGGGGTCTGTTGGGGGAAATAGGGGAGGGACAGCGGGGAGTGGGGAGTTGGGGAGAGATAGCATGGGGAGAAATGCCAGATATAGGTGATGGGGAGGAAGGCAGCAAATCACATTGTCATGTATTTACCCATGCAACAATCTTGCATGTTCTTCACATGTACCCCAAAACCTAAAATGCAATTAAAAAAAAGTTTTTTTCTTCTGTTTCCAGTGGGGTTGGAGTTAATTGTTTTCTGTCTCAAGCAGTTTATCTTAATATGACAGGTGAGATTTAAGATTAATCACAGGAGTCAAACACATACCTATTATCCCAAGTTTAGTGCCAAACATCAAAGATACTCCAGTGGAAAAACCAAAGACGTACCCAATGGCATTCAAGATAATGCCAATCTTTTGTTTTCCTGTACCTCTCAGGACTCCACCACAGGTGCCCTACGGAGAGAAAAATCAAACCCAGTGTTTCTGTCACATTTATCATCATCACAAGCCTCAGAATCCTATATTCATATCTTACAAGTTTGGATACGGTCAAACGGCCCTAACTCAAAACAGAAACAGCACATCATGTAAGAGATAAGGGAAATCTTCTGTTTCTAAAGTTATATTAACAACAACAGCCCTAAAAATCCACAGCCCCTTTCATCAGAAACCTGTCAGGTAACAAGACTTAAATCTCTAACTCTTTATCTTGACTATTTAAGAACATTTTGTAAGTTAAAAAAAAAAGATGCAAAAGCAAAAATAAAAAAAAAAAAAAAAAAAAAAGCTGGGCGCGGTGGCTCAAGCCTGTAATCCCAGCACTTTGGGAGGCCGAGGCGGGTGGATCACAAGGTCAAGAGATCGAGACCATCCTGGTCAACATGGTGAAACCCCATCTCTACTAAAAATACAAAAAATTAGCTGGGCATGGTGGCACGTGCCTGTAATCCCAGCTACTCAGGAGGCTGAGGCAGGAGAAGTGCCTGGACCCAGGAGACGGAGGTTGCGGTGAGCCGAGATCGCGCCATTGCACTCTAGCCTGGGTAACAAGAGCAAAACTCAGTCTCAAAAAAAAAAAAAAAAAAAAGAAACAAAGGTTTCATCAATGGCATCTCCGCAGAAATTAGCCTAATATCATTCATGGCTGAAAAACATTAACGCCATTGCAGGCTTCCCATCCACACTTCTCACAGCCAATTTCAATAGGTGCCACATCTTCAGGACGACGTGGACAAAGTGCAAGAACTTCCGTTGAAAAAAGGCAAGATGACTAATGCCTAGAAATCATGTCATGAGGAAAAAACTCAACTAGGAATAAGCCTGATGGGCTGATTCTGGGATAGAGCAGGTCTTCAAATCCCTGTAAACCCACAGATAGGCCGATACAGGGACTTTCTTTTTCTTTTTTTTTTTTTTTGAGATGGAGTCTTGCTCTTTTGCCAGGTTGGAGTGCAGTGGCATGATTTCGGCTCACTGCAACCTCCGTTTCCCAGATTCAAGCGATTCCCCTGCCTCAGCCTCCTGAGTATCTGACGCTACAGGCGTGCACCACCACGCCCGGCTAATTTTTTGCATTTTAGTAGAGATGGGGTTTCATCATGGCTAGGATGGTCTCGATCTCCTGACCTCATGATCCACCCGCCTCGGCCTCCCAAAGTGCTGGGATTACAGGCATGAGCCACCTTGCCCAGCCTCTTTTTCTTTTTTCATTCTGAAAGTTTTATTTTTTTGCTAAGCATTATGTTTCTACAGTTTCATCCATGTTAATGCATGGAGTCCTGATTTAATAATTTTCTTTTCTTTTTCTTTTAATGAATCCATTGTTTTTTTATTTATTATACTTTAAGTTCTGGGGTACATGTGCAGATCACGCAGGATTGTTACATAGGTATACACACATGCCATGGTGGTTTGCTGCATCCACCCCCCTGTCACCTACATTAGTTATTTCTCCTAATGTTATCCCTCCCCTACCCCCTCCACCCCCCAGCAGACCCCAGTGTGTGATGTTCCACTCCAGACAGGGACGTTCTAGTGGTCAGAGTCAACTCAAAGGTGGCATGGCCTGCAGTGCAGGGTTCAAGCAGAGGTCACCTCACTACTTGTATACAACACCTAGAGTTCAGGCACAGATGAAGTTAGAGAAGGGGAGAACTCTCTGACTCCAAGCCTCTTCACCTTGAGAGGCTACATTCTCTAATAACCCATCTTCCCTCAAGTGACTCACATTGTCTAAAGCAAGAGCTTTCTCTTTTTAAAAACAAAATCACTGACATTTATTTTTTAATTAAAAAGCTAGAAACCCAAAACAAATTTTGCTATCTTTATTAGAGTAAAATCACTCCAAATACTGCAAGTGCATCAGGTAGATGAAAGGGAGCAAAAATAGGCATCACTTGGCTCACAAGGGAAGTAATATATGACTCTGTAAGAGGAAAAGAAAGTAGCTAGTGATCTAAAAATCACATTAAAGTGGGGTGTTAATTAACTACTGATCTGACAAACCTGACAAATTTATCAGTAAATTCAGTCAAAACAGTACATTTCTTTTTTTACAAAGTCACTACATAATAAAACCTCACTGATTTAAAATTTATTACTGTACAGAATTTAGGTTAAATGGGACAAGGCTGCCACTATAGAGGATAATTCCAAAAACTCTGTTTCTGGATCTATAAATGCGGGGATTGGGAAGAACTTGATACAGCTTTCAGCCTGGGTGTGGGAATCATCCTCAAAAATGGAGTTGAAGGCTGGTATTCACATAGGAAGCATTTGCTTCCTCAGGGAGCCACTGAACTCTGTTCAGTTATGGTGGAAGATGGGCCTGGGGAGCTCTGCAGAAAGATACTGGGGCTCTGGAGAGGGACACGGCAGAAGCAGCTTCGTGAGACGGATCTAGAGGGGAAGCACATGAAATGGGCCACAGTGCCCTCCCCAAGGTAAAGATGTCCCGTCCCTCCTACTTGCTCTAAAGAAAGCCTGCTGGTCAGCAGGTGCCACCAGGACAACTCTACTCAGGTTTGATAAATCGGGTATTGAAGGAGTGGGGAATGACTTTCATTTCATTGAAATCCATTCAAATTTAGTGCTATGCTTCTCATTCCTGGCTGTACTACAATTTTTCCTGTGAAGGAAAATGCTACTTACCTCTCATAATCAGAAAAATATAAAAGAAAGCATAAAACTAAAGACATTTTTCTAGATGAATACTTACTTGTCACTGGTGAATACATAGGCAACCGCAGTCTTCAAAACTGCAAGTAAAAGTCCTACGGCAAGTGGGCGAACACCTGGAAAATACAGAAGCAGCACCAGGAAATGGCAATTCTCCAGAGTGCAGCAGGTACTGGGGCTGAGATCCCATGAGATATATGTGTCAGTGATTTAAGAAATGTAACCATGTAAATAGTCTTTTCTTATTATCTATGAAAAAAATCAAAGGTCAGATGATTCTTTTTTTTTTTTTTTTCGTTACGGGTTTTATTCTGCTAGTGTTTTATAAATGACGCAC
>NW_016107853.1:384669-387751 GCF_001604975.1 Cebus imitator
AAATCACAGTCACAAAACCTGAAAATTGGCGTATCAGTGCCCTAGCGTCTAACTAAATGGAAACTTAGGTCAGACTCAAGACAGCTGAGTTCTAGAAGTGGCTCTCTTACATCCTAGCTGTGTGACTGTGGACAAACTGCTCAGCTGTGTGACACCCGATTTCTTTGCAGGTAACAAAGCATGACAGTTGCCCTGCCTACTCTCTGTACCACATGCATTGCAGCAGAACCTTGTAATGAAGCTGTATTTGAGGGCAAAACGCTTCCTTTATTGGCGACACACACACTATCAAGACAATTCAACTTAGCTACATTATGCAAAATAAGATTTAACAGTATAAACGTAAGTATATAAATAATTTGTAAAAATTATCGCCTTTATAGTTCTGAAATCTCACGAGTGCATTTCTTTGAGGATACTTTTTAATTTCTGCTTAGTACTTGGTATACCCTTCTAGTCTGAAGAGTTGTGTTTTTCTTCAACTCCGGGAAATTTAAAAAATACTTTCCCTTTCTGTAAGTTCTTTTCTGTTCTCTCTTTTTAAATTTTTTATATTATGCTACATTACCTTTTAAATATCCCTGTGGATGCTAAATTGAAACTTTAAATGTTCTTCTGTGTTCCTTGAGTCATCTATTTTATTTCCTCTGAGATCAGTTCACTTTTTCTCATCTTTATCCGTTTTGGGGATGTGTGCTTCAGTCTTCCTCAAAGCTCCAGTGATCTTACTAGTCTGTTTATACTTAGGAATGAATGAGTACATTTATTTATCAAACAAATGGCTGGCATGGATTTCCTCTCCTGTTATTTGGAGATTTTTCTCCAACAGGCCTCTCCCCCGAATGGGAAGGACCAGCGGGGCGCTCAGTACCAAGGTGCTACCTGTCAAGTGACTTCTTCATTTTAGGGTTTATGGGTGAAGATTGAGCCGTAGGCAGCCTAACCTCCTGACCCCTGTCCCACCCTATCCCCATGTCCCACCTGTTCCCTAAAACAAAAGAAGAAGGGCTTGACTTGCACTACAGAGGAAGCTCCACAGCTGGCTTTTGACTCATGTGAGAAAGCACTTATAACCACGCCTGGTACACTATAGGATGAAATCTGATTCCACGACAATATCTCATCCATGGTGGGATGGATGAAACATTCCATATGTCCAATTACCCAGTAAATTGAAATAGGCCCCTTCAAATGCAAAGGCTTAATTTTAATCGTTGATTCTGATCATCTAAAGCTATAACCTTCTTTGCTTCCTCAATAGACCACCACTCAACCTTTGGGGCCACCTTCTTGGCCCCTATCATGATCCTGCAAGACAGTGCTGCCCCCAGGGGCTGTGAGGGTAACGTGGTTGTACAGACAACTTAGCTTTGGGCTCCCACATTAGCTTTTAATCATTTGTACATCAGCTCTACTTCACATTCCTACTAGAAGCAGCATCTTCCCAATGGCCTTCTAATTACTGTTTTGAAAACTAGCCTAAGTTAAGTTGATAAAAATATATATTAAGGCCAGGCGCGGTGGCTCACACCTGTAATCCCAGCACCTGGGAAGCCAAGGCAGGTGGATCATCTAAGGTCAGGAGTTCAAGACCAGCCTGACCAAGATGGAGAAACCCTGTCTCTACTAAAAATGCAAAATTAGCTGGGCGTGGTGGCACATGCCTGTAATCCCAGCTACCTGGGAGGCTGAGGCAGGAGAATCGCTTGCACCTGGGAGGCAGAGGTTTCGGTTAGCCAAGATCACACCATTGCACTCCAGCCTGGGCAACAAGAGCAAAAATCCATCTCAAAAAATTAATAATAATTAAAAATATATACATATATATAGATAGATAGATAGATTGCTAAGTTTAAGAACTTGAGGCCAGGCGTGGTGGTTCATGCCTGTAATCCCAGCTCTTTGGGAGGCCAAGGTGGACAGACTGCCTGAGCTCAGGAGTTCGAGACCACCCTGGGCAACATGGTAAAACCCCGTCTCAATTAAAATACAAAAGATTAGCCAGATGTGGTGGTACGCACCTGTAGTCCCAGCTACTCAGGGGGCTGAGGCAGAAGAATTGCTTGAGTTCGGAAGGCAGAGGTTGCAGTGAGCAAAGATTATGCCACTTCACTCCAGTTTGGGCTACAGAGTAAGTCTCTGTCTCAAAAAACAAAACAAAACAAAACAAAACAAACAGATCTGAGTATATAAAAATCTCCTCCTGGCCTGGTGTGGTTGCTCGCACCTGTAATCCCAGCACTTTTGGAAGCTGAGATGGGCAGATCACCTAAGGTCAGGAGTTGAAGACCAGCCTGACCAACACGGAGAAACCCCACCTTAACTAAAAATACAAAATTAGCCGGGTGTGGCAGTGCATGCCCGTAATTCTAGCTACTTGGGAGGCTGAGGCAGGAAAATCACTTGAATCTTATTGGAATAAGAATCTTATTCCAATCTTACCTTTTATTGCTGTACATATCTTATTTCTATTTTATTTTTGTACTGTGTGAATTTGTCTATTATTTTTAAAAATTTAAATACAACATGAGTTTCAATATATCCATATTTACTAATTTATTTGCCATTATTTGGACATCAGTGGGTTTTTTTTTTTTCTCGTGAAGGCTCTATAAATAAATGGTGCTGTCTCTCAGTATTTGCTGGAAAATGTCTTTTAATTTGCCCTCTTTTTGAGAACAGTAGCATAGCTGGATAAGGAGTAACATTCTCTGAGCATTTTGATGATATTATTTCACTGTTTTCTGTTTTTTATTGTTGTTGTTGATGTGTGAATCCTCCAACTTTCTCCTTTCCCAAGATTGTTCTGACTATCCTGGGTCCCTTGAATCTCCATATGAATTTTAGGATGTGTTTTCCAATCGCAACGAGGGCCTATTTAAAGTTTGATAGGGATTGCCCTGAATCTAGATCAACTTAGGGTGTATTTAGCAATTTTAAGGCTTCCAGTCCATGAACAGGGGAAATTTTTTTTTTTTTTTTTTTTTTTTTTTTTTTGGATAGGTTTTTTTTTTTTTTTTTTTTTTTTTTTTTTTTTTTGAGACAGAGTTTCGCTCTTGTTACCCAGGCTGGAGTGCAATGG
>NW_016107853.1:387802-392061 GCF_001604975.1 Cebus imitator
GGGTTCAGGCAATTCTCCTGCCTCAGCCTCCTGAGTAGCTGGGATTACAGGCACGCGCCACCATGCCCAGCTAATTTTTTGTATTTTTAGTAGAGACGGGGTTTCACCATGTTGACCAGGATGGTCTCGATCTCTTGACCTCGTGATCCACCCGCCTCGGCCTCCCAAAGTGCTGGGATTACAGGCGTGAGCCACCGCGCCCGGCCAGGTAAATCTTTATTTACGTTTTTAATGTCTTTCAACACTAAGAAGTCTTACACTCCTTTGGTTGAATTTATTCCTAAGTATTTTATTCTTTTTGATACTTCTGTGAATGGAATTGTTTTCTTAATTTCATTTTCAGATTGTCTATTGCTAGTGGAGAGAAATTCAACTAATTTTTGTGTATTGATCTTGTATCTTACAACTCTGCTGAGCTCTGTAGTTTTAGTTTTGTGTATGTGTGTGTGGATTCCTTAGGGTTTTCTATATGAATGATCATGTCACACTCAAATAGGATAGTTTTACTTCTTCCCTTACAAGTTGGATGCCATTTCTTTCTTTTTCTTGTCTAATCGCCCAGGGGTAGACTATCCAGTACAATGCTCATTAGATTTGTGAATATTAAGTTTCACGTCTTACTTCCAAGTGTCTTCTGTCAAATGTCAGAATGCTGTATCTCCACCAGTTTCCTACTCTTTTCCTTGGAATTTCTATCAGATAAAATAGTGGCTCATGCTTATAATCCCAGCATTTTGGGAGGCTGAGGCAGGCGGATCACTTGAGGTCAGGAGTTCAAGACCAGTCTGGCCAACATGGTGAAACTTCATCTCTACTAAAAATACAAAAATTAGCTGGGAGTGGTGGCATGCCCCTGTAATCCCAGCTACTCAGGAGGCTGAGGCAGGAGTGCTTAATTCGCCTTTTGCTTAATCCTGGAAGGCAGAAGTTGAAGTGCTTAATCCGCCTTTTGCTTAATCCTGGAAGACGGAAGTTGCAGTGAGCTGAGATTGCGCCACTGCACTCCAGCCTGGCAACGGAGTGTCAAAAAAAAAAAAAATTACCTAGATCTTTCATACATTCCATCTCTTGACATATCTTTTATTCTGAGGAATTTCCACAAATCTATCTTTAAGTTCATTATTTGATCTTTTGGTTGTAACTCATCTGCAGTTTAGCCTATTAAGTATTAAATGTCAATGAATAGATTTTTTACTTCTGGAAGTTCTCTGTGGTCCTTTTCCCAATATTGTTCTTTTGGTTTCAATTCCTTCTTTATGTCTAATGATTTAAAATATAATTTTCTATTCTCTTTCTGATTATGATACCATTATTGCGAATTCTGAACTTTAATTTTCTTTTTAGTTGTGTGTGTTAACTCTTGTTCATGGTAGATTACTTCTTTATATTTTATAATTTTTACTGTAAGCTGACCACTAACAGGGCTTGTTTTGCTGTGGGAATAATGAAGAATTGTTCCCTCACTGTCTGTAACAAAAGAGAGCCTGTGACAAGAAACAGAAAGTGGAAAGTGGTTACCAGGGGCTGGGGAAGGAGGATTTCAGTTTTGCAAGATGAAAAGTTCTGGAGACTGGCTGCAGAACAATGTGAATACAGGTAACACTGCTGAACTGTAAACTTACAAATGGGCTGCAGAACAATGTGAATGATCATTACAAATGATCAAGGAGGAGACCGTGCGGTGGCTCACGCCTGTAATCCCAGCATTTTGGGAGGCTGAGGTGGGCAGATCACCTGAGGTTAGGAGTTCGAGACTAGCCTGACCAACATGAAGAAATCCCATCTCTACTAAAAACACAAAATTAGCCAGGCGTGATGGCGCATGCCTGTAATCCCAGCTACATGGGAGGCTGATGCAGAAGAGATGCAGAAGAATTGCTTGAGCTGGGGAGGCAGAGGCTACACCACTAAACTCCACCCTGGGAGACAGAGCAAGACTCTATCTCAAAAAAAAAAAAAAGTTAAGGAAGCTGAGTGCAGTGGCTCATGCCTGTAATCCCAGAACTTTGGGAGGCTGGAGTGGGAGGATCGCTTGGGCTCAGGAGTTCCAAGACCAGCCTTGGCAACACGGCAAAAGCCCGTCTCTACAAAAAATACAAAGATTGGCCAGGCATGGTGGCCTGTGCCTCTGGTCCCTTCTACTAGGGAGGCTGAGGTGGAAGGATCACCTGAGCCTGGGAGGCAGAGGTTGCAGTGAGTTGAGATCTCGACACTACACTCCATCCTAGGCAATAGAGTGAGATCTTGTCTCAAAAAGAAGAAGAAGAAAAAAAAAAGATAGCTACTGTTTATCAAACACCTATGCTCTAGTATCGCCTCTTAGAAACAGGAGTACACCCCCGCTTCACCTCACGCCTCCCACTATCGACAACCACGCCTCCAGAGGGAACCGTCGGCCCTGCAGCCCCTACTGCTGCGCCACCCCTGAAATCCAGTCCCTCCAACCCGGCCCTCACTCCTCGTCACTCCAGGAGGTCTGTACTCATGTGAAATCCAACGGACAACCTTATCCTACGCCACCTCCCAGGGGCCCTCGGTCCAGTCCTCCTCACTCCCTCGGAAGCATTCCACCTTCCTGCTTCCTCCATATCACGTCCTCTTGATGTTCTCCCTTCCACATGGCCTGTCTTCTGGCTGAGTTTCCTACCACTCCTGACTTCCACATGCTGGGGCTTGCTCCTAGACACGCCTTCTTTTTATTCCTAGATGATCACATCATTCCTCTTGAAACTTTTTTTTCATTTTTTACTTGGAGCCAATACTGTAAAAAATTTTACATTTGAAAGAAAAAAGCAAAAACACTTTTTAAATCTTTTTTTTGTTATTATTTGTAAACAGGAGCTAACCACTCGGTACACATTTTTTTTTTTTTTGTCGTTTTTAAAATTAAAATGGCACATGCCTGTAGTCCCAGCAACTCAGGATGCTGAGATGGGAGGATGGCTTGAGCCCAGGAGTTTGAGCCTAGCCAGGGCAGCACAGCGTAGACCCCCATCTCTAAAATAAATGATAAGGTAAATTTAAAAATATATGGAAATTGGCCGGGCTCAGTGGTCCATACCTGTAATCCCAGCACTTTGGGAGGCCGAGGTAGGCAGATCACTTGAGGTCAGGAGTTCCAAACCAGGCTGGCCAACATGGCAAAACCCTATCTCTACTAAAAATAAGAAAACTAGCCAAGCATGGTGGCTCATGCCTGTAATCCCAGCACTTTGGGAGGCCGAGGGGGGTGGATCACTTGGGGTCACAAGTTCCAGACCAGCCTGACCAACATGGCAAAACCCTGTATCTACTAAAAATACAAAAACTAGCTGGACATGGTGGCTTAAGCCTCCCTACTTGGGAGGCTGAGGCACTTGAATTGCTTGAACTCGGGAGGCGGACATTGCAGTGAGCCAAGATTACCCCACTGCATGCCAGCTTGGGCAACAGAGCAAGACTCCGTCTAAATATATATATATGTTCAATGTGTGTGTATACACACACACACACACATACATATATAAATAAAAATGGCCCATAGTGCCACTGCTGAGATGGCCTCAGTTGATTTTTAAACAAAACAAAGGGAATAAATATCTGCACTGAGTTAGGACCTTCAGAAAGTATCAAAAGGCTCTGAGTCTATGACCCTTCTCCTTCATTGTCCCGCATCCCACAACCAAGCTCTGACCACTGCCTCTGATTCTGCCACTACACATGACTGATCTACCGGCTTCTCTCCTCCCCCACCAGCAGCCTCCTGATTGTTCACCTAGACAATTCCAACAGCCTCCTTCCACCGTCCTGACTCCCACCCACACCTGTGCCTCTCTAAGCCCACTTCTACACCGCAGCAAGAATGTCTGTTTCCTTCTGGAGCCCACAGGCCCCGCATGCTGCCTCCAGCCTCCCTCTGCCCTCCCCTCCTCACTAACCCTTCACCTCAGCCACGCCAGGTGCTTGGTCCCATTGCAGAGCGGTGGCCCAGGCTGAGCAGTTGGCTCTTGCACTCAGGTCCCCAAGCTGGCTTCTCTCATCCTTCAAGTCTCAGCTTAAACAGCAATGCAGAGCCTGGCGCGGTGGCTCACGCCTGTAATCCCAGCACTTTGGGAGGCCGGGCGGGTGGATCACGAGGTCAAGAGATCGAGACCATCCTGGTCAACATGTGAAACCCTGTCTCTACTAAAAATACAAAAAATGAGCTGGGCATGGTGGCGCGTGCCTGTAGTCCCAGCTACTCAGGAGGCTGAGGCAGGAGAATTGCCTGAACCCAGGAG
>NW_016107853.1:392231-397627 GCF_001604975.1 Cebus imitator
AAAAAAAAAAAAAAACAGCAATGCAGAAAGGCCGTTCCGGACTACCCAAGCCAAAAAGGCGTCATCTCTGTTTTCATGCATCTCAGTCCTGCTTTTGCTTTCTTTTTTTTTTGAGACAGAGTTTCAGTTTTGTCGCCCAGGCCGGAGTGCAATGGCACAATCTCAGCTCACTGCAACCTCCACCTCCCGGGTTCAAGCAGTTCTGCCTTAGACTCTTGAGTAGCTGGAATTACAGGCACCCACCACCACACCTAGCTAATTTTTATATTTGTGGTAGAGATGGGGTTTCAACATGTTGGTCCAGCTTGTCTTGCTCTCCTGACCTTAGGTGATCTGCCTGCCTCAGTCTCCCTAAGTGCTAGGATTACAGGCATGACCATCGCGCCTGTCCCTGCTTTTGCTAGTTAATGGCACTTACTGCATACATTTACAATGCTCTCATTCCTCCGTGTACTTGTTCATCTCTGTCTATCGGGCCATGAGCCACAGAGGGCAGGAGCTGACCCCATCTCGCGCCGCCTTGCATCCTAGCACCAACTCCATGTGGGCGGAATATATGTGCCAGGCGTCATGCTATGTGGCATACACATTCTCATTCAATCTTCACCTGCGAAGTAGGTATTCTTTTTCCCCATTTTGTATCGGAGGAAACTAAAGCTTGGAAGGTTAAGTAACAAGCTGCGTCACATAGTTGGGGAGCGACATGGCCAGGACTCAGCTCCGTGTATCTGCAGCCCCGTCCATGCTGTCCCCACTGCACTGACCTCTCTCACTTGTACTGCCTGGTTCCTCCCTTCCGCTGGTGCACATCTGCTGAGTGAATACAAAGACAGTGACACAGCAGAGACTCACCCTGAGTCTCACCCGAGTTCTTACCATGTAGGCCACCGAGGTGATGCCCTGGATGCCGAGCTCTGTCGTGTCAATCAGTCCTGAAATGTCAGCACACAGAAAACACATTTCAAAAAGTATATAAACATTTTCCTTATGAAACTAGAACTTATTTTCAGAGAACCCAAGAATGCCCTCAAGAAGCATAACCTGGTGGCAGAATTCACCATGTGTGCTGAGAACCCCAGACATCCTTCCCCAAGCGGTTACCATGACCATGATCTCAGGCAGCTCAGATGGAACATAAGCTCATTCTACAACTCCCTACTCCACCAGGGAACAAAACATCAGGTTGAAAGTAGAAAAAAGAATGGCTAGGTACAGTGGCTCATACCTGTAATCCCAGTACTTTGGGAGGCTGAGCCCAGGAGTTTGAGACCAGCTTGGGCAACATAGTGAGACCCCCATCTCTACAAAAAAAAAAAAAAATACAGGCATGGTGGCACACTCCTGTAGTCCCAGCTACTCAGGAGACTGAGGCTGGAGGATTATTTGAGGTCAAGGCTGTAGTGTGCAGTGATTGCAACACTGCACTCCAGCCTGGATGACAGACTGAGACCCTACCCCCACCACCCCCCAAAAGCAGAAAAATGTGAGGCTAATAGAGTTGTAAGTCACTCCCTAGAGAGACATGGGGTCACATGGTGGGAGGGGAGACAGAGGCTGCAGAACTCTACTGACATATCTGATGGAACTGCCGCTGATACAAGTGTCTGTGGAAACGGCAGTGTCGTCACTGTCACCCTCTGCATCAACTATTTGTTAGTTTACTAATAACAAGATGGCTAAGGTAAATATCTATGACAAAAATTATTATAGTTCCAACAGAAACGTAGGCCGTGGCTAAAACAGGGCCAAATCGGTCACCCTGCATATGTACAACTCTTAGAAATTTGGCTTGGACTGGCCATGGTCGCTCACACCTGTAATCCCAGCACTTTGGGAGGCTGAGGCAGGTGGATCACTTGAGGTCAGGAGTTTGAGACCAGCCTGGCCAACATGGTGAAACCCTGTCTCTACTAAAAGTAAAAAAAATTAGCCAGGTGTGATGGTGCATGCCTGTAGTCTCAGCTACTTGGGAGGCTGAGGCAGGAGAATCGCTTGAACCCAGGTGGCGGACGTTGCAGTGAGCTGAGATCGCACCACTCCACCCCAGCCTGGGTGACAGAGCGAGACTCTGTCTCAAAAAAATAAATTAATTAAAATGAAAATGAAAAAAAGATTTGGCTTGATGCCTGGCGCAAGTCAGCTGAGGCATGAGACACAAGCTGGTCCAAGAGGGTCATGAGGCCTGGGATGGTGCTTTTGTTCCTCCATTTCATGACCTTTGGCAAACCTCTGACCAGCAGCTTCCCTTTCGTCACTTACAAAATGACGTGTTGCAGTAGAGCTGACACCCCACCCAACGTGAGTCTGCCAACAGTGGGATGAGGGCTGAAACCTGTATTGAAAGCCTCCACGAAAGCCTGATGAAATGAGGCAGGACAGAGAAGCAAAGCTGCAGCTTCCTGGGAAGCTCTGGAGACGTGACTGGCCAGGCTGCGGACAGCTTTCAGCTGGACCGCTGACAAACCTGCAAGGAAGTTTCTGATCTCAAAAGTCCACCACTCAATGCACACCATGAACATACTGGGAATAGCCAGGCAGATGTAGGAGCCCCACTCCTGGAAGCACTCCCTCCATCAACCTAGGAAACAGGCGTTTGCTTTTTAACAGTCTCTGGCACCAACAATTCTCTTTCACATACCTGTACCCTGCAAACGGCCAGAGCATAGGAGCAATCTCAGTTCTCCAGCAAAATATAAAGATGCCAAACAGATTGAGATGGCAGGCACTAAGCTGGCAAGACTCAGTCTATGCCCTTTCACTCACACATTCTACTCATGGGTACAAATGGCAGAAGGACTTCTGTAGACCCCTATAAAAAAACGTAGAATATTCACTGTGGTAGACTTTAGTCAGGGGTGGCCAGGTGCAGTGCCTCACACCTGTAATGCCAGCACTTTGGGAGGCCAAGGTGGGCAGATCACAAGGTCAAGAGATCGAGACCATCCTGGCTAACATGGTGAAACCCCGTCTCTACTAAAAATACAAAAATTACCCGGGTGTGTTGGTGCATGCCTGTAGTTCCAGCTACTTGGGAGGCCGAGGCAGGAGAATTGCTTGATCCCGGGAGGCAGAGGTTGCAGTGAGCCGAGATCACTGCACTCTAGCCTGGTGACAGAGCAAGACTCCATCTCAAACAAACAAACAAATATATAGTTGACGGGTGTGGGAGAAAAGGCAGAACTAGAGGAGTCAAACATGATAGACGTACATTATGATTGAAGCAAAACTGATGTGTATATAGCAATGTGGATATTTTAACATACATAGCGCTCACGGGCAACAAAAGTAAACACAGATAAATAAAAAACTTGTATGCATTAAAGGTCACAATCAGCAGGGTGAAACGGCAACCCATGGAATGGGAGAAAATATTTGCAAATCATATAAGGATATCTGGATATCATAATGTCCAGAATACATCAACAATTCCTATACTCAACAACAAAACACGAAGTAACCTGATTTTAAAAAGGGCAACAGACTTGAGACATTTCTCCAAAGGTGAATATAAATGGTCAACAAATATATGAAAAGATCCTCAACATCAGTAATCTCAAGGAAATGCAAATCAAAACCAAAGTGAGCCATCACATCACACCCATTAGGATGGCCACTATCAAAAAATCCACAAAGTAACAACTGTTGAGTGGCAACTACTCAACTCTTCTCTAGAAGTGTAAGAACAGCCATGGGCAATGTATAAGTGAACACGTAGCTGTGTTTCAATAAAACTTTATTTACAAAAGCAGACTGCAGCCTAGATGTGGCTCATGGGTTTGCCAACATCTGTGCCAAGTGAAAGAGTTTACGGAAAAGAAAGAAGTCTAGGCCTGGTGCGGTGGCTTGCACCTGTAATCCCGGTACTTTGGGAAGCCAAGGTGGACAGATTGCTTGAGGCCAGGAGTTTGAGACCAGCCTGGCCACCATGGCAAAACCCCATCTGTACTGAAATTACAAAAATTAGCCAGACATGGTAGTGAGCACCTACAATCCCAGCTATTCTGGAGGCTGAGGCAGGAGAATCACTTGAACCTGGGAGGCAGAGGTTGCAGTGAGCTGACATCGCGCCACTGCACTCCAGCCTAGACAACAGAGCAAGACTCTGAAGAAAAGAGGAGAAGAGGAGGGGAGGAGAGGGGAGGAGAGGGGAGGGGAGAGGAGGGGAGGGGAGGGGAAAGAAGTCTAAACTGTAATACTGTATTAGGTAAATATAAACATATACACAGACCAAAAACAAACAAACAAAAAACCCAACAGAGCATATTTTTAAAGATACATATTAAAAGATCTATGTCACTGGCTGGGCATGGTGGCTCATGCCTGTAATCTCAGCACTTGGGAGGCCAGGATGGGAGGATCACTTGAGGCAAGAAGTTCAAGACCAGCCTGGGCAATGTATCGAAACCCTGTCTCTACTAAAAATAAAAGAATTAGCCAGGTGCAGTCCTAGCTACTCAGGAGGCTGAGGTGGGAGAATCACCCAAGCCTGGGACATGGAGATTTCAGTGAACCAAGACTGTGCCACTGTGCTCTAGCCTGGGCCACAGAGCAAGACACTGTCTCAAAAAAACAAAAAACAAAATCAAAAACATATATATTAAATACAGAGTGAGTGCCTTGAGGGAGGAGAATGGGAACTGTGAAATGAAGGGACAGACACCCTAAAACGGTAAAATGGGGTAGGGATAGTGTAAGGAGTGATGGCCTCCGCGTGCCATGAATGTGAATATGAGAAACTCAGTGTTTTGCATTTGAGGTTCAGGAGTGGAGGGGGAGAAGGGGGAAGGGAGGAGGCAGGCGTTGAAAAACATCGAGAATTTCTGCAACATAAAAGCAAAGGGGCTGGGCACAGTGGCTCATGCCTGTAATCCCAGCACTTTGGGAGGCTGAGGCGAGCGGATCACAAGGTCAGGAGATCGAGACCATCCTGGCCAACATGGCGCCTGGTGACGGAGTGAGACTCTGTCTCAAATAAATAAATAAATAAATAAATAAAATAAATAAGGAAGTCAGCCTAACCTACAGTCTCAAGTGGCAGGCATGCATCAGACACCGCTCAGTGAAACTGAGTACTATATTTCAACACATCAATGAGGTCATTATGTGCCAAAAAGAGTTTGACAATTAAACTGTGACATAAGATCTCAAGATATTAATTGAAAGATGAATTCCGACTTTAAGGACATTAAATTGGGAAAAACTATGAGTCTTAGAATCAACAAAATACAGGCAAAAGTATGTTCTGTGACCCAGGACATAAACAGATATTAAATCTGGTGGCAGGAAAGAAACTTCACAAAACCAGCACACAGAAGATTTCACACCCAGTGAAGTAGAAATAATCTGAAAAAAAAGTTAAAATATGCATTCTTTTTTTTTTTTTCTTTTTAATCTTT